>NW_028253855.1:767500-1131650 GCF_964263255.1 Lissotriton vulgaris | reverse complement strand
CCACTAACCATCTAGAAACCTTCACTCCGCCTTCCTCACCCTGGCTCAGACACCGCGCATCCGCCACACTGGTGGCGGCTCCGTCTATCAACTCGCCGCCAAGTCCGCAAATGCTGTCCCTCTCCACTTCCATATTTCACCCCAACTGACGGACGCCGTCCCTCTCCACTTCCGTACATCACCCTTGCTGACGGACGCCATCCCTCTCCACTTCATTCATCACCTTTGCTGACGGACGCCGTCTCTCTCCATTTCCATACATCACCCTCGCTGACGGAGGCCGCCCCTCTCCACTTCCATACATCAGCCTGGCTGATGGACTTCAGGAACAGACCCGAGACCTAGCTTTTCGACTGATCTCAGCAACCCAAGCGCCTGGATACCCTCGTGGGTGATAAGCTGCGCCCCACACATACAGATTTGTTGACTGATTGATTGAAAGAGGGGGGAGGTGGCAAGTCAATGTAAGAGCGAGAAAGAGGGTGGCTGAGGGAGAGAGAGAGAAAGAGAGAGAGAGACTGCCAGCAGTCAGTCTTCAGAACGATTGTCTGCTCAGATGAAGGCGATGCACATCTGAAGGTTGTCCGGCTCCCACCGCCTGTGATGGACTGAGGTTACCTGGGCCTTTCACCGCTGCATTAAAAGGACACCATGCTTATGACCTGGCCAGCTAGACCCTATGGACTAGCAGGGTCCATAATCTAGTGCCTAGGTTCTGCAGCCATCGAATCGTGGCAAGCCACTTTTGCTATGAACATACCTAAAACCAGTCTTTTTTAGGGCTCGGCCTACGTCACCACTTCGTCAGAAGTGGGGCGGAGCTCCGAGCCGTCTTGTTACGGGGCTCAGAATAGTGAAGTAAAAATTCCTCACTGCGCGAGATTTTTCCGTAGTTTATTTTGGCATCTGCATGCTAATTGGTCCTCGCAGTGCTGTGTTTCTACTAGCCTTCACACAATAGGCCATATGGATTTCAGTTTCTGCACTTCCTGCATATTCTGTGCGGTTACGCGCAGGGGAGTGTAATAAATTGTCAATTATGAGCTGTCAGGGTGCCGCGGTAATAGAACCCAGATGTTCGGGGCACGTTCACCAGTCTGCAGTGAGTTTGGTGGGCGCGCGTTCGTCTGCATCCTTTCATGTGTAAGTGTTGGCCTTTGAAGAGCTGGCTTGTTCGTGCGCCGACAATGAGACACACAGTCTTCATTACCCCACAAAGTATGTAAGTGCGTTTGTATTGGAGACAGTAACGTCCAGGAACGAAACGGAATTCTTTTCACTGGCTTACGAACAGTCCCACATTTTGCCGCATTCTCCTCATCTCATCAAAGGGGCTCATGTCTTGTTCAGCAACAAAACAAAACCTCCGAGAGCAGGAACGTGTTTCTGCATGGAGGGTCCAAGCAGCCGGGTTGCAACAGTTGTGCTTGTGTGTCTAACCTTGGGCCTCATGACAAATAGGTTGATTTTAGGTGTAGGGATACACAGGCACTGCTCACACACACAGACACTGTTGACACACAAGGACACTGCTCACACACACAGGCACTTCTCACACACACAGGCACTTCTCACACACAGGCACTGTTCACACACAGACTGTTCACACACAGACACTGCTCACACACACAGACACTGCTCACACACACAGACACTGTTCACACACACAGACACTGGCACTGTGCGCACACATAGGCACTGTTCACACACACAGGCAGTACATACACACACAGGCTGCTCACATACACCGGCACTGCGCGCACACATAGGCACTGTTCACACACACCGGCACTGCGCACACACACACAGGCGCACTGATCACACACAGGCACTGTTCACACACAGGCACTGTCCACACACAGGCACTGTCCACACACAGGCACTGTTCACACACAGGCACTGTTCACGCACACAGACACTGCTCACAAACACATACACTGCTCACACACACATACACTGCTCACACACACAGGCACTTCTCACACACACAGGTCCTTCTCACACACAGGCACTGCTCACACACAGACACTGCTCGCACACAGACAGTGCTCACACACACAGACACTGCTCACACAGAGTGTGCAGGGTGAACAGTATGTGAGTGTGCAGGATGAACAGTGTGTGACTATGCAGGGTGAACAGTGAGAGTGTGCAGGGTGAGCAGTGTGTGAATGTGTAGGGGCAGTGTGTGAGTGTGCAGGAAACGAACACTCAAACTAAGTCCACCACACACATACATAACACCACACACATAAGACCACACACACCATACACACACCACACATACACCACACACACACCACACACACACCACACACACACTGTAGAGTGCTGTGTGCTGTAGAGTGCTGTGTGCTGTAGAGTGATGTGTACTGTAGAGTGCAGAGTGCTGTGCGCTGTAGAGTGCAGAGTGCTGTTGAGTGCAGAGTGCTGTGTGCAGTTGAGTGCAGAGTGCAGTTGAGTGCAGAGTGCTGTGTGCTTTTGAGTGCAGGTGAGTGCAGTTGAGTGCAGTGTGCTGTAGAGTGCTGTGTGCTGTAGAGTGCAGTGTGCTGTGTGCCTTTGAGTGCTGTGTGCCTTTGAGTGCAGAGTGCTGTGTGCTGTAGAGTGCAGAGTGCTGTGTGCTGTTGAGTGCTGTGTGCTGTTGAGTGCTGTGTGCTGTTGAGTGCTGTGTGCTGTTGAGTGCAGAGTGCTGTTGAGTGCAGAGTGCTGTTGAGTGCAGAGAGCTGTAGAGTGTTGTGTGCTGTTGAGTGCAGAGTCCTGTTGAGTGCAGAGTGCTGTTGAGTGCAGAGAGCTGTAGAGTGCTGTGTGCTGTTGAGTACAGAGTGCAGAGTGCTGTGTGCTGTTGAGTACAGAGTGCAGAGTGCTGTTGAGTGCAGGGTGCTGTTGAGTGCAGGGTGCTGTTGAGTGCAGAGTGCTGTTGAGTGCAGACTGCTGTGTGCTTTTGAGTGCTGTGTGCTTTTGAGTGCTGTGTGCTTTTGAGTGCAGTTGCGTGCAGTTGAGTGCAGAGTGACAGTGAGTGCAGAGTGAGTGCAGAGTTCTGAGTGCAGAGTGAGTTCACAGTGAGTTCAGGTGCAAAATGAGTGCCGTTGCAGAGTGAGTGCAGGGTGAGTGTTGCTTGTACAGTGAGTGGCTGCATGTGCGCACACATAGGCACTGTTCACACACACAGGCACTACATACACACACCGGCACTGCGCACACACACAGGAGCACTGATCACACACAGGCACTGTTCACACACAGGCACTGTCCACACACAGGCACTGTTCACACACAGGCACTGTTCACGCACACAGACACTGCTCACAAACACATACACTACTCACACACACAGGCAATTTTCACACACACAGGCAATTTTCACACACACAGGCACTTCTCACACACACAGGCACTTCTCACACACAGGCACTGTTCACACACAGACACTGCTCGCACACAGACAGTGCTCACACACACAGACACTGCTCACACACACAGACACTGTTCACACACACAGGCACTGTTCACACACACACAGGCACTGTTCACACACACAGGCACTACATACACACACAGGCTGCTCACACACACCGGCACTGCGCGCACACATAGGCACTGGTCACAGTGACTGCAGTGTGTGAGTGTGCAGTGTAAACAGTGTGAGTGTGCTGGGTGAACAGTGTGTAGTGAGTGCAGAGTGAGTGCGAGTGTGACAGTGAGTGCAGAGTTAGTGCGAGAGTGACAGTGAGTGCAGAGTGAGTGCAAGAGTGACAGTGAGTGCAGAGTGAGTGCGAGAGTGACAGTGAGTGCAGAGTGAGTGTGAGAGTGACAGTGAGTGCGAGAGTGACAGTGAGTGTAGAGTGACAGTGAGTGCAGAGTGACAGTGACTGCAGTGTGTGAGTGTGCAGGGTAAACAGTGTGAGTGTGCAGGGTGAACAGTGTATAGTGAGTGCAGAGTGAGTGCGAAAGTGACAGTGAGTGCAGAGTGAGTGCGAGAGTGACAGTAAGTGCAGAGTGAGTGCGAGAGTGACAGTGAGTGCACAGTGAGTGCGAGAGTGACAGTAAGTGCAGAGTGACAGTGAGTGCAGAGTGAGTGCGAGAGTGACAGTGAGTGTAGAGTGACAGCGAGTGCAGAGTGACAGCGAGTGCAGACTGACTGCAGAGTGACAGTGACTGCAGTGTGTGAGTGTGCAGGGTAAACAGTGTGAGTGTGCAGGGTGAACAGTGTATAGTGAGTGCAGAGTGAGTGCGAGAGTGACAGTGAGTGCAGAGTGAGTGCGAGAGTGATAGTGAGAGTGCAGAGTGACAGTGAGTGCAGAGTGACTGCAGAGTGAGTGTGACTGCAGAGTAACAGTGACTGCAGAGTGCCAGTGACTGCAGTGTGTGAGTGTGCAGACACTGACACAGACACTGCTCGCACACAGACACTGCTCACACACTCAGACACTGCTCACACACTCAGACACTGCTCACACACACACAGACACTGCTCACACACACAGACACTGCTCACACACACAGACACTGTTCACACACACACAGGCACTGTTCACACACACACGCACTACATACACACACAGGCTGCTCACACACACCGGCACTGCGCTCATACATAGGCACTGGTCACAGTGCCTGCAGTGTGTGAGTGTGCAGGGTAAACAGTGTGAGTGTGCAGGGTGAACAGTGTGTAGTGAGTGCAGAGTGAGTGCGAGAGTTGCTGTGAGTGCAGAGTGAGTGCGAGAGTGACAGTGAGTGCAGAGTGAGTGCAAGAGTGACAGTGAGTGCAGAGTGACAGTGAGTGCAGAGTGACAGTGAGTGCAGAGTGAGTGTGATTGACAGTGAGTGAAGAGTGCGTGTGAGTGCAGACTGAGTGCAGAGTGAGTGTGTGCAGAGTGAGTGTGAGAGCAACAGTGAGTGCAGAGTGAGTGTGAGAGTGACAGTGAGTGCAGAGTAAGTGCAGAATAACAGTGAGTACAGAATGAGTGCGAGAGTGACATTGAGTGCAGAGTGAGTGCGAGAGGGACAGTGAGTGCAGAGTGACAGTGAGTGCAGAGTGACAGTGAGTGCGAGAGTGACAGTGAGTGCAGAGAGAGTGACAGTGAGTGCAGAGTGAGTGCGAGAGTGACAGTGAGTGCAGAGGGAGTGCAAGAGTGACAGTGAGTGCGAGAGTGACAGTGAGTGCAGAGTGACAGTGAGTGCAGAGTGAGTGTGATTGACAGTGAGTGAAAAGTGCATGTGAGTGCAGACTGAGTGCAGAGTGAGTGTGAGAGCAACAGTGAGTGCAGAGTGAGTGTGAGAGTGACAGTGAGTGCAGAGTAAGTGCAGAATAACAGTGAGTGCAGAATGACAGTGAGTGCAGAATGACAGTGAGTGCAGAGTGAGTGCGAGTGACAGTGAGTGCAGAGTGAGTGCGAGTGACAGTGAGTGCAATGAGTGCAGAGTGACAGTGAGTGCAGAGTGAGTGCAGAGTGACAGTGAGTGCAGTGTGAGTGCAGAGTGACAGTGACTGTAGAGTGAGTGCAGAGTGACAGTGAGTGCAGAATGAGTGCAGAGACAATGAGTGCAGAGTGAGTGCAGAGTGACAGTGAGTGCAGAATGAGTGCAGAGTTACAGTGTGTGCAGAGTGAGTGTGTGCAGAGTGAGTGTGAGAGCAACAGTGAGTGCAAGAGTGACAGTGAGTGCAGAGTGACAGTGAGTGCAGAGTGACAGTGAGTGCAGAGTGACAGTGAGTGCAGAGTGAGTGTGATTGACAGTGAGTGAAGAGTGCGTGCAGAATAACAGTGAGTACAGAATGAGTGCGAGAGTGACATTGAGTGCAGAGTGAGTGCGAGAGGGACAGTGAGTGCAGAGTGACAGTGAGTGCAGAGTGACAGTGAGTGCGAGAGTGACAGTGAGTGCAGAGAGAGTGACAGTGAGTGCAGAGTGAGTGCGAGAGTGACAATGAGTGCAGAGGGAGTGCAAGAGTGACAGTGAGTGCGAGAGTGACAGTGAGTGCAGAGTGAGTGCGAGAGTGACAATGAGTGCAGAGTGAGTGTGAGAGCAACAGTGAGTGTGAGAGTGACAGTGAGTGCAGAGTAAGTGCAGAATAACAGTGAGTGCAGAATGACAGTGAGTGCAGAATGACAGTGAGTGCAGAGTGAGTGCGAGTGACAGTGAGTGCAGAGTGAGTGCGAGTGACAGTGAGTGCAATGAGTGCAGAGTGAGTGCAGAGTGACAGTGAGTGCAGAGTGACAGTGATTGCAGTGTGAGTGCAGAGTGACAGTGACTGTAGAGTGAGTGCAGAGTGACAGTGAGTGCAGAATGAGTGCAGAGACAATGAGTGCAGAGTGAGTGCAGAGTGACAGTGAGTGCAGAATGAGTGCAGAGTTACAGTGTGTGCAGAGTGAGTGTGAGAGCAACAGTGAGTGCAAGAGTGACAGTGAGTGCAGAGTGACAGTGAGTGCAGAGTGACAGTGAGTGCAGAGTGACAGTGAGTGCAGAGTGAGTGTGATTGACAGTGAGTGAAGAGTGCGTGTGAGTGCAGACTGAGTGCAGAGTGAGTGTGTGCAGAGTGAGTGTGAGAGCAACAGTGAGTGCAGAGTGAGTGTGAGAGTGACAGTGAGTGCAGAGTAAGTGCAGAATAACAGTGAGTGCAGAATGAGTGCGAGAGTGACAGTGAGTGCAGAGTGAGTGCGAGAGTGACAGTGAGTGCAGAGGGACAGTGAGTGCAGAGTGACAGTGAGTGCGAGAGTGACAGTGAGTGCAGAGAGAGTGACAGTGAGTGCAGAGTGAGTGCGAGAGTGACAGTGAGTGCAGAGTGAGTGCGAGAGTGACAGTGAGTGCAAGAGTGACAGTGAGAGTGCAGAGTGACAGTGACTGCAGAGTGAGTGTGACTGCAGAGTAACACTGACTGCAGAGTGACAGTGACTGCAGTGTGTGAGTGTGCAGTGTAAACAGCGTGAGTATGCAGGGTGAACAGTGTGTAGTGAGTGCAGAGTGAGTGCGAGGGTTACTGTGAGTGCAGAGTGAGTGCGAGAGTGACAGTGAGTGCAGAGGGAGTGCAATAGTGACAGTGAGTGCAAGAGTGACAGTGAGTGCAGAGTGAGTGCAGAGTGACAGTGAGTGCAGAGTGAGTGTGATTGACAGTGAGTGAAGAGTGCATGTGAGTGCAGACTGAGTGCAGATTGAGTGTGAGAGCAACAGTGAGTGCAGAGTGAGTGTGAGAGTGACAGTGAGTGCAGAGTAAGTGCAGAATAACAGTGAGTGCAGAATGACAGTGAGTGCAGAATGACAGTGAGTGCAGAGTGAGTGCGAGTGACAGTGAGTGCGAGTGACAGTGAGTGCAGAGTGAGTGCAGAGTGACAGTGAGTGCAGAGTGAGTGCAGAGTGACAGTGAGTGCAGTGTGAGTGCAGAGTGACAGTGACTGTAGAGTGTGTGCAGAGTGACTGAGTGCAGAATGAGTGCAGAGACAATGAGTGCAGAGTGACAGTGAGTGCAGAATGAGTGCAGAGTTCCAGTGTGTGCAGAGTGAGTGTGTGCAGAGTGAGTGTGAGAGCAACAGTGAGTGCAGAGTGAGTGCGAGAGTGACAGTGAGTGCAAAGTGAGTGCAGAATGACAGTGAGTGCAGAATGACAGTGAGTGTAGAGTGACAGTGAGTGCGGAGTGAGTGCAAGTGACAGTGAGGGCAGAGTGAGTGCAGAGTGACAGTGAGTGCAGAGTGACAGTGAGTGCAAAGTGACAGTGAGTGCAGAGTGACAGTGAGTGCAGAGTGACAGTGAGTGCAGAGTGACAGTGAGTGCAGAGTGAGTGCAGAAACAGTGAGTGCAGAGTGACAGTGAGTGCAGAGTGATTGCAAAGTGAGTGCAAAGTGAGTGTAGAGTGACAGTGAGTGTAGAGTGACAGTGAGTGCAAAGTGAGTGCAGAGGGACAGTGAGTGCAGAGGGACAGTGAGTGCAGAGTGAGTGCAGAGGGACAGTGAGTGCAGAGTGAGTGCACAGTGACCGTGAGTGCAGCGTGAGTGCAGAGTGACAGTGAGTGCAGAGTGAGTGCGAGAGTGACAGTGACTGCAGAGACAGTGTATAAGGGTGCAGGGTGCACATTGTGTGAGTGTGCAGAATGAGTGTGTAGGATAAACAGTGTGTGACTATGCAGGGTGACATTGGGAGTGTGCGGGTGAGCAGTGTGTGAATTTGTAGGGGCAGTGTGTGAGTGTGCAGAAAACACCACACACACATACACCACACACACATACCACACACACACACCATACACACACCACACACACATACACCACTCACACATAACACACACACAAACCACAAACACCTCACTCTCTCAACACCACACACTCGTCACCACTCACCACAACACACTCACCACCACACACTCACCCCCACAGACTCACCACCACACACTCACCACTACACACAAAACAACACACACAACAACACACCCCCAGCCGTCAATGAATGCTTTCACCAGGCACAAACACCAACCACCATCAATGTACGCTTTCACCAAAAACAAACACGACCATGCATCAGTGCCGCTAAACACCCACAACAAACAATGTCAGTGCAACTTTCACCAAACACACACACACACCAACAGCTGACAGTGCACCAGCCACTCTTTCAATTGGCACAATCATCAACAGCTGTCAGTGCACCCTTTCACCAACCACACGCATTACCATCCAGCTCTGTACGCTTCACAGCCACACTCAGTAACAGCACTTACTGCATGCTTCCACCAGTCATACACACCTCAAGCCACCACTACACGCTTCCACCAAACACAGCCATCACTGCACAATTCCTACAGGCACAGACATCCACCACCCATCAATGCACACACGAATTGATAACGCATCCACCAATTAATATTGTATCTATCGCACTATGCTGCACTTTAACTTTTAATGATAATGCGTTAAAGTGCAGCATGCCACCATTGATAACATTCCAATCCAACACACATATCTCCAACACACACCACATGCTTCCTCTCCAAAACACATGCCTAAAACACATTGCTATTTACAACGCCATTTTCTCTAACTCAAACAAACCCGAGCCCGAATGCATTCCTAATGCTTGTTCCTTTGTGTAAAGACCTTTCATTGTTTGAGTTCCCCCAAGTCTGTTTTCCATGTGTGTCCATGTCACTGACTTGTGTTTATAGAAAATAGGGCACTTTCACTACTGGTACTGTGGCTTTGACAAAGACCGGGCAGGTTGAAAAGCATCAGCCTTAAAAACTTCTTTGAAAAATCTGTTGGAGTGCGGGCGTTTTCTTGCGCGTCAGCGAGATTACAATTCTGCACCAATACACGAGTCCTGCGCTCGTCTTGCCCTGCACCAACCCCACGAGGTGGAAGAAGTCGGAAGAACTGCAGGGAGCAGTTTCATGGTTCAGTGAGTCAAAAAACCAACAGCAACTGTCAGGGGACTTTCCTGTCCTAACATCTTAAAATTATTAGGTACACACATCTCTTCCAACATCCTTCAATACTCACCCGTAACTCTTGCCCTTCTTAACTAGGGGTCGACTCATAACACGGTCACCTCACCTAAACACCTGATCACTCCATCACAAAAGCTGCCGATGGGGTGTTAACCGTCTTTACCAACAAAGGGGAATGGATCAACCTTAAAATTGGTGTCAAATCTCAACAGCTCTTGAGCGTAAAAGAGACCACACCACTGCTCTTCCGGCATTTATCTGCCTACTCACTGATATCACGTATGGGAGGTGTTGGTCGGTGTGAGATGCAGGGGTATCTAGGGAGTGAGGGCTTGAAGATGAATCGATTGCAGTGGGTGGTTTGCAAATGGCAAGGGTGCAAGAGTCGGGGTGTGGAGGAGCCAACGGGGTCAGGTACAACATCAGCAGACAAGACGGATAATGTTGCTTGTGAAGTTCAGAAGGTGAAGTCTGAGGAGCAGAAAGGAAATATAAGGGGATGAGAAGGGTGGAAACACAGGAGCGAGAGTGAGAAAGATAAAAGATGGTCCTACATGGAAATAACGATGCCTTTGGGAGCGCATTTATCTAATTATATGAAGAAGAAATGGAAGGGAGAATTTGTGGATGTTTCCAAGTTATTCCACAGAGAGATACCAGTGAAAGAGGGATCAAAAGAAAAGTGGGAGCTGCCGGACATTCTGGGGTTCTAGTAAATATCGAGACATGGACATCAGTGTTTTTAATCTATGCCGCTGTATACTGGTGTATACTGCAAGCGTTTTGCTGATGGAGCCGGTGTATACTAGTGTATACTGCAAGCGTTACGCTGATAGCGCCGCTGAATACTAGTGTATACGGCAAGCCTTACGCTGATAGAGCTGGTGCTTCCCCCGAGTTCATTGATGTTATCCGGGTCTTTGCATCGAATAGAGACACTGAGGAGTTCAGAGCTCTTTTGAGCATCAATACAGAGAAGTCCTGAGGGGGAATTTGATTCAGAGCTGGGGTTGCAGTGGATGGCACATCAAGTGGTATGCCGACTCAGTACCACTCTTTCGGGGTTGTCCCTCCGGTGGGGGGTGGGAAGCTATGAAAGAGGAGAGCCCGGGGTCCCAGAAGTGTCATGTTGGGGATTTAACAGTTGTAGGAAGGTGGAACCTGACTACATGGTTGCCCCCACTTTTTTCCTGGTGTTTTAATGGTTTTTGACTTAGTTTGGCTGGGAACCTGCAATTCAGGTCCCCAGCCTTTCTTTTTCCTCTCTATAATGATTCCATGTACTTTAGGTACACTCCAGTTTGGTTACTAGGGTACCCTTATAAGTCCCTAGTATGTGGTAACTTAGGAACAGCGGGCATATGTACCCCAGAGGCCTACCAGGGGCTGCAGCATGTATTGTGCCACCCCTGGGAAGCTTTCCAAAATGACACCACAGGACTGCTACTGCAGCCTGGGTAAGGTGGTGCATGCAGACCTTGCTTAGATATGTTGCCTATATCTACCTTAAATCATTACATAAGGCCTTATCAATCCTGAAGGCAGGGTGCTGGGTTTTGTGTGAAGGGATGCCCATGCAAGAGCAGGGCCCCTCTGCAGCCTTCAGTATCTATTCTCTGGAGTTGTTCTGTGATGCAGCCAGACCATATACTCTTAAGTGCATTATATCCTCACGGTAAATGCTAACTTTGGAATGGCTGCGCAGAAACACTTTGGGATCATGCCTCCCAGCCAGTCCTGGATGATGAGTGAGAGACATGTACACACTGGAACACCCGGTACCAGTTTAAAAGAGCCCTGGCATCACGAAATGGATGTTGCAGCCACAGACACAAGTCTGGCCCCCTGCTGCTGGAAGAAACTCCGGCAGGGGATGCCTGGACAATAGGTTTCCTGTCACAGGGAGGTGTTACCACCTCCCAGATAGGCTTTAGTGTATTGGGGCTGGGTGGGTGCACTCCAAGAGTGCTTTGAACTCTGCACTGGGGGCACATTTGGTGTCTCTGTGCATAGTCCAGTTCAAACCGGTTACAGAGGCTACCAACCCCTTCTCTGGGGCAAAACTGGACAAAGGAAATGGGTGTAGCCACCCCTCTTTCCAGACCCTCCCATAGGTCGGTCCCCAGAGTATGTCCAACCCCTTCCTTGGGTATAAGGAAGGAACCCCTAGCAACAGGACTTTAAATTACCCCTGGACAAAACTTTACTACAGAATTCCCGGAACTTCGACGATCTACCCGGCTAGATGACTGAAGAATCTCCCTTGGAGTAAAGGAGTTATTCCCCTGCTTGGCAGGCACCTAAGACGCATCTTCCGGTTTGCATCTCCAAAGCTCCCCCGGACTCCATAGTATTTGCAACACAGGAGGTGGGTTTCCAGACTTCCCAGAGGCCGAACCGAGTCCCCAGCAAAGCTGAGACCCTTAGCCCTCGTGGGTACCGTGGAACCGGAACCCCTGGCCACCGTGCACATTAGCTTCTCGACGTTACTGGAGGCTGTGCTTTGGGTTACTTGTAGCCCAGACCCGAACACTTTTTCCATCGAAGATTGCTGGCCTACACTTCACAAGTGTTCCGTGAGCCGGCCCTTTGTGTTTTCATTCACGGTACCTTCGCGATCCCTGGTCCGTCGACTGGTGGGTCTCTGAGAAGGCAACTTTGACTTTCCATGGGCTTTCCTGGTTGCTCTAGACGTGCCCTGACTCTCCACCACTTGGTGAATCCCCTGGACCTTGCTGGTCCGCACCGAAGCATCTTTCCTCTTCCTGCGTGGGTTGCTGTTGTCAATCTTGTTGGGTCCAATCCTGGCACCGACAGCGCAGCACTCGACATCCATCGTGGGACAGCTCGAATCCAGCTCTTGGTCCTGTCAGCCACCTTTGACACGGTCTGCCACCACACACTACGAACGCGCCTCCACAACGCCGGGATCCAAGAGAAGGCCCTGGACTGGACCACCTCCTTCCTCTCCGGCAGAACACAGAGCGTCCGCCTTCCCCCCCTTCCGCTCCGAAGCCACCGAGATCATCTGCGGCATACCCCAGGGCTCATCCCTCAGCCTGAGTCTGTTTAACATCTACATGGCACCACTCGCCTACGTTGCCCGTCGGCACGACCTCAACGTCATCTCCTACGCCAATGACACCCAGCTGATCCTCTCCCTCACCAAGGACCCCCACACTACCAAAACCAACCTTCACGAAGGAATGAATGCCATCGCTGAATGGATGAGGAACAGCCGACTGAAGCTGAACTCGGACAAGACGGAGGTCCTCAACCTCGGATCCACCCCTTCGGCCGGGGACGACTCCTGGTGGCCGACCGCACTAGGAACCGCTCCAACACCGGCCGACCACACACGCAAACTAGGGGTCATCCTCGACTCCACCCTCTCCATGACTAAACAGGTCAACGCCGTCTCCTCCTCCTGCTTCAATACCCTCCGCATGCTCCGCAGGATCTACAAGTGAATCCCCACTGAAATGAGAAGAACGGTCACCCAGGCCCTTGTCAGCAGCAGGTTGGACTACGGAAACGCCCTCTACGCAGGAACCGAGTTTATTGGGGGGCGCTAAAGTTTAAAACGCCATGGATCTCGGGAGGAGGGTGGTAGCAAATTGGCACGCCACCCTGAATGAAGAACTTCGGGGTCCGGCTATCTAGGGCGTCTGCAGGTACCAAGCGCCCCCCAATAAACTTGGTTCCACTCCAATCATTTTTGGAATCCTAGACAACTATCTTTATTTTTAACACATTTAACCTCAGGATAGGGTGGGCCTTGTCGCGCACATACCACCGGGGTTCAAAAAACACACAATTTGTATATATTTTAAAATCACTGGTCCTGATGAATGCCTGATAGAACACTTCACATAGGCTGAAACATGTTGACCGACCTCACATTAGGATAACAGTGGACTTTTAATTTGGTCTGTTATCCTGTATTTACTTCTATCCCTGTCCAATTGGTGAAATGAATAAAACTTATTTTTTTTACTCAATTGGCGATTTTATCTTTCACTTCACTTTCACAAAACCAGCTCCGCAGTAATCTGGCGTTGTAGCACAACGGGGTGGCACTCGGCCGATGATGAAGCATGTCACCGACCATGTCAAGAAAACCCACTGAGGTTTCTCGCAAGCAACTAAAATAATGTGTCAAGACAACCTTTTTGCTGCATTTTGCTGTCATTCTTAAAATTGACGCTCCTACGTTGTTGTTTTGTATCTAAACCCGAGGGGAATAGGAGCGTTCCTGGTCTCCCTTCCTCTCTTGTTGTTACTAGTAGTCTCCTTTCATTTGCCCATTCACAAGATTATAGACTGGTAAAACAAGCTGCTTTACATTCTTTCAAGGCTTAGCCTGAAGGCTGCTCTCCATAGGTACCACTTAGATAGCTTTCAAATAAGGTTGTCTTTAACCTATCACCTCTAAGGGGTTGTTTGGAATGGTGCAATGTGCCCACTATAACTAGTGGACAGCATATACCAGGCCAACTTCTCACATGGGTGTGCAGCGGTTGGGATTCAAGCTTGCCTTTGTTTTACAAGATAATCTCTAGTAAGTGACTCACTGAAAACCACTAAAGGTACCTGAGGTACATATAATTCAAGCTTAAACTACAGTAAGTTCTACTGAACTTGGAGTTGTGTGTCAAGGACTTAGCACACCGTTTCTACAACTCAAGAGAGTTTAGTAGGCCACACTAGAGTAGGTAGGTACACCACACCACACTAGTGATGTCTTCAAGACCAGGAACCAGTGGGTCTCTGCCAGACGTCAGTGGACTGCTGGTATCTAAGTATGACAAACTCCCATCCTTGGAATTGAGAGCATTGTGTACTACTAGGAGATTGAAGACAGGAAAAAGTGCAAACTCGCAACGCCTCATAGAGGTACTTCTGTTGGATGATCTCAGAAAGACCTCAGGGTCTGAAGGGGTAGGCAGAGTGGGTGGGGCAGCAGAGGAGGAAAGGGACAGGGGTGAAGGTACCCAGGACCAGACCTCTGAAGCTGACCAGGAAGATGGCAATGATCTTAACCTGGAAGATACAACTCATCTTGGAAATGAGGAAGATGGCCATGATGGCCCTCTCTTTACTCCACCTGAGAGAGTTGAGGGTGTGCTTAGAAGGTCCAGATCTCATGAGTCTATCCATTCTGACACATCTATAGGGACCTCTGTTTCTTCTCACAGGGGGGAATCCTCCCATGGGAGGAAAGAAAGTCTGCTCAAGTATGAGAAAGCTCAGCTTAGAATCAGAAGAGAGCATATGGCCTTAGAAAGGGAGTCCTAGAGCTTCAAAAACTAGAAGGAAGCTGGGGCTAGAGACCCATGGTGGCAGCAACATCCCTAGTGGTAGAGAAAGATCTCATGACCATAGCAACCTAAGCGAGATTGTCCCTCCCTACCAGAGTGAGGATGACATCCACAAATGGATTACTGCACTGGAAAAGGGCTGTAAAGTTCAGAGGGTCCCCCAGGAGCAGTGGGCAGCAATCGTGTGGCTCTCCTTTGCAGACAAAGGTAGAGATATGCTCCTCACTGTTAGAGAGGGGAATGCAGATAATTATACAGTCTTGAAGAGTGCTCTGATTGAAGGGTTTGGCTTAACCACCTAGCAATACAGGTTAAAGTTCAGAGACACGCAAAAGGCACAGACTCAAGACTGGGTTGACTTTGTAGATTGTGCCACCAAGGCTCTGGAAGGTTGGATACATGTCAGTAAGGTGTGTGATTTCAAAGGATTGTACAACTTAATTAGGAGGGAGCAGATCCTTAACCTCATGCGCGCTAGCGTTATTCCGCTCGCACGCGGAGATTTGCGAAAACGCACTTTACGTGACGAGCTGGGCTCGTCATCAGCGTGCGAGGAGGCTACGCCATGACGAGCCCAGCTCGTCATCAGCCTGGAAGGGGTTAATAATTTTCAAAACCTGCTTTTAAACCAGTATCTGGTGGAGTCTAATCTGACCATTCCCCAAGAATTGGGAAAGAAGGCAGACAAATGGGTCAGAACCAGGGTAAGGCCTAATAATCAAGGTGATGACCAAAAGAAAGACTCTACCATGTCCCAAGAGGAAGGTGGGGATAAATCAAAACAACTCCCCTACAGGGCCCCAAAAGTCCACTTCTGGGGGTGGGTCCCAAACTCCTTCCCCTCCTGAAACGAAACCATATTGCCATGTTTGTAAAAAGATTGGTCATTGGAAAACTGATCCCGGTTGCCTCAGGATTGGCAATAACGAAAATGTTCCTCCAACTAACACTACCACTCCTCCTGGTACTAATAGTAGTAATCCCCCAAACGTTAGTGTTGCACCCAAAATGTTAGGTGCATTCTCATGGGGAACAGAGGTGGGCCCTAGTTTAGACAGCCCCCCTCTCAAGCCTCCTTAGTCTGTGACGGTGGCATGGGATTTGCCACTTTTACCATGGGTCCCAATGCTTTGGGCAGGTACAGACAGGAGCCCATAATCAATGGTCAGAAATCTGTGGCATTCAGGGACACAGGGGCTAGTGTCACCATGGTGACAGGGAAACTAGTCCCCCCTCAACAACTTTTACCTGAGTTTAAATACCAGGGGCCCGATGTAGGTAGGGAAATACCAGTCGGTAACGGCCGAAATTCGGTAATTTCGGCCGTTACCGACCGGTATTTGGAAAATGAGATGTAGGGCCAACTAAAATACAGATTCTGTAATTTTAAAGAATCTGTAATTTTACAGATTCGGTAAAATTACCGATTCTGTAAAATTACCGAATCTGTATTATGAGATGTAGGTAGCACTGTAATCAGTGCTACAGGGCTTTAAGAATGTGTTATTTACCATCAACTAGAGGTTGGTGGTAAATAATGAAAAGCCTTGAAAAAGCATTTTTTTGCTTTTCAAACGCTGCCATGTTGCAGACATATCTGCAACATGTGCACCCATACCCGATAGAGGGGTGCAACAGGGTGTCAAAGTGACACCCTGCCACCCTTCAATGTTTCCCCCAATTACCGAATCGGTATTTACCGATTCGGTAATTGACATTCATTCCTATGGGCCTCCAGGCCCGTAGGAATGAATGGCAATTACCGAATCGGTAAATACTGATTCGGTAATTACGGAATCTTACCGATTCGGTAATTTAAAAAGAGAAATTACCTACATCCCATTTACCTACTCTTAAATACCGAATCGGTATGATTCTGTATTTAAGAGTAGGTAAATCGAGATTACCTACATCGGGCCCCAGGTGACTAACGTTGATGGTGTCAGAACAGATTACCCCATGGCCATAGTCAATCTCAGCTGGGTAGCGGGCCGACCGCACTGGGAACAGCTCCAAGACCTACCGACCACGCACGCAGCCTAGGGGTCATCCTCGACTCCACCCTCTCCATGACTAAACAGGTCAACGCCGTCTCCTCCTCCTGCCTCAACACCCTCTGCATGCTCCGCAGGATCTACAAGTGTATCCCCACTGAAATGAGAAGACCCAAAAAGAGTGGCAGTGTCCCCAAACTTGCCTGTAGATTGCTTGATGGACAATGATCTAGAAATTTCAGCCTGGGCTGAAGTTGGACACCAAGCCCATCTGATAAGGCCCTCCATACCGGAAAACCAGAATACTTGGCAAACAAGCTCAAAAAAGCAGGCCAAGCTAGAAATTTAAGAAGCTCTAACTCCCTGCTGCTCATCCTACCAAAAACCAAAAAGAAGAGAAGTGCGGACTGCTCCTTCACAGGAAATGCCCCCAAAATATGGCACATCAGAACCATACCGTCCTATGCGGAATTCAAGAGCCAACTCAAATCCTTGTTCCTTATCCGTTTCCTAGGTTGTGGGTAACTGGGATCAGCAAGCATCCTCAGAACTATGTGGTATCTCTGTATCCTATTACCAAGAAGTCCTACTGTACGAACTTTTCCTCCTCCCAAATTGTCTTTGTTGATCGCCTTTACTTGTTACGTGTCTTGTTGTTCACCTTTTTATTCCTTTTACTGTAAAGCGCTCTGCTACCTTCGGGTCTTGTTAGCGCTATAGAAAACTTCTAAATAAAAAAAATTAATAAATAAATAAATAGCCAAACCCCAGGGAACTTTTGGAGTGATGGAGCCTGAAAGAATGGCCCACTCTCCTCCACAAGAGAGCACAAGGCGTGGAATAGCTCAACCACCTGCGAGTGAGTGAGAGCTGGTGCCTGATTCGGCAGGTCCTCTAGTTGATGTGCACCCAACCATCGCGCCACCCATTGGAGTTATGTAGCAAGATAGCATTGCTCCATATTTGGCAAGGTAAGACACCCGCAGGTTGTTGAGGGATATATTTTAGTCATGGCCACTCTACTGCGTGATAGGCCCTAGGTAAACTTCTGCAGGTCCACCTCTAGGACTTTGAACAGGGCTGGTTCACAAAGTAATACAAGAGGCATGGAAGCGCCACCATTTTTATCAGCGAGATTCTGTTAACGGCAATGTGCTCCAAAATGCCATCTGCGCATGCACTGCAGCTACAGCGCGCAACAGGTTGCCGTCATGGAGGTCCGACTGATCTCTGTAGACATGCACATCCAGATACCAAAACGCCGACAGTTGCCAATGTACCATTCTGCCATCAATGGTCAGGCCTGGGTTCGGGATGTCTGCCACAAAGGGGTAGAGGCATGACTTACCCCACTTCACCCAAAGACCCGAGACAGCCGCAAAATCCAGCAGTGTTCGCTCCACAACCACGCATGTCAGTCTTATGTCCTTAAGATATAGTAGTAGGTTGTCTGCATATAGCAACACTCCTTGTAGGCCATTGCCTAATGGGAATCTCCAGTCCTCTGGTATCCTGCGAAACGAAGCAGCAAGGGGCTCGATTGCCAGCGCGAATAGAAGCAGTGACAGTGGACAACCCTGCCTGGTGCCCCGCTCGATAGGAATCCAGTCGGACAACTATGGTCCCATCTTAACTCTGGCCACTGGTTGGGTATAAAGCAATTGGACCAGGCTCAGGAATTTGTCACCCAACTCATATTTGCGCAGTGCGGCAAACAAAAAGCCTCACTCCATGGTGTCGAACGCATTCTCCAGATCTAGCACTGAGGACTCCCAAGCTGCTCTGGAATAGTGTGCCACCCGAAAGAAGCGGCGCAGATTTAATGACGTGCAGCGCGCGGGTACAAAGCCATTTTAGTCTGGGTGGACCAGTAACAATATCAGCGATACCAGTCTGCAAGCTAAAATGTTCGCCAACACTTTGTTATCAGTGTTTAGAAGCGCCAGTGTTGGACAGGCCACACGAAGGGCCGCTCCCCCTCTGCCCGACCAGGCCCGAGCCCGGTCCCTCAAGTGTCACACGCCACCACTGCACGTTTTTCCGTCCCCTCCGGGACCCTTGCCCCTGAACATATCGACCTCGTGGGCCCGATCCACTACCGGCCCACGCGCCCAGCCTGGGCGCCATCTTGGACACTCCACCACGAGGCCGCGTGGCCCCCGATCGACCCCAACCCTGGGCCTGGCCAGGCCTCAGACATCCCGGCACCACCATCCACCCAGGAGGTGAGCGGGCTACTTGGCAGGTCAATGGGAAAAAGAGGTGTCGATGGCTCTCCCCCACCAGGTGCCGCTCGCCCACAACCTCCCCGGGCGCTGGCTCCACCCCCCTGCTGGGTGTCTGGACTCCTTCATCCCGGACCCCCCGACCTCCAAGTGCGAGGGTCCGGACATCAAAGGGCACCAGCCCTATAACTGGGGCAGCTCCAGAGCAGGAAGGCAGTTGTATCCTGGAGTCGAGAGACGCAGAGAAGAACTCATCCTTGACGGGCTACTGGCGCTGCCGTAGCTCTGCCTTGTGAACCATCGTCCTGCCTGCTGGCGCTGCCGCAACCTTCGTAACCTTCATCGTCGTCGGGACCTGCTGGCGTGGCCGCGGACCGTTTGTAACTACCATCTCCATCGGGACCTGCTGACTCCGCCGCGGACTGTCGCTTCCTTCATCCATCTCGGGACCTGCTGGCTCCGCCGCGGCCCGATCATCTAGAACGCCGAGCTCGAGGATTGAGAGCTATTTTCATCTGTTGGTAACAAGACTGTCCCGCTACCCTTTTCCCATCCCAGAGACCAGAATCGAGGGGACCCCTGAGTCCAGACCTCCTTGTATCATTTTACCGTACTTAAAGATTTGCTTATAAAGTCTCGTTAAACCTTATCCTGGTGTGGTGTCCGTCTGTGGGGGGGAAGTTATTTGTCTGTACGATCGCTGGAGACGGCTCTCCCCGGAGACCTCTCCCCTTATCCTCGGCCGACCCTCCCGGTCCGTCTAACATTGGTGGCCAGCGGCGCGATCCGAATCACCGCATAATCGTACAGAAAGTAGCTCACCCCACGACGAAATCACGATGACAACCAAAGAAAGCGGATCCACCGAGAAATTTCAGATGGAGAAATTGGACGAGTACAGCCATCGTGAATTAAAACAATTCTGCATTGAACTAGGTATCGCTACCACCGGTCTAAGTACCAAAGACGATTTCAAGCATGCCCTAGAGTCCTGGGCAGAAACCGGGGCCGTCGGAACCACCGACCAAAACATCGTAGCAGTAGAAAAAAACACCACGGCCCCCGAGGAGCGAA
The DNA here is from genome assembly GCF_964263255.1 of Lissotriton vulgaris. Lineage (NCBI taxonomy): Eukaryota > Metazoa > Chordata > Amphibia > Caudata > Salamandridae > Lissotriton > Lissotriton vulgaris. The sequence continues at coordinate 1,111,609 of NW_028253855.1, read as the reverse complement.
GAACGGGTCTCTCGCAAGACGAGATCCAGGAACGAGAAAAAACACGATTACATGAATTAGAAATGGCCCGGCTCAAAATGGATGTCGAACTTAAGTTGGCCGAACAAAAACTGAGCCTAGAGCACCTGCGTCTCCGAGAAGAAAGAGAGGAAAAACAGAGACAAAGGGAGCTCGAGGAAAAAAGACTGGCATATGAAAACGAGCGCAAACTAGCTGAGATAGACTTACGCAAGCAGAACAAAGAATTAGGGGTGCCCGAGCAACCCCGCACCCAAGGGACAACAGATAAGAAGGTACACATCCCCAAGGATGTCGTTCGAGAATACTTCCGAGAGGACGACATCCAGCAATGGTTCAAGGCCTACGAAATCGCTATGACCGCCCACCGGATCGATCGAAGCGACTGGGGAGCCGGTCTATGGGGGAGATTCCTCAATGAGGGCCGCGATGCCCTGCTACAGCTCCCGGACCATCAGATGACCTCCTATGACCACATTAAAGCTGCCCTCCTCACCCGCTATGGGCTCACACCCGAGATGTACCGTCAGAGGTTCCGAGACTGCACCCGCATCCCGGGTACGACTTGGGTGGACTACGTGAACTATTTTAGCCGAGCCTTCGAGGGCTGGATCAAAGGAAGCAATGTCACAACGTACGAACAACTCTTCAATCTCATGGTGTGGGAGCATCTATCAAACAATTGCTTCATTGAGCTCCGGCAGCACCTCCTCGACAGCAAATTGACTGATCCACGGCAGCTCGCAGCCGAGGCTGACCGGTGGGAAATCACCAGAGTGGGCCGAAATGGATCCTATGAACAGAACCGGAACAACAACGGTCAGCACCGTCCCCGAGGAGGAGGAGGGGGCCAAGGACGAGGAAGAGACAACGCTCCGGTCGCCCCCGCTACCAGCACCACCCCCCCGACCAACCGGGGCAGCACCCCGGCACGACCGGGATACAGAGCCAATGTCACGTGTCACCGATGCCAACGAGTCGGCCACTATGCAAACGACCCAAATTGCCCACAGTACCAGAGCCCAAGACCCCGCCAAGTGGCCGCTGCTGCCCTGGGGGAAGAGCAGATCTCCGAGGAGCAGGAAGAATATGAGCAAGAGCATCAAGAATGGGAGCCAGCCGCCATGGCGCTAGCATGCTTAGGGGGGAAAGACATGGTCCCGCGGGTCCCCCTACCCGCTAACACCCGGAAGTACAGCCAATGGGTGAGCATCAATGGACGCCAGGCCGAAGCCCTCCGTGACACCGGGGCCAGTGTAACAGCCGTCCGCTGTCACCTGGTGACCCCAGAACAGTTCCTACCAAACATTCTCTGCCCTGTCCGTTCAGCCGATAACTCGGAAAGTCTATGTCGGATGGCCTGCGTCCCTTTCGAATGGGGAGGGGTCTCCGGCATGTTGAAAGTGACGGTCCGGGATGATGCCCCCGTAGACTGCCTCCTGGGAAATGACCTTGAAAGCTCTCCGTGGGCAGCCGTAGAACGAAGAGAACACCTGGGGATGTTAGGCATCCCGGACTGGGCGTGCGTCACCACCCGGTCCATGGCCGCCCGTGCCAATCCCCGACCAGAGGAACCTGAATGGCCGGCGCCTCCTCCCCCGGTCGCCCCAGTCGACGACACCGACCGTGCCGTCCCCCCAGAACCAGCTCAACCTCCGGACTTCGCTGGCCTCGACCAGTGGCATCAAGAGGGGGGACCCACACAGGAGCAGTTTCGCCAAGAGCAGAAGACCTGTCCCTCCCTCGAGGGACTCCGCCAACAAGCCCTCGCCCAGAGCGCAGGGGATACCTCCGGAACACATTGGATCTACTGGGACAATGATCTGCTATACAGTGAACAAAGGATCGCGGAGTTGGGGGCCAGCCGAGTGCTAGTGGTGCCCCTCCGTTTTAGAGACTTCTTGCTAAACCTGGCCCACGATGTCCCCCTGGCTGGACACCTGGGTCAGGATAAAACCTACAGCCGCCTAGTGACCCACTTCTTCTGGCCCAAAATGAGGAATGATGTACTCCAGCATTGCCGATCTTGCCCCACGTGCCAAGCCAGTGGAAAGAGTGGCCGCAAACTAAAAGCCCCCCTGCAACCATTTCCCGTGGTCACCACCCCGTTCGAGAGGGTCGGGATAGACATTGTGGGGCCCCTGGACCCCCGTACAAAACAAGGACACCGGTTCATCCTGGTACTGGTGGACCACGCCACCCGCTACCCTGAGGCTGTTCCCCTGCGAACTGTAACAGCCCCGGTAGTCGGCCGGGCCCTGATGGGGATCTTCTCCCGTGTGGGCTTCCCCCGAGAAGTCGTCAGCGACAGAGGCACGAACTTTATTTCCAAATATATGAAGTCCCTCTGGCAACAGTGTGGGGTCACCTACCGATTCACGACCCCCTATCACCCTCAAGGAAACGGACTCGTTGAGCGGTTCAACCGCACGCTCAAAGGGATGATTGGGGGGTTGGAAGAGCCCCTCCGTCGCCAGTGGGATGTGCTGCTGCCGTGCCTCCTCTTCGCATATCGAGAGGTCCCCCAGAAGTCCCTCGGCTTCAGCCCGTTTGAATTATTGTATGGACATCCCGTACGAGGGCCTCTCAGTCTAGTCAAGGAAGGCTGGGAAATGCCCCCTCTAAAGAACCCTCCAGATGTCTTCAAATATCTCCTAACCCTCCGCAACCAGACCCGACGGTTCAGAGAGCTGGCAAAAGCCAACTTGGAGGCCAGTCAAGAGGACATGAAAAAGTGGTATGACCAAAATGCCTCCTCCATCGAATTTGAACCCGGACAACAGGTATGGGTGATGTCCCCCACCGAACCCTGCGCCCTGCAAGACAAGTGGACGGGGCCCTTCAAAGTAGTCGAGCGCAAGGGTCCTGTCACCTATCTAATCGACATGGAATCTTCACGGAACCCCCTTCGAGTCCTCCACGCTAATAGACTGAAACCCCACTTTGTACGTTCAGAACTCAGCCTCCTGATGGCCACAGACAATGGAGCCGAAGAAGACTCCGAACCCCTCCCTGACCTCCTACGGACTCGGGAGAAAGATGGCTCCGTGGATGGGGTCCGACTCTCGGAGGCCCTCACCCTGGAACAACGCCAAGAATGTCGAGACCTTCTGTTGCAGTTCGCCGGCCTGTTTTCCCTCACCCCAGGTGTCACTTCCTGGTGTGTGCACGACGTGGACACGGGGGACAGCCCCCCTATCCGCCACCGGGCCTACCGCGTACCGGATCGGGTACGGGCCTGCATCCAGGAAGAAGTAACCAAAATGCTCACGCTCGGGGTCATTGAGCCCTCAGACAGCCCCTGGGCCAGCCCAGTAGTACTGGTCCCCAAAGCAGCCACTCCCGGCACCACACCGGAACTCCGGTTCTGCGTCGACTACCGGGGCTTGAATGCGGTCACCAGAACAGACGCACACCCCATCCCCCGAGCAGACGAGCTAATCGACCGCATGGGAGCTGCCCGCTACCTCAGTATTTTCGACCTGACGGCGGGCTACTGGCAGATCGGCCTCACACCCCGAGCCCAAGAACGATCTGCATTTTCCACTCCTGATGGCCATTATCATTTCAAGGTCATGCCCTTCGGCATGAAGAATGCTCCCGCAACATTTCAGCGGCTCGTCAATCAGGTCTTGGCCGGGCTCGAAGGATTCAGCGCCGCCTACCTAGACGACATCGCTGTGTACAGCCACCAGTGGTCCGACCACCTCCACCACCTCCGAGTGGTGCTACAGGCCCTTCAGCGAGCTGGCCTCACGATCAAAGCCAGCAAATGCCAAATTGGTCAGGGGTCCGTAACCTACCTCGGACACCAGGTGGGAAGCGGCCTAGTGGCCCCTCTGCAGCTCAAGATTGCCGCCATCCAGTCCTGGCAGCCCCCCATCACCCAGACCGAGGTACGCGCCTTCCTGGGACTCACGGGCTATTACAGACGGTTCGTGAAAGACTATGGTACCATAGTGGGGCCCCTCACCGAACTCACGTCCAAAAATCAACCCAAGAAGGTCAACTGGACCCCAGATTGTCAAACAGCCTTCGAACAACTGAAGGCCGCCATGTGCTCCGCCCCTGTGCTCCAGGCCCCCGACTACAGCCGGGAATTCGTCGTCCAGACGGATGCCTCCGACCACGGCATTGGGGCGGTCCTGTCTCAATTGAACACCAAAGGCCTTGATCAGCCAGTGGCCTTCATCAGTAGGCGACTCCTACCTCGAGAACAACGCTGGAGCACCATTGAGAGGGAGGCCTTCGCCGTGGTATGGGCCCTCGAAAAGCTCCGGCCCTACCTCTTTGGCACACACTTCCGGGTGCAGACCGACCATCGACCCCTGCAGTGGCTGATGCAGATGCGGGGGGAGAACCCAAAACTACTACGTTGGTCCATCTCCCTGCAAGGGATGGACTTCACTGTTGAACACCGGCCTGGGCCAGATCACGCCAACGCGGATGGCCTGTCCCGCTTTTTCCGCCTCGACGAGGAGAGTCCCCAAGAGGATGGGTGACTCTCCCCGCCTTCAGCTGGGGGGGACGCATGTTGGACAGGCCACACCAAGGGCCGCTCCCCCTCTGCCCGACCAGGCCCGAGCCCGGTCCCTCAAGTGTCACACGCCACCACTGCACGTTTTTCCGTCCCCTCCGGGACCCTTGCCCCTGAACATATCGACCTCGTGGGCCCGATCCACTACCGGCCCACGCGCCCAGCCTGGGCGCCATCTTGGACACTCCACCACGAGGCCGCGTGGCCCCCGATCGACCCCAACCCTGGGCCTGGCCAGGCCTCAGACATCCCGGCACCACCATCCACCCAGGAGGTGAGCGGGCTACTTGGCAGGTCAATGGGAAAAAGAGGTGTCGATGGCTCTCCCCCACCAGGTGCCGCTCGCCCACAACCTCCCCGGGCGCTGGCTCCACCCCCCTGCTGGGTGTCTGGACTCCTTCATCCCGGACCCCCCGACCTCCAAGTGCGAGGGTCCGGACATCAAAGGGCACCAGCCCTATAACTGGGGCAGCTCCAGAGCAGGAAGGCAGTTGTATCCTGGAGTCGAGAGACGCAGAGAAGAACTCATCCTTGACGGGCTACTGGCGCTGCCGTAGCTCTGCCTTGTGAACCATCGTCCTGCCTGCTGGCGCTGCTGCAACCTTCGTAACCTTCATCGTCGTCGGGACCTGCTGGCGTGGCCGCGGACCGTTTGTAACTACCATCTCCATCGGGACCTGCTGGCTCCGCCGCGGACCGTCGCTTCCTTCATCCATCTCGGGACCTGCTGGCTCCGCCGCGGCCCGATCATCTAGAACGCCGAGCTCGAGGATTGAGAGCTATTTTCATCTGTTGGTAACAAGACTGTCCCGCTACCCTTTTCCCATCCCAGAGACCAGAATCGAGGGGACCCCTGAGTCCAGACCTCCTTGTATCATTTTACCGTACTTAAAGATTTGCTTATAAAGTCTCGTTAAACCTTATCCTGGTGTGGTGTCCGTCTGTGGGGGGGAAGTTATTTGTCTGTACGATCGCTGGAGACGGCTCTCCCCGGAGACCTCTCCCCTTATCCTCGGCCGACCCTCCCGGTCCGTCTAACAGCCAGCATCCGGTAGGATCCGATTATCTCTGGATTTTTATTTGGCTTCGGCAACGATATCAGGAGAGATTCCTGCAGGGTGTCAGGCAGGGCGCCTGCCTCCCTCACCTCATGAAACACCCTGAGGAGTTGCAGCGACAACTCTTTGCGGTAAGCTTTGTAATATTTGGTCGGGAAACCGTCAGGTCCTGGTGCCTTTCCTGTGGCCAGATAGCTTATCGCCGCTTGGACTTCTAGCAGAGTAAATGGCGCATTCAGTTCATCACGCTGTTCGTCAGTCATTTGTGGCAAGGTCAATGGAGCAAGAAAGGTGTCCATGTCTGAGGGCCCCGCAACGTGTGTTGATCGGTACACTGTCATGTAATGAGTCACAAGTTCCATATGTATATCATATTGTTTAGTGAGGATGCGCCCATTTGCTGATTGTAAATGCAATATGGCTGTTTGTGCCTGTTTCTGCCTGAGCATGCACATAAGCAGCCTACCCACTCTATCTGCTGCTGTGTGTGTATGCGCTGCATGTGACGCATAGTTTTAACAATGCAGTCTTTCTAACACCTCTGCGTGCTTTTGCTTCTGCACTTCTATTTCATGCTGAGTGTCTATGCCTTGCGCTAACTCAGTTTCCAACATCAATAAGTTGTTTTCTATGCACGTTATTTCCCTGTCTACCTGTTTTCGGACGCACCAACTTAGACCCAGACATTGTCAAAATGTTATGTTAAAAACTTTTGTAAAGCGCACGTTCACCAATCGGTTTCATGGCGCTGATAGGGCAGAAAGAAGATTATGGGAAGCTGAAATTAAATGTTATATAATTGAACAAACAGATAGGTCTTGAGCATTTTTCTGAACTGTACGTAAAATGGAATCAGTCTAATCTCCACGCGGAGAGAGTTGCAGAACTGTGGGCCTATGACAGCAAATCTAAGGCCTCCTAGCTTTTTACGTTTAAAAGAGGGAATGGTCAACTGGTTTTGGTGAGAGGAACGCAAAGCCCGGGAGGTGATATATATTTGAATCCTAGACGAAATGAAAGCAGGACTACTGCTGTGAAGAACTTTAAAAGTGGTGCATCCCAGCCTGAAAGCACACCTTTTGGCCACGGAAAGACAGTGTACATTTTTCATTATGGGAGTTACGTGCTGCCATTTGGGTTGGTGAAAGATGAGTCTGGCAGCTTGGTTTTGAACCAGCTGAAGGCGTCTGAGTTGATAAGCCGGAATGCCACAGTTGAGGGAGTTGGCATAATCCACTCGGGAGATCACCAAGGCTAAGATAACCAAGATCAGAATTTCCCTAGACCGATATCTGCTGATCTTCCTTATTCTCAGTAATTGGAAGAAAGTAGCAGAAACTACTGAGCTTATTTGGGCATTCATTGACAGGTCGTTAGAGATCATGATGCCTAAGCTTTTGGCAGAGTCTGCAGGCTCTGGAGGGTTACCTAGAGATGTTGGCCAGAAGTTGGAATGCCATGGGTTGGAGGAGCCACCTGTAAGAATCAGCTCCGTTTTGTCGGGGTTGAGCTTGAGTTGGTTACGATTCATTCAGTCCCTAATAAAGATTTTGGTGGATTGAAAGTGGGATGCTGACGAATTAATTTCAAACACCAATTGGAAGTTGTCAGCCTAGATGAATGTCCCAATCCTTTTTTCTCTCAAAGATCGAATCAGAGGGAGCAGATACAGATTAAAAAGGAGGGGAGAAAGAGAAGAGCCCTGAAGAACCCCGCAGGTCAGTTCCCTCTTGTTGGACGAGAAATTAGCCAGACGCACAGCTTGAAAGCGGTTGCTAAGGAAGGAGGAGAGCCATCTCAGTGCCAGCCCCTGGATCCCCGCACTTCTGACACGGTCAATAAGAATATTGTGATCGACCGTGTCGAAGGCTGCTGATAGATCCAAAAGGACTAGGGCCTGGGGATACCGTTATCGGCGCCTCTTCTTAGTTCGTCCACAACCGTGAGTATAACAGATTCCGTGGAATGGATGGGTCTAAAACCTGCCTGATGGGAATCCAAGATCTAATGGTGTTCAATAAATGAGCTGATACAGTTGGCCACACATGCCTCAAGGACTTTACCCAAATAGGGCAGGAGGGAAATGGGGCGATAATTACTTAGTACTGACGGATCCGCATCCTGTTTCTTCAGAATGGGGATGATTTCCGCACTTTTAAATAAGTCAGGGACAATGCCATGATTGGGTGAATTGTTAAGAAACGAAAGAGGGGGGTCAGGGCAAATAGAGAAAGCTTCTCCAATAATTGACCTCGGATTGTGGCTTTGCACGCATCCACAGCAGTCCCGAGTCAGCCACCGAGCCTGTATTCTAGGCAAAATATGTGTTGATCTCTGCCCCAACTGCTTCTCTGAATGGGGGGTCCTCCAGCGCTAGCGGCTGTAGCTTCCACACTCTCGTAGTGAGCCCCAATTCTTCCCCCCGCAGGCGCAGTATGTGAGGCCTATGGTCTGAATTAGTTTTGCCCAGATACTCCACATCTATGCATTTGGTGAACATCATTCGATCTGCAATGAACCGGTCAATACGAACATGCAGGTCGTGTGGGTGGGAGTACGCTTGTGCCAGCGGGTGCAGTGACCTCCAGATATGCAGTAATCCCTAACGCTGCATCCATTCCCCCAGCCCGAGCAGTAGATGTCGCTGCCGTTTGCACAAGTGGTGTGAACGATCTATCTAGCGTTGTGTCCAGATCTGCATTAAAGTACCCACCCAACAACCAGGGGACATCACACCATCGCGAGAGCTGACCTGTCAGTGTCCTGCCCAAACTCTTTTTGATTAGTGTTTGGGGCATAGATGGAACCAAGCACCACCAGCTTCCCATGTAGGTGCCCTTTGGAGAGTACATATCTACCATGTGAGTCAATTACGCTCGCCTCAGACGTAAATTGCGTACCCGATCTGACCGAGATCAGAGCCCCTCTAGTGAAAGAGGAGTAGCCTGTCGCTAATATCTGCCCCCTCCAGCGCTGCTGCAGTCTCCCTATCTCTGGCTTGGCGATGTGGGTCTCCTGTAGGAATGCCACATGAGCTTTATGTGGCTTGAAATAAGCGTAGACTTAGTCCCTGTGTGGGCAGCTCCCTGACGTTCCAAGTGATTATATTAGTGTGTGCCATACATAGTAGAAACAGAGTGGCGCTGCGTGCACATACTGTGGCGTGCTTGACCACGGATAACCACCTGCCATATCCGCGGCAGGCGCATGTTGTACCGAAAGTGCTTGGGTATTTGTGCATATTTCATGTCGAGGAGCTGTGAGAACGGGGAGCCAGGTGGGGCCAAACTGGGATAGATCAGAGGGACAACGGGTGTCTTCCCAAACTAAGAACCGTACCATGTGGCAACCAACAGCAATGTACACAGAGTTAAACACAGAAGGGGGTTGAGGCTATGGGTAGCAGTGCAACTAATGGCAGTACGGACAGTATACGTCTAATTATGTATAGTTCCTCTGTCAGGGTGTAGTCACCCATGTCCCCATCCTGTGTGCTAGCGGGCACAGTATATGAAACGTGACTACAGTGTCTGCGTTCTGCATGTAGAGCATGTTTACATGCCTTGCTTAGGCGCCAGTGCCAGGTCACACATCAGTGAATAATCAAGATTACAATCAAACAATGCAAGGCAGTCCCTACTTGCATATTGCTCTAGTCCATGGAAGTCTCTCACATAATGTCATCAGCAGTCTGCGGGGTGACATCAGGCAGCCACACACCGTTGAAGTCCTCAGGTCGAGGGGTGGACGAACCGCTGGCAGTTGCCTATCCAGAAGAGCTTATTTCTCTGGCCTCACAGTACACCGGATTCCCAGCATCGCAGCCACTGCCAGGGCGTCCTGACGCACCATCATGCTTTGCTCCGGCCGTGGTACCGCCGCCCGAGTGGACATGTTTCCCATTCTTCCACCCCTCCCTTGATGGTGGGTCCTCTTGTTGGCTGTCCTAGTGGATTTTTCGCTTGAGGGGCTAAGCCCCGTCCATAGGCCCGACTCCTCCAACCAATCCCATGTCTCCTCGGCGAGTCAAAGAAAGGGGTAGTACCCTTAGCTACCACCGCAGCCAGGCAGGGAACTGTAGTGAGTAGGGAAGTTCCAGCTCTCGTACTTGATGCTTCACAGCAGTGAAAGTGCTTCTTCGCCTTTGTACCTCGGATGTATATTCAGGGAAAACCATGATCAAACTTCCACTGAGCTTGAGATCTGAGAATTTACGAGTTTCGAGAAAGATTGCGTCTCCATCTCTATAGTTTAAGAGTTTAAAGAGGAAGGGATTCGTTGGAGCTCCTGGAGTGGGCTTGTGGGCCGGCACACAGTGTGCCCTTTCGACTACGAATTGCAGTGACAGTGTCTCTGGGGGCAGGATATCTTGAAGCCATTGTTCCACATAAAGTTTCGGGGTCCAGCCTTCTTCTCCCCTCTGGCAGACATAGTACATGAACATTATTACGGCAAGAGCACCCATTTGCGTCCTCAACGATAATGTTTGGCTGTGCGACTGAATCTTCTCCGCCAGATTATTGTGGTCAGCACGCAAAAGAGTAAAGTCAGATGCTACCTTATTGATCCACGCTTTCAAGAGACGACCACGTCTGGTCCTACACAGCCCCAATTTTCTCAACCGCTGCCAGCACCGAGTCCAGTTTTGCAGCAAGCGGCGCACTTGCAACGTCGGCGGCTGTTTCAGCGACTGTGTGTGCTGACTCCAGAGTGCCAGTGTGGAGAACTTGGCCTTATGGGCTGAGCGGCGCAGGGCACGCCTGAAATCTCCGGGTTCACCTGCCTTGTCAGACAGAGACACGAGACACTTTGTTAGGTGTAGAAAATCTGGTTTATTAGCTGCAGCTAAGCACAGTTGTCTAAGAAGTATACCGATAGTAGGTTCTCAGGAGACTGCCACTTCATTCCGTGGCGCACAATCTTTTATGTCAAACATATATACAATGCCTACTCACAAAACTGACAAATAGGAAAAGTTTGAAAACAAGCTATCAAGTGTCTTGTATACGCCCTTCTTTCAGACCCCGTGTTCTCCCCTCCCCTCAAGTTAATCAATGCTAGTGCATGTAATTCAATTTGCAGGTGGCAGGACGTATTTGCGAGCCTCAAAGGTTGGTTGTGTAATAGGAGAATACACGGAGGGAATAGTGAAGGCCAGTCAAATAAGATAAAGTAAAGGAAGAATGGTGGGACCCAAACAGTCAACTAAGACAAGGATCAATCAGTCTAGACATGGATTAACTAACTCGGCCAGACCCTGACATCGGTTTCACAAACAAGGAAAAAGGGTTACTTTTTAACAAGAGAGACGAGCAGCTGGAAAGGCAAAAACACTATGTTCACCGTGTCGCCTGAGTGAGGGCAACACAAAATGGCGGCTGACTATGAAGCGAAGTCGAAAATCACAGAACCTCAAGTGCACGCTGCATTCTGCTGCGCAGTTGTGTGGAGGCAGCCCATTGCCAGCTTTTGCACGGAGAGCATTTACCCCTGGTGTAAAGCTACTGTTGGATGATATGTGTCGAGTCGAGGGTGTGCATCCGTCCCCGCTGCCCATGCATGCTCTGGCTGGGTTGTTTCCAATGCCCCACTGTAATGCGTCACCATCTCTTGCAATGTTCAGCTCAGCCAGTGCCCCGTCACCGGTGCACAACCACACAAGGCTCACTCCCAACAATGCAGCCCCTTTTTCCAAGGACGCAGGTGCCCACCAATCTGTCCACTTGAGCAGTCCCTTGCATGCAGGCTTGAAGATTCAGTGGGCGGCTCTCAGCTAGGTAGAGCCTCACCGATCCATCTCTCCGTAGATAGCGATGGCTTTCAATGACCCCATCAGCAGCGTATTGTTTGTCAGTTTGGGCCGCACGGTCAGGTTGCAATGAAACGCGTGCCAGGCAGAGGTCCTCCCCAATGCGGCCAAACGTAGGGTACACTATGTCGTGGCACGTGAGGTGATATGGAAGTCCACAGTGGAATGACGGAAGCGCCGCTAAGGACCAGGTGCTTGTCTGTTGTCAGGCCTCCTGCGACCAGTTGCTTGTCTGTGCCTTTTGACAAGGCGTAACGTAGTCTGAAACTCACCAGGGTGGCATAGCTCCAGTGGTTTCCCACCAGACCCCATACAATGTCACCTCTCCAAGGGGTGATCCCTCAGTGCCCGCGCCGCTATAGGTGAAGTCCGCCCGTAATGCTAAGCTCTCCCCATAGGATTTGGTGCGCTTCCAGTATGTGCTGAAAAAGCCCTAGAATGTCTTGCGTGCACCCTGCCACTGTGACCTGGGCCCGATCCGGCGTCTGGGCTCACTGGGCCGCGTGGCTGACAGGGCCACAGGTTGGGGCAGCTACGACACAATAGCAATATTCTCCGTTATTATTGCCATCCAGGTGCACCATCTAATTCTCTCAGGGGGCCTCCACCTCTGGGGGACCTCAGCATAGCCCACTATCTTGTCTACAGCAAGCTCTCGGAACGTGCTCAGGCTCCGCACCACTGTGTGTGGGCGCAGTTGGTCGCGTGGTTCTATGTGCTTGATATCCTCTATGCGCGCCGGCAAGGCCTGCTGAACTGTTGCTAGGCCTCCCACTCTGACTTGCCGGGTGCACCTCCCACCTCCTTCACACTCTGTTGGCTAATTAAGGGCTGGGATCTTCAGTGGGGGTGCCCCAGTTCTTCCCCATGCAGCCCCTCACCTGACGCCGTGATTTACTTGCCAGGACCAGACACTATCGTCAGGTCATGGAGCACCCGGCCTCTTCCTGCATGCGCTCTCAGAGGAGAGCGTGACCTGCAGCCATCCGCAGAGGCTCCCCAGCAAGCGGTCTGTTCTTAGGTGCAGTGCAGCTCCGCTGGGCCTTCGGCACTGCCCACTCTCGTGCTCCGGCTCGCACTTGGTCTCAGCTCTGCCTCACTGCGGTCGCGAGCACCGCTGTGAGCACCACTATTTCCTCTAGCTGCACATTACTCTCCGGGCGCGAGCGTCGTAGGCGTCTGTAGCCATTCTTGCTGGGAAGTGTGCTCACGCAGGGTTCTGGGGTCACCAGCAGCAACCGCAATCAGATTACGGTCCGCCCCTCCGTTATTCAGGCTTGGAGGGTCTGGAATGCAGGAGCTTTTCAGGAGAATTGAGGGATTAAGGACAGAGCTCAAACTGCTTGCGTCCGCCATGTTGGCTTGCTTCATCCTGTACTCTCTAGCGTGTGGAGATTCTCCCAGTCTTTACTCTCTGTCCTGTACTTTCTAGTGTGTGGAGCAGTTCCCAGTTTTTACTCTTCCTCCTGTACTCTCTAGCTTGTGAAGCTGTTCCCCGTCTTTACTCTTTGTCCTGTACTCTCTACTGTTTGGAGTCGTTCCCGGTCTTTAATCTTTATCCTGTACTCCCTAGCGTGTGGATCTGTTCGTTGTCTTTACTCTTTATCCCGTACTCTCTAACGTGTGGAGCTGTTCCCGGTCTTTACTCTTTGTCTTGTACTCTCTTGCGTGTGAAGCTGTTTCTGGTCTTTACTCTTTGTCTTGTACTCTCTAGCCTGTGGAGCTGTTCCCGGTCTTTAATCTTTGCCCTTTTCTCTAGCATGTGGGGCTGTTCTGGGTCTTTACTCTCTGACCTGTACTCTCTTGCATGTGGAGCTGTTCCCGGTCTTAATTCTCTCTCCTGTACTCTCTAGCGTGTGGAGCTGTTCCCGGTCTTAACTCTCTGTCCTGTGCTCTCTAGCGTGTGGAGCTGTTCCCGGTCTTAACTCTCTGTCCTGTACTTTCTAACGTGTGGAGCTATTCCGGGTCTTTACTCTTTGTCCTGTACTCTCTGGTGAGCTGTTCCGGGTCTTTACTCTCTGTCCTGTACTCTGTGGAGCTGTCCCCGGTCTTAACTCCTTCCATGCTCATGACTAGCTGAGCTCATCATGACACGCGCTGCGCTCACACGCGGGGCTAATTCCCCCGCTGTGCTGAGCGTTCTAAGAAACGGCGTGGTCATGACGAGCACAGCGCCACCGTGCAGCACGACGAGCCGAGCTCATCACAAGCACCGTAGCGCTGCGTGCGCCCTTCCTCCTCCCCAGCACCGTGAGGGGAATTAGCCCCGTGGCGAAGGGAGGAACTCTCTGTCCTGTACTCTCTGGCATGTGGAGCTGTTCTGGGTCTTTACTCTCTGTCCTATACTCTCTGGCATGTGGAGCTGTTCCCGGTTTTTACTCTTTGTCCTATACTCTCTAGGCTGTGGAGCTGTTCCCGGTCTTAAATCTCTGTCCTTTACTCTCTGGTGTATGGAGCTGTTCCCGATCTTAACTCTCTGTCCTGTACCCTCTAGCGTGTGGAGCTGTTCCCGATCTTAACTCTCTGTCCTGTGCTCTCTAGCGTGTGGAGCTGTTCCCGTTCTTAACTCTCTGTCCTGTAATCTCTAACGTGTGGAGCTGTTCCCGGTCTTTACTGTCTGTCCTGTACTCGCTAGCGTGTGGAGCTGTTCCCGTTCTTAACTCTCTGTCCTGTAATCTCTAACGTGTGGAGCTGTTCCCGGTCTTAACTCTCTGTCCTGTAATCTCTAACGTGTGGAGCTGTTCCCGGTCTTTACTGTCTGTCCTGTACTCTCTAGCGTGTGGAGCTGTTCCCGTTCTTAACTCTCTGTCCTGTAATCTCTAACGTGTGGAGCTGTTCCCGGTCTTAACTCTCTGTCCTGTACTTTCTAACGTGTGGAGCTATTCCGGGTCTTTTATCTCTGTCCTGTACTCTGTAGCGTGTGGAGCGGTTCCCGGTTCTAACTCTCTGTCCTGTAATCACTAGCGTGTGGAGCTGTTCCCTGTCTTAACTCTCTGTCCTGTAATCACTAGCGTGTGGAGCTGTTCCCGGTCTTTACTGTCTGTCCTGTACTCTCTAACATGTGGAGCTATTCATGGTCTTTACCCTCTGTCCTGTACTCTATGGTGTGTGGAGCTGTTCCTGGTTTTTACTCTCTGTCCTGTACTCTCTAGCGTGTGGAGCTACCCCCGCTCTTTACTCTTTGTCCTGTATTCTCTAGCGTGTGGAGCTGTTCCTGGTCTTTAATCTCTGTCCTGTACTCTCTAGCGTGTGGATCTGTTCCTGGTCTTTAATCTCTGTCCTGTACTCTCTAGCGTGTGGATCTGTTCCTGGTTTTAACTCTGTGTGAAGATCATGCCCTCACTCTCGCATAGTAACTTTTGAGACTGTCCTGGATCTTGTGAAACAAGTGGTGTGGTTTTAGTGGCGAACACAAGCCCTGACCATGGGCTTGGCTACGAAAGATACATTTCTCCAGGGCTTTAAACAGTTGTTTTGTTAGAAATTATTTTTCCCCTTTGCAAGTTTAAAGAGACGTAGGATTTTGTTTTCCTCTGCCACACCAAACAATTTCGATCTAGTAAAAGGCAATTTGTAGATAAGAGATCTCTGGGTCGCCTCTAATTTCCAGGACTTCCCAAGGATGCTGATGTAGCAGCTCATAAAGTGTCAAAGGAGACATCTGACACAGATTTTGACATTTTTTCCATTTGTGCCAGAACAGATAGATCTTCATTAGCCTGGATGCATCAAAAAAACCCTGAAAGTCCATCAGAAGAACTTGGGTTGCATATTCCGCATACAAACTTGCCCTGATTGCACAAAGGGCTGCAGCTTATGATTGTTTTCAAGCAGCCTCTACCTTTCTGTCCACAACATCAGGAAACAACATCTTCAGATACCAGATTGGAAGAGGAAGCCTTAGACGCCAATATGCTGCTCACTCCAGGAATTGGAGGAAGTTCCTCCTCAAACCCTTGCAACAGATGCCTCTTAATCAAACATCGGGGTACAGAGGTCTTATCAGTGTCCTTCTATTCTTTTTTAAGGACATCATGTGAGAAGGCCTGGCATATGATGTCCACTATTCTAGTGGACACCTTGCACCAGTCCAAACGATCCTTATTGATGTTAGGTTTAAATTCAACCTTATAGAAAGCTATCCTAGTTGTAGCTGTGGAGAGCAGCCTCCAGGCTGAGACTTAGAGGCGAGTTAAGCAAGTTATTTTACCAGTCTATAATCTCTTGAATGACCAAATGAAGGTACACCACACAAGGTATGTATATAAAATATATGTATTTATTCTTAACACACTCCCTCTAGTCTCTGTATGAGGTTAGAGGTCTAAGCACAATAGAAGGAACTTAATTAGCATACGATAAGTTGCATAGTATACGTTTTGCCCTAGGGGCCTCACAAACCATATACTAAAATAGTGGAATAAGAACCACTTGAGGGATAGAAGTCAGGCCTAGGGCCTGTAGAACCGCTGGGGCAACCAGGAACCACCCAAGGTAGGGACGCAGGAGGCACACGGGGGACTCGTGCAGTGTCTAAACACAGCTGCGGATCACCATTGACTTTCTATGGAAAACGAACAAGTTACAATTTTAAAGATTAAGGACACTTAGGGGTGAACTACGATGGAGCCCCTTTAGGCGTAGACACTTCGAGAGTCAAGACCCACGTGAGCACCGGAGTACTCGTTTTACCTCACCCAGGGAAGCTGGGTGCATAGGTGTCTTTTCGTGTCGGGTTTCGTCGTCGATTCCTATGGAGAGCTGCGAAGAAGTGCTGCAGGCGACCAGAGGAAAAGTGTCTGGGTGGATCCAAGGGTGTATCGGAAATGTGAAGAACCTGAAAGCAGAGGGGACAGAGTCAGGGTCCCTTGCCAGTGCCCAGGATGGCGACAGGAAGATACCAGGCGGTGTCGGGTGCTTTAAGGTGAAAGAGGTGAATGTTGACTTTTCAGCCACGAGGTCCAGGAGGTGTCGACGATGACCAGAAGCTGGATTCGAGCTGTCCCACAAAGGATGTCGAGTGCTGCAGTGTCGGTATCCGGATTGGACCCAACAAGCCTTGGCAACAGCAACCCACGCAAGATGACAACATTGGCTTCGGTGCAGACCAGCAAGGTCCGAGGGACTCACCCTTTGGAGGGGTGTCAGAGCACGTCTGGAGCAACCAGGAAAGCTCAAGAAACAAAAGGACTGTCCTTTGTGAGGACCCACTAGCCAACGGATTAGAGATCGCGAAGGAGCCTCGAGCGGAAATGCACAAAGCGGGCTCACGGAACACTCGTGGGGTGTAGACCTCTACTCTTCATTGCAAAAGGTGCTCCGGGTAGGAGCTTCAAATACTCCAATGCACAACTTCGGGAAACTTCAGGAAGTAGGTACAGTTGCAAAATGCAGGGTGTCCAGAAGTTACGGTCAAATGTCTCTTGTGTCAGCTACAGGTCTCAGCTTTGCTGAAAACTCATATCAGTTTCAGAGATGCCTGGAAGTCTGTGTCCTTTGTCACAGATTCTTCGGGATCCGGCGGGAGCCTTGAAAATGCAGACCGGCAAAGATGCTTCTTTGGTGCCTGTTTGAACAGGGAGGTCACTCCTTGACCTCAAGGGAGATTCTTCAGTCTTTCAGTCGAAATGAAATGTCAAAGGTCCAAGATTTCTTCTTCAGAGTTTCATCCAGGGTAATCTGAAGTCCTAGTGACTGGGTTTCTATACTTATACAAAGTTTAGGGGATGGACTAACTCTATGGCCCCACCTATGGAAGAGCCAAGGGAGGGGGTGATTACACCCATTCCCTTTTGTCCAGTTTCGCACCAGAGCTGGGGTAGAGTGTCCCAGCAAGCGGTTTGAACTGGGAAATGCATGGAGCACCTGTGTGCCCCAGGCAGTGTCAGAAAAGCATTCACTGAATGCAACCCACCATGCCCCAATACACTAAAGTCTGTCTGGGGAGGTGCTGGCACCTCACTCGACAGGAAACCTATTGTCCAGGCCTCCCCTGCCGGAGTTGCATCCAGTAGCAGAAGGTCAAACTCATGTCTGTGGCAGTAGCATCCATTTTGTGATGCTGAGGCTCTTTTAAACTTTAACCGGGTATAACAGTGAGTACATGTCTTCTCCCTCTAGAAGGGTGGAATGCTACCCCCGCCGCCAGACCTGGCGGGGGGGTAGTATTCCAAAGTGTTTGACACCTTACATGACATGTTTTGATAAAGCTAAACCAAGGTTAGCATTAACCGCGAGGATTATAATACACTTAGGAGTATATGGTATGGCTATATCATAGAACAGCTATAAGGAGATATTTCCGAAAGCTGCAGAGGGGCTCAGCTCATGCTAGGCCACCCTCTCACACAAAACCAAGCACTCTGCCTTCAGGATTGTCAAGGCCTGCCATAGGAGTGACCTATAAGTTAATGTGTGCCTATATATATATATATGTAGATATAGGTATACTATATCTCAGTAATGGGTGCTTACACCACCTTACCCAGGCTGCAAGTGCAGACCTGTGGTGCCATTTTGGAAGGCTGCCCAGGGGTGGCATAATACATGCTTCAGCCCCTGGTAGGCCTCTGGGGTACCTATGCCCTTAGTACCTAAGGTACTATATATAGGGACTCACAAGGGTAACCCAGTATCTAACTTGGTATGTACCTAAAGTACATGGTATGAATTTAGAGAGAGAACAGCTGGGCTGTGGACCTGATTAGCAGGGCCACAGCCAGACTAAAGTCGAAAAACCAGTGAAACACAACAAAAAGTGGGGGTGCCGATCCAACTCTCCTACACATCATGTAGGGGCAAACCATCCAACTGTGCTCGGCTGTATTGCGAGTGGAAGCCTTCCTCTTCTTGTGGTTTCTCCTCAAAGCCAGAGAGTCTCTCACGCTGAAGGAGATATTTCAACTCGAGCCTTCCACATATTTGCCCCTCTAGTCCGTGTCTGGATCATCCTGATCCTCCTTTTGGCTTTTAGCCGGGGTTCCGCCATAGCAGCATCTTCTGCCTCCTTAATCAAATTCTGCAGATCGGACCTAGAGATCTGCAAATCCTCCTCTGTCTCCACTGGAGGATCAATATTGGGCTGCTTCTCTGTAGCCTTTCTTGCAGCCATCTCATGCCAATAACAATAAGACGCGCTACAGCATTGTCTTTTAAATCCTGGAAAGGAGAGGAAATAAGTACCTTTGAAGTGGGTGACAACAAACATCTGTCATTCAGCACCAAGACAGCCTCGGGTGAACGTGAGCTTTACAAATACACATTATGGTATGTTATATACACCTGTGCCTCCCCACGCCTGCCGGGTTAAACAATACATGCATCAGTGTATCTCATGGAAAGTAGCCCTCCTAGTCGCCATTACCTCCCTAAGGCATACTGTAGTGTAGTTCCTATATTCCCAATAGGCTCTGCACCTTGGAATAATATATACTATAGAATTACGTAGGACTTATGTCTACTAGGTCTCTATCGAATATAATAAACTTAATTGTGAGTGCCAGGTAGCTCAGAGGTCACTAGAAACTTTCTTGAATAAACAAGAAGGGATTCTTTTCTGACAACCACATAAACATGACAACTTTGTTTCCCAAGATAAAACGTATTTTCAGAGTTGTGGAAACAATAGATAGATATTTCACTCAGTCATTCGTGCATGCTTCGTTTCACCAGTGGTGCAGAGAAATAGAGAGAAGGTGCGTTTTCAATAAAAGTATTTATTGAACCGTCTTCTTTCTCAGGCAGAAGAAATGAACTGCTACAATCGTAATACTGGCTGTAAAGTATAATGTGTACAGCAAGAAGAGTATTATGAAATAATACTGTATAAGCATGGTATGGTTTCTAAGCCATAAAATACATACATAAATAACAAAGACTAAAAGTACTCAACAGGTGCATCTAAAATACGCCTACCCCGAAGTACCTAAACTAAGTCTAGTACGAAGGAAGAAGTAAGTGAGGTATAGCATAGGTTTAGTATTCTTTGCCAAGAATCTATCCAAGATTTCTCTTAGGGTCTAACGAGCTCCATACCTTGGTTTTAGAATGAAGGAGGTCTGGTATCTCTCTTTCTCTCTCTCTCTCAGGACTCGATTTCGCAACACCCCGCAAGGGGAGCTTGGAAACACTGGAGCTGGATTTCTCGGCAAGAGAAAAGACAGCGTCTTTCTCAGTGCGTCTGCTGGAGGGTCGGCTTCCTTCGGCACTTGCTGCAGCGAGCTGCGTCGGGCAAGTAGATAGTCGAACTGCTCCAAACCACCATGTGTTTGCTAGGGCAAGTGTGCGCATATTTATACCTTGAAAGTGCTGAGTTTGACGTAAGGTTGGACATAATAACGTCATCAAAGAGTCTCAGTTCTTTGAAAACTCCATGAGTTCTTGGACAAATAAATATTCAAGCAAGGGGAAGTCCCTGACTGCTGAAGGCGAGTTTTCCAAGAAATCGTTGTGGATTTTCGGAACTAGTGGAAGTAGCATGCCGAATTTGGACTGCATGGGTTATGTCTAAATATGGTTATGATTTCTATGCCTATATAAGAGCAAGGTGATTTATACCTATATAAGGGCATGAATCGGGAAAACTACACTAGGGTCCTAAAATGCTATACAACAATACCATACAAAAGCATTTTAGTTGTATAAGATAGGGTCGTTTTTAGAACCAAGTCCCTTGCCACTGTTGATTTCTCCTTTCTACCTCAATCACATCATTGTAGTTCCATTCTTCTTCCCACAGCCTGATTCTGTGGCTGAAGGAGCTTCACCCGCTCTAGCTGTTAAAAGGGCCCCTATGGATTACATCGATAGAGGCAAACCATTTCGTAAATCAGGCCACGCATTCGTGCCATTCAAAAAACCTCACAAAGGTCAGGAAATATTCAAACCGGGCATTGCCAGATGGATTGTCAAACGCATCAAAACTAGTTACATAAAAGCCAAATGAGTACTTCTTGCTCCTCCCCGGGCACACTGTACTCCTACGAAAGGGGGCACATCCCCATAGCTGACATCTGTAAGGCAGCTACATGGTCAACAACACACACATTCACTAAACACTACTGTGCGGATATACTACCCCGGCAACAAGCCTTAGTTTATCAGGTGGTACCACTATTTTGGACGTCCGCATCATCGAACCGCTAGCCACTGCTATGGGGGAGCCTACTGCTCTGGACTCTAAGCTAAGCATCTATAGCACCACACACTACAACCAGATGCCTTCAGGGTAAGTAGCATTATATATAGATATGTATTTGTGGCACCTGTGTCTGTAGATACACATGCTCTGCATACTCCTGCCATCTAGTTTAGGGCCTGGATGTTTGCAAGATTTTTTTTTCCTTCGACGTTAGTCATAAAACCTGTTGTATCTTCTGCTTTGTTCCAGGATGCATCAGCATAGTGGCTCCACCTTAGATTGTTTTTTCCAGCCATCGGGCTCCAACACTCGGAATGCTGCTCTGAAGTCAAAGCATCAGCAAAATGCTGAAATACCTTAAGAGGGTTCTGTTTTGGAACCAGCAGCTCTGGAGAAGAACTACAATCGCTTGCACCCAACATATTTGATCTTTATCTCTGTTGTTCTCAAAGGTGCTCCACAGGGGACCCGTCTTCTTGAGGTTTTCGTCAAGAGGTCTTGAGGCAATACTCAAAAAGGCACCAAAGACTCCGGTATGGAGCAATTCACTGAGCAATGCTAAATATGCTTGTCCAACCGCCACAGTCTATGTAACTTGGGCCTTCCACTCACCCAAAATGAGTCTGACTGTGATGGCTGCCTCATGTTTGGCTGAAGAAACCCACAAACACCAAAGGGAGAGGCTCTTAGAGCATTACAATATCGGATACACTTACAGTCTTCGGCATTAAAGATGTTCCAGGCATCGAAGGTCTCCAGAGGGCGCAACAAGAGGAGGAAGAGGCCAGAACATCAACCAGACAATTTGAGCAAAAGCCAGAGACTTTCTCCAGCAAACCTTCTAACGCCAAAGAGCTGGAAGCGTCAGTGCACTATAGAGGGCTAAAGACCCCATAGTCAACATCTCACACGTTGATGGCGCACGCAGGTCAGTCTCGAGTCCTGAAAACACCAGCTGTCAAAGTAGAGTACAGCCCCTAAACCCAAACAAGCATTTTCAATGCAAAGGTCTCACATTTACTAGAGTTTAAGCTATTGCAATTGTAAACGAAAATGCCTTTTATTCATCTGTTTTGATAATTAACACAAATAAAAGGCATTGTCATTTACAATGCCAATAGCTCAAACTCTTGAAAATGAGAGACCTATTTCATTTCAAGGAAGCAGCCACCATTGTCCCTGGTTACTTGGAGAGTGAAAGCGCGCATGGCACGCAGAATTCTGCAGGAAAGCATGCCATGCCTGCAGTAGGAGAAACTCATTAAAGAAAAGAGTGCTTACAGACTAAATAAGACGTACTGTGTAACAAACAGAAGTAAAAGGGCCAGTCCTCATGGGCGGTTACAAATGAAGGCAAGGCTATACTAAGGAGGACTAACAACTCTATTAACAAATCAGAAGCCAGCATTTACAAAGGACAGTGACACAAGCAAATGAAAAATATGGGCGGAGCTCCAAGTCCATACTCGAATACAGTATGCCTCGCAGAGCAGCGCATGCCCTGCCCAGGCTCGACCTAAAAAGGGAACCCTACTCGGCATAAGCTAAGCAGGCAAAAATCCAGAAGTCCTAGTGATCATATGCAGAATGGGCCATGTCACTTCTCGGGTGAATTTTTCACTCATTGAATTCCAGTGAGTTTGACCAGCAAAAATTTACCTGGGGTGCATATTTTATTGCATCTGCTAATTACCAGGCAAAATCAGTGCAAAGTTAAATAACAGACAGAATAGGTCTTCTATGGGTAACAACTACACACACTACACTTGTACAATAAATATGGTGGTACAAAATTAGGCCTGGGCGGTGAACTTTGCTCCGTTTGCAGAGTTTTCTGCACTCGCACTCTGCGGAGCTCACGGAGTGCAGAAAGCTCCGCTTCGGGAAGTGCAGCGGAGTTTTTTCCACGCTCGCAATCGCGAACTGTAAGAATACCAGCAGAAACTGCAGTTCGCACTGACCTCCGCCACTCGCGGAAATTCGCTGAGTTTTTTGTTACTTCGCTGAGTTCCGCGTAGCAAAACTCTGCGAACTACGCTCAGGTCTATACAAAATGGAGAATCAGGAAACTCCACATACACCTAAATCAAGTACAACAGAGGACGCAACAGTATAAGCTACACAACAGTCACTCTCACACAATATCATACACCTTACCGTAAGAGCTGTTTGCTTTATTTCATTATTTTAAAGGCTACTGGAATTATGCAGCAGTAAATGACTGAGTTATGAGGCACCGTTGACCAAAGTGTGGCAAAAAGGTGAATTGTGCCCAATTGTGAGTCAACTCGTTCCATTAAACAGAAGTCTACAGGGCTGTACCGTACATTTCATGTCTATAATTCCCATATGTCTCTAGTAGGTACTTTAGTGTTCAAGATATAATTCATTCAAAAGAGAAGCAACATATTTGTGATTTGTCTGTGTATCCTTTTATAACAAATGCAGCTTTCAGAGCAACATCTGTGCTATAAATATACATTTGTGTCCACAGGGAAATAAAAATCAGAGCAATGCAGGAATCGTTCTGTCCATCTTGTCTGACTCACATTTAAGGATTTAAAGCTTTTGTTTGGTGCTGCAGCAAATGCACTCCCCACGCCTCTTACCCTGCCATTAAAATTGGGATCTTAACACTATCAGGGCAACACTTATCTATTTAAATGGCTAATTACACCAATCAAAAGGGGCCATTTAACTTTTTTAAACTGACTGTCCGGTTCGCATTAATCCCCGTGTGTCAATATTGTAATACCTTTTGCATAGTTTGAGGCTGGAACATATTTTTGTGTAAAATCTGCCAATTACTTGCCACAGGATGAATTATGTGAGACTTTACTTTTATGCGGAAAACGCCACCGCCGCACAATGGTGTTTTTACAGTACGCATATTTGTATCCATCTCGATCTGCTCTGAAGAATTCCTTAGGGCGGCGCCCATTCCTGTGGTCCCCGGGGCTAAAACAAGCATTTGCAATGCAATCGGTCTCGCCTTTGGGACTTTATATGTATTTAGCTATGCAGCACATTAGTCTGGGTGCTGAAACAACTACTGTTCTTTAACATGGAGGGAAAGCAAGCACCAAACCACGTGACACCTAAATAGGGCATAGTTGACAGCTGGGATGCTAAAAAGCATGATGCGGCGGGGGGAGGGTGAGGGCAGCGCTGCTTGGGTGCAGGGCCGGACTGGGAAGCAAAACCGGGCCTGGCAAAGTGCTCGGCCGGCCCCCCGGGGGGAGGTTGGGGGTGCGACGAGCTCTTTGCCAAACCCGGTTTTCGGACGATTTTGTTACATGGCCGATTTTTCAGCTATGCTGCAAAAACGGCCCGATAAAAACAGCCCACAGAGGCCCAAAACCGGCCCCACCCTTTCGGCGCACCGGGGGATTGCCGGGTGCCCGCAACAGCCAGTCCGGCCCTGCTTGGGTGACACCTGGCTCAAGAGTGAAGGGCATGAATCCCTTGACCTCGTTGTTGACTGTTTGCAGGCTGTGGCCTGTGGAAGGAAAGCATCTACAAATCCAACCAACCTTGATGGAGATTTTGGGGCAAATTCGAGTACTTCGAAGAACTGGACCAAAATGCCGCTTTAGTATGTTTTGTTTTGAGAATGAGATGCAAAAGGCGTTAGTTTGTACAGACCACGACTTGAACCTGCTACCAGCAGCCAAATACACGGATTGGCCGGTTAGGAATAAAGTAGGTTTTCAAAGTCACGTGGCTTTAAAAGATTGCCAGGACTGAGGTTCAGTTTGCATTATGACTGGAGCAGTTCCTCAGGAGGAGACTAGGGCCGTCTCAGAGTCAGTCAATTCCGTGGCAGGCTTCACCTCTGGCCACACAACATCCCAGCTAAAAAAAACTTTATAAAACACTACCTGCACTACACACTACACCAAAAGCATCCCCTGTAACACAATCTGAATCATACACAGCGTGTACACATCACAGTTACTCGCAATAGCAGTCTACCATATGCAAAGTCTGGCACATGCAATGTCTCCGACACACAACTTTAATCAGGCAGGCACCTTTACCAGTTTTGACCAGAGAGCTCCCATTCAGCCACAAAAACTGCCTTAGAGTAAGAGGCGGAACACCAAACAGGAAGTGATGTCATAGCTGCAAGTGATCAGAGATGAGTGGGTCTGCACCTAAGTCCACGAGGTAAGATGCTTCCCACAGCCTGATCCCTGAGCCCAGAGGTGGCAGGGTTTGTACCCTACTACCGAGTCCAACCATCAGGCACCGGAGTCCCAGAGATAGCAGGCGCTGCAGGCTTTTATGCACAAATCCCACGAGGCAGCCAGTTTGTAAGGGGTGGGCGCTGCGCCCCAGTGCGATGCCACTCCAGAAGGCTCAGCCCCAAAGTGACAAGGGTCCCAGGGTGACACAATGTGGCCCAAGCCAACCCATAGAGTCACCCTGTTCGAGGCCACATACTCTGGGGTTCCTTCGCTCATTCCTCCCTGAGGTGACAAGTCTTTGTGCATGGTCACTCTCTCGTGTCACTCATCATTGGAGGCGGCCGGATATGTGGCCATGTTAGTAAATCTCGAGTCACCTTGGACCACAGTTCGGAGGCTTTAAAGAGCAGCAAAGCGAAAAGAGAACCAGCAGGGGAAGGAGCAGGCACGCGGATCCCTGGGAGAGGGTGTGAAAGGCAAGACCAGGGGAGCAGGGGGAGGAGACGCAGCATCCGTGAAGCAGGGAAGGCCGTGTTGAGCCAGGGAAACTTGTACATTTGAAAAAATATTTGCAAGGCAAGACCTATTGCATTTCAAAGAAGCGGCCGCCATTGTCCCTGCTGCTGGGAAAGAGAAAGCGTGTTATAAAAGACAAGGGAAACCCAAATACAATATTCAGGGACCTTGGGTAATCAATTATTTCTAAAGACAGTGGTCCCTAGACAAGTATTAATGTGAGTAAACGATAAATACAGAACCAATCAGTACTATATCTTACAGCTGTTCAGCCAGACAGGGGTTTTTAATATGCAGTGTTGGACAGGCCACGTGAAGGGCTTGCTCCCTCCCCGCACGACCGGGCCCGAGCCCGGCTCTTCAGGTATGACACGCAACAACCACCCGTTTCCCGTCTCATATGGGACCCCTGCCCCTGGACATCTCCACATCATGGACCCGAATCACTACCGGCCCCCTCGCCCGGCTTGGGCGCCATCTTGGACACAGCACCACGAGGCCGCGTGGCCTCCGATCGACCCTAACCCTGGGCCTGGCCAGGCCCCGACATCCCGGCACCACCATCCACCCAGGAGGTGAGCGGACTACTTGGCAGGTCAATGGGAGAAAGAGGTGTCGATGGCTCTCCCCCGCCAGGTGCCGATCGCCCCCGGCTCCCCCGGGCACTGGCTCCACCCCACTGCTGGGTGTCTGGACTCCCTCATCCCGGACCTCCCGACCTCCAAGTGCGAGGGTCCGGACATCAAAGGGGGCCAGACCTATAACTGGAGCAGCTCCAGAGCAGGAAGGCAGTTGTATCCTGGAGTCGAGAGACGCAGTGAAGAACTCATCCTTGACGGACTACTGGCGCTGCCGTAGTCCTGCCTTGCGAACTATCGTCCTGCCTGCTGGCGCTGCCGCAACCTTCTGAAACCTTCATCGTCGTCGGGACCTGCTGGCGTGGCCGCGGACCGTTTGTAACCACCACCTTCATCGGGACCTGCTGGCTCCGCCGCGGACCGTCGCTACCTTCAACCATCCCGGGACCTGCTGGCTCCGCCGCGGCCCGATCATCTAGAACGCCGAGCTCAAGGATTGTGAGCTATTTCATCTACCAGATTGGTAACAAGACTGTCCCGCTACCCTTTTTCCCAATCAAGAGACTAGAACCGAGGGGACCCCTGAGTCCAGACCTCCTTGTACCATTCCACCGTACTTAAAGAATTGCTTATAAAGAACGTTAAACCTTATCCTTGTGTGGTGTACATCTGTGGGGGGGGAAGTTACTCGTCTGTACGATCGCTGGAGACGGCTCTCCCCGGAGACCTCTCCCCTTATTCTCGGCCGACCCTCCCGGTCCGTCTAACATTGGTGGCCAGCGTAATCGTACAGAGAGTAGCTCACCCCACGACGAAACCACAATGACAACCAAAGAGAGCGGATCCACCGAGAAATTCCAGATGGAGAAATTGGAAGAGTACAGCCATCGTGAGTTGAAACAATTCTGCATTGAACTAGGTATCGCTACCACCGGTCTGAGTACTAAGGACGATTTCAAGCACGCCATTGAGTCATGGGCGGAAACCGGGGCCGTCAGACCCCCGGACCAAAATGTCACAGCAGCAGAGAAAAACACCACGGCTCCCGAGGAGCGAAGAACGGGTCTTTCGCAAAACGAAATCCAAGAACGAGAGAAAAACAGACTACATGAACTAGAAATGGCCCGGCTCAAAATGAATGGCGAACTCAAATTAGCCGAACAAAAACTGAACCTAGAACATCTATGGCTCCGAGAAGAAAGGGAAGAAAAACAGAGACAAAGAGAGCTCGAAGAGAAGAGACTGGCGTATGAACACGAGCGCAAACTAGCAGAGATAGAATTACGTAAGCAGAACAAAGAATTAGGGGTGCCCGAGCAACCGCGCACCCCGGGAGCAACAGAAATGAAAGTACACATCCCCAAGGATGTCGTGCGAGAATATTTCCGAGATGACGACATACAGCAGTGGTTCAAGGCCTACGAGATCGCTATGACCTCCCACCGGATCGATCGAAGCGACTGGGGAGCCGGTCTATGGGGGAGGTTCGTCAATGAGGGCCGCGATGCCCTGTTACAGCTCCCAGACCATCTGATGACCTCCTATGATCACATGAAAGCTACCCTCCTCACCCGCTATGGGCTCACACCCGAAATGTACCGCCAGAGGTTCCGAGACTGCACCCGGATCCCGGGTACAACTTGGGTGGAGTACGTGAACTATTTCAGCCGAGCCTTCGAGGGTTGGATCAAGGGGAGCAATGTAACGACCTATGAGCAACTCTTCAATCTCATGGTATGGGAGCATCTATCTAACAACTGCTTCGTCGAGCTCAGGCAGCACCTCCTCGACAGTAAATTGACCGATCCACGACAGCTCGCCGCCGAGGCTGACCGGTGGGAAATCACCCGAGTGGGCCGAAATGGGTCACATGAACAGAACCGGAACCACCCAGGTCAGCACCGTCCCCGAGGAGGAGGAGGGGGCCAGGGACGAGGAAGAGACAACGCCCCGGCCGCTCCCGCTGCCAACACACCACCCCCGGCCAACCGGGGCAACACCCCGGCGCGCCCGGGGTACAGAGCCAATGTCACGTGTCACCGATGCCAGCGAGTCGGCCACTACGCAAATGACCCGAATTGTCCACAGAGCCAGACTCCGAGACCCCGCCAGATGGCTGCCGCCGCCCTGGGGGAAGAACAAATCTCCGAAGAACACGAGGAACGTGAGCAAGAACACCAAGAATGGGAACCAGCCGCCATGGTTCTAGCGTGCCTAGGGAGAAAAGACATGGTCCCGCGGGCCCTCCTACCCGCCAACACCCGGAAGTACAGTCAGTGGGTGAACATTAATGGACGCAGGGCCGAAGCCCTACGTGACACCGGGGCCAGTGTGACAGCCGTCCGCTGTCACCTGGTGACCCCAGAACAGATCCTGCCGAACGTTCTCTGCCCTGTCCGTTCAGCCGACAATTCGGAGAGTCTATGTCGGATGGCCTGCGTCCCCTTCGAGTGGGGAGGAGTCTCCGGCATGTTGAAGGTGACGGTCCGAGGTGATGCCCCCGTAGACTGCCTCCTGGGAAATGATCTGGAGAGTTCCCCGTGGGCCGCCGTAGAGAGAAGAGAGCACCTGGGGATGTTGGGCCTCCCGGACTGGGCGTGCGTAACCACCCGGTCCATGGCCGCCCGTGCCATCCACCGACCCGAAGAACCTGAATGGCCGGCACCTCCTCCCCCGGTCGCTCCAGTAGAAGACACCGACCGTGCCGACCCTCCAGAGCAAACCCCCGAAGGGCTCGCCCAGCTCCAGGACCTTCCCGACCTGGCTCAGTGGCGTCAGGAAGGGGGGCCCACCCAAGAACAGTTTCGTCAAGAGCAGAAGACCTGTCCCTCCCTCGAGGGACTCCGCCAACAAGCCCTCGCCCAGAGCGCAGGGGATACCTCCGGAACCCATTGGGTCTATTGGGACAATGACCTGTTGTACAGCGAACAGAGAATCGCGGAGTTAGGGGCCAGTCGAGTGCTAGTGGTGCCCCTCCGCTTTAGAGACTTTTTGCTAAACCTGGCCCACGATGTCCCCCTGGCTGGTCACCTGGGTCAGGACAAAACCTACAGTCGCCTGGTGACCCACTTTTTCTGGCCCAAGATGAGGAACGACATACTCCAGCACTGCCGGTCTTGCCCCACGTGCCAGGCCAGCGGGAAGAGCGGCCGCAAGCTTAAAGCCCCTCTGCAACCTTTCCCAGTGGTCACCACCCCGTTCGAGAGGGTGGGAATAGACATTGTGGGGCCCCTGGACCCCCGTACAGCACAAGGACATCGGTTCATCCTGGTACTGGTGGACCACGCCACCCGCTACCCCGAGGCTGTTCCCCTGCGAACTGTGACAGCCCCGGTGGTTGGCCGGGCCTGGATGGGGATCTTCTCCCGGGTGGGCTTCCCCCGAGAAGTCGTCAGCGACAGAGGCACGAACTTTATTTCAAAATACATGAAATCCCTCTGGCAACAGTGTGGGGTCACCTACCGATTCACGACCCCCTATCACCCTCAAGGAAACGGACTAGTTGAGCGGTTCAACCGCACGCTCAAAGGGATGATTGGGGGGTTGGAAGAGCCCCTCCGTCGCCAGTGGGATGTGCTACTGCCGTGCCTCCTCTTTGCCTATCGAGAAGTCCCCCAGAAGTCCCTCGGCTTCAGCCCGTTCGAACTCTTATATGGACACCCTGTGCGAGGGCCGCTCAGCCTAGTCAAAGAAGGTTGGGAAATGCCCCCTCTGAAGAACCCTCCAGATGTTTTCAAGTACCTCCTGACCCTACGCAACCAGACCAGACGGTTCAGAGAAATGGCTAGAGCAAACTTGGAGGCCAGTCAGGAAGACATGAAAAGGTGGTACGATCAAAATGCCTCCTCCATCGAATTTGAACCCGGCCAACAGGTATGGGTGATGTCTCCCACCGAACCATGCGCCCTGCAAGACAAATGGACAGGGCCCTTCAAAGTGGTCGAGCGCAAGAGCCCTGTCACCTATCTCATCGATATGGAATCTTCACGGAACCCCCTCCGGGTCCTCCACGCCAATAGACTAAAGCCCCACTTTGTGCGCTCGGAGCTCAGCCTCCTGATGGCAACAGACAGCGGAGCCGAAGAGGATTCCGAGCCACTCCCTGATCTCCTACGGACCCGAGAGAAGGACGGCTCCGTGGACGGGGTCCGACTCTCGGAGGCCCTCACCCTGGAACAGCGTCAAGGCTGCCGAGACCTCCTACTGCAGTTCGCCGCTCTGTTCTCCCTCACCCCAGGGGTCACCCCCTGGTGCTCACACGATGTAGACACTGGAGACAGTCCCCCTATCCGACATCGGGCCTACCGCGTACCAGATCGGGTACGGGCCTGCATCCAAGAGGAGGTGTCCAAGATGCTCACGCTCGGGGTCATCGAGCCCTCAGACAGCCCCTGGGCCAGCCCAGTGGTACTGGTCCCCAAAGCGGCCGCCCCCGGCACCACTCCTGAGCTCCGGTTCTGCGTCGACTACCGGGGCCTGAATGCGGTCACCAGAACCGACGCACATCCCATTCCCCGAGCAGATGAACTAATCGACCGTATGGGAGCTGCCTGCTACCTCAGCATCTTCGACCTGACAGCGGGCTACTGGCAGATCGGTCTCACACCCCGGGCCCAAGAACGATCTGTCTTCTCCACCCCTGATGGCCACTACCACTTCAAGGTCATGCCATTCGGCATGAAGAATGCTCCAGCAACATTCCAGCGGCTAGTAAATCAGGTCCTGGCGGGACTCGAAGAATTCAGCGCCGCCTATCTGGACGATATCGCTGTGTACAGCCGCCACTGGTCCGACCACCTCAACCACCTCCGAGAGGTTCTGCAGGCCCTCCAACGAGCCGGCCTCACGATCAAGGCCAGCAAATGTCAAATTGGCCAGGGGTCCGTGACCTACCTCGGGCACCAGGTGGGAAGCGGTCTGGTGGCCCCGCTGCAACTCAAAATCGCTGCCATCCAGTCGTGGCAGCCCCCCATCACCCAGACCGAGGTCCGCGCCTTCTTGGGACTCACAGGCTACTACCGGCGGTTCGTGAGGGACTATGGCAGCATTGTGGGGCCCCTCACGGAACTCACATCCAAAAACCAACCAAAGAAGGTCAACTGGACCCCAGACTGTCAAGCGGCCTTCGAGAAGCTGGAGGCCGCCATGTGCTCCGCCCCTGTGCTCCAGGCCCCCGACTACAGTCGGGAATTTATCGTCCAAACGGACGCCTCCGACCATGGCATTGGGGCAGTCCTGTCCCAGCTGAACCCCGAAGGACTTGACCAACCAGTGGCCTTCATCAGCAGACGTCTCCTGGCCCGAGAGCAACGCTGGAGCACCATCGAGAGGGAGGCCTTCGCAGTGGTGTGGGCCCTCAAAAAGCTCCGGCCTTATCTCTTCGGTACCCACTTCCGGGTACAGACCGACCATCGGCCCCTGCAGTGGCTAATGCAGATGCGGGGGGAAAACCCAAAACTATTGCGTTGGTCCATCTCCCTGCAGGGGATGGACTTCACCGTGGAACATCGGCCCGGACAGGATCACGCCAACGCAGATGGCCTGTCCCGCTTTTTCCGCCTCGACGAGGAGAGTCCCCAAGAGGATGGGTGACTCTCCCCGCCTTCAGCTGGGGGGGACGCATGTTGGACAGGCCACGTGAAGGGCTTGCTCCCTCCCCGCACGACCGGGCCCGAGCCCGGCTCTTCAGGTATGACACGCAACAACCACCCGTTTCCCGTCTCATATGGGACCCCTGCCCCTGGACATCTCCACATCATGGACCCGAATCACTACCGGCCCCCTCGCCCGGCTTGGGCGCCATCTTGGACACAGCACCACGAGGCCGCGTGGCCTCCGATCGACCCTAACCCTGGGCCTGGCCAGGCCCCGACATCCCGGCACCACCATCCACCCAGGAGGTGAGCGGACTACTTGGCAGGTCAATGGGAGAAAGAGGTGTCGATGGCTCTCCCCCGCCAGGTGCCGATCGCCCCCGGCTCCCCCGGGCACTGGCTCCACCCCCCTGCTGGGTGTCTGGACTCCCTCATCCCGGACCTCCCGACCTCCAAGTGCGAGGGTCCGGACATCAAAGGGGGCCAGACCTATAACTGGAGCAGCTCCAGAGCAGGAAGGCAGTTGTATCCTGGAGTCGAGAGACGCAGTGAAGAACTCATCCTTGACGGACTACTGGCGCTGCCGTAGTCCTGCCTTGCGAACTATCGTCCTGCCTGCTGGCGCTGCCGCAACCTTCTGAAACCTTCATCGTCGTCGGGACCTGCTGGCGTGGCCGCGGACCGTTTGTAACCACCACCTTCATCGGGACCTGCTGGCTCCGCCGCGGACCGTCGCTACCTTCAACCATCCCGGGACCTGCTGGCTCCGCCGCGGCCCGATCATCTAGAACGCCGAGCTCGAGGATTGTGAGCTATTTCATCTACCAGATTGGTAACAAGACTGTCCCGCTACCCTTTTTCCCAATCAAGAGACTAGAACCGAGGGGGCCCCTGAGTCCAGACCTCCTTGTACCATTCCACCGTACTTAAAGAATTGCTTATAAAGAACGTTAAACCTTATCCTTGTGTGGTGTACATCTGTGGGGGGGGAAGTTACTCGTCTGTACGATCGCTGGAGACGGCTCTCCCCGGAGACCTCTCCCCTTATTCTCGGCCGACCCTCCCGGTCCGTCTAACATGCAGTTGCTTAAATATATACAAAATAAAGCAAGAAACAATTAAAGTGGGACACACACATGTATCCAACTTAGTGGGAAGGACGTACAACATCATAAAAACAGAAAGGCTCAGGCAGAGTAAATTGTTTGTATGGGGCACATTTTGATATGACAAACAAATTATAATGGAGATACCATTACACAAAATGAGTATTAAATAAAGAAGTATATATGGCACACAACAAGTCGATGGCGTTTCGATCCTTGCAAAAGATATAGGATCATCATCAGGATATTATCAATGGTATATCTGTCTACATTTTGCCTGCAATAACTAGAACAGAACCATAGGAGGGAAGAAAGCAATGAAAAAAAGACACAATACAAAGTTAGCTCAGGCGGAAAACAGTTTTAAAACGTGGGTGCTGGTGAGGGCAGTCTATATGTCAAACCGGTGTGAAGGGATCGCTCGAGAGTTAAAGCTGTACCAGAGAATTGAACTGGACGCATAAAAACTGTTAACCAAGGTTCCGCAGGACCGAGAGTCCTGTTAGTGAGTACGAGAATTACGCAATTAGGAGCAACTAATGCCAGAAGTACGTGTGTGGTGATGAAACGCAAGAAACGGTACAGAACTCATTGAGTAGTGTTATACCCGCGAAACTAGCAGAAAGCTAGTAGGCCGCTGGTGTCAAAAGCAGAAAATAATTTAGATAAAAGAAAAGTGGCAAACGCATGCAATGGTGAAGCGCGTGTGAAAAACAGTGAGCTCACAAGATGCAAGTAGGTAGGATGCTTGAGGGCGGAGAGGGAAAGATAGTTATAATAATACCTAGGTCCAGGTCAGAGTGACTTGTAGGAGTTTCCTTCCAGGCGAAGACCGATTTGCGGTTCGGGCCGAGTAAGAAAGATGAAGAGAGCCGCAAGGGCGGTCTGTACAAGTAAAGGCTGGGTCAGAGTCAACCTGTGTGAAAGAGAACAAAGTGATGTTGAAACTGAGAAAAAGGTCATAGAGTTTGGCAGGTCCCCAAAAGAGGGATGGAGCTTACCTAATTAGAAGGGCTGTAACATCTTAATTAAGCTACCGGATAGCGTCCGGTGTTTTTCGGAGGCTGAGAGGTTATTGCTGCATACCAGACTTGGAATCAGGGTCCAGGGAGGCCTAATGAAAGAGAATGGCCAATTAGGAAAGGTGGAGCCACAGTGGATAGGGCAGAGGCGATGTGGGTAAAAAAATCCTAGGCCATCAGCAAAGTAAGTGAGCAATCAGTCTAGAACCAGTGGTGAAAAGAATAATCGAATATAAGCTGTTATAAAAAATATATGTTTTTAATTAGAATAGATAAAAATCATATAGAGATTCACAAAAATCAACCTATATGATAGAATAAAAGTATGATTCATAAGGAACCAACAACAGGTTTTATAAACAATAAGTACATAGCATAAATCATACAAGTTACAATAAAAACAATACATTCACATTAATTAAGGACATAAAAAGTACTGAAGAATTATTCATTTAAACTCGACGCGCGTTTCGGCAGAAAAAACGCCTTCTTCAGGAGTCTTTGATGGTACTATGGACAATACTGCGTTCCTATGCAGTATATTCAAAGTTGATGATATCTTCTTACATACAGATAGTCAGAGCCACTTGATAAAGGCTAATTCCTGGAACACTCTGTAACGTTGTTGTCAAATGTGAAGACACGTAAATTTCAAACACGGATATCATGTAGAGCCGCGAGGTAGGTATAGCAAAGACTAATGTTATGGTGCCACAGGTATCAATGTGGATGGTAGAACTTAAATGCTCAGATGTGAGTACTAAATACAAAAGGGACCTAAGCCATATTCCGTCCATTGGAACAGCACCATCTTGCTGCCCATGCGATTATCAGCTATTTAAGTTCTGAAATACCTGGTGCTTTGAGACGCCGCTTCTCTAGTAATCTTTATAACAAAGAAACCAAAGTAAGAAGCTCCTTTTTTAACATACAAGGTATTCCATGTTTTTTGTATCTACTGCCATGAACGATTGGCTACAAGCTGACGTTTAAAACTATTGATGTGGTCCACTCTACTTGTATTTAGTACTCACATCTGAGCATTTAAGTTCTACCATCCACATTGATACCTGTGGCACCATAACATTATTCTTTGCTATACCTACCTCGCGGCTCTACATGATATCCGTGTTTGAAATTTACGTGTCTTCACATTTGACAACAACGTTACAGAGTGTTCCAGGAATTAGCCTTTATCAAGTGGCTCTGACTATCTGTATGTAAGAAGATATCATCAACTTTGAATATACTGCATAGGAACACAGTATTGTCCATAGTACCATCAAAGACTCCTGAAGAAGGCGTTTTTTCTGCCGAAACGCGCGTCGAGTTTAAATGAATAATTCTTCAGTACTTTTTATGTCCTTAATTAATGTGAATGTATTGTTTTTATTGTAACTTGTATGATTTATGCTATGTACCTATTGTTTATAAAACCTGTTGTTGGTTCCTTATGAATCATACTTTTATTCTATCATAAAGGTTGATTTTTGTGAATCTCTATATGATTTTTATCTATTCTAATTAAAAACATATATTTTTTATAACAGTTCATATTCGATTATTCTTTTCACCACTGGT
Source organism: Lissotriton vulgaris (assembly GCF_964263255.1). Taxonomy (NCBI): domain Eukaryota; kingdom Metazoa; phylum Chordata; class Amphibia; order Caudata; family Salamandridae; genus Lissotriton; species Lissotriton vulgaris. Next base: position 1,076,461 of record NW_028253855.1, on the reverse strand, counting down.
TCTAGACTGATTGCTCACTTACTTTGCTGATGGCCTAGGATTTTTTTACCCACATTGGGTATTACCCTGCCCTAGGAGTCTGTATATTACTGATACCCAGGGGGTCCTTGTTTTTCTCGCATTAGGGCAGAGGCGATTGCAGTCGCAACCAAGCTTACCTATTTCAGATGGCTGCAGTGTATCTGGGACGGTAACCCAGTGAGCTGTGAGCCGCGGTCTCAAGTATCAGGGGAATCTAAACAATGAGTTGGGTGAGATTTAGTATCAAGGTGGTGAAGAATTGAAAACAGGTGGATGGCGTGCAGGGCGCGCATACCTCTGATTAGCCACTGTTACAGCATGTCTTGCCTGTCGGAATCGTGGAGAGGAGTGTACGAGTTGCCGGTAAGATGGCACGTTAAATAGTCATGGGGATAATGATGTCATGTGACACAGTCACGGAAATAAAGGACACAGTTGCGTAAAGGAGGCAGCCGTTCTGTAGTGATGAATGAGAGAAGTAAATAATACAGCATAAGTGTTAAGGAGGGGATAATTACTCCTAGATTTGTGCGAAACGTTTCATAAAGGAGTCAAGAAGAGGTGTGAGATAATTAGAGGAAAAGTAATCAGACACCAGGGGGGTTACATAGCAATTACTAATATCAGAGAGGGATGAAAAAGCAGCACAGTAAAACAGATTAAATTAACCTAGTCCAGTCCTCCAGGCGATTGAGGCCGGTGTGTATGCTACCAGTTTGTAAAATCCACTTAAGTTCCTCCTGGTTGAGGAGCTGTGAGAGATCCGCGCCTCTTGGAGGTGGCTTGATCACCTAGGTCTTATCATAACTATCTTTCCCTCTCTTCCCTCAAGCATCCTACCTACTTGCATCTTGCGAGCTCACTGTTTTTCACACGCGCTTCACCATTGCATACGTTTGCCACTTTCCTTTTATCTAAATTAGTTATGCTTTTGACACCAGCGGCCTACTAGCTTTCTCCTAGTTTCGTGGGTTTAACACCACTCACCGAGTGCTGTACCGTTTTGCGCGTTTTATCACCACACGTGTATTTCTAGCATTAGCTGCTCTTAATTGATTACTTCTCGTACTCACTAACAGGACTCTCTTGGTTAACAATTTTTATGCGATACCTTCACGCCTGGTTTGACATAGAGACTGCCCTCACCAGCAACCAAGTTGTTTTAAAACTGTTTTCAGCCCGAGCTAACTTTGTGTTGTGTCTTTTTTTCATCCCTTACTTTCCTCCTATGGTTCTGTTCTAGTTATTACAGGCAAAATGCACACAGGCATACCATTGATAATGTCCTGGTGATGATCCTATATCTTTTGTAAGGATCAAAACGCCGTCGACTTGTTGTGCGCCATATACACTTCTTTATTTAATACTCATTTTGTGCAATGGTGTCTCCACTATAATTTGTTTGTCATATCAAAATGTGCCCCATACAACCGATTTACACTGCCTGAGCCTTTCTGTGTTCATGTTGTACGTCCTTCCCACTAAGTTGGTTACAGGCTTGTGTCCCACTTTAATTGTTTCTTACTTTATTTTGTATATATTTAAGCAACTGCATATTAAAAAAAAACCCTGTCTGGCTGAACAGCTTTAAAATATTGTACTGATTGTGTCTGTATTTATTATTTACTCACATTAGCCCTTGTCTAGGGACCACTGTCTTTAGAAATAATTGAAAGAGAAAGCGGGCATGGCGCGCTTAAGGTAAGTAAAGCACATCATGCCTGAAGCAACGAAACTCAATAATAAAAATAGTGCATACACACTTACGAACACGTACCGTGTAACAACTGAAGTCGCCAAAGTAGGGTACAGATGAAGGCACAGCGAAAGTAAGGAGGGACTAACAAGCCTCTTTACGAATCAGACGCCAGCATTTAGGAAGGACACTGACACAAGCCAATAACAAACATGTGTGGAGAGTGGGCGGAGCTTTTCTTCCATACTTCACTACAGCAGTTTCGCTAAGCAGGGCATGCGCTCTGACTCAGGCTCGACCTAAAATGGCATTGTCGTAAGCGTATTCACTCATTTATATGTGGACTTTGAAAAATGGACAATGCGCTCCCCACTTTGCATGTTTAAATTATAGAAAATGTATTGTGATGACTCTTGAGAGAGACTTTAACAGTGTTCAACTCGGCTCTTCCTTATCTTGTTTTGTATAGGTCGGTTCCAAAGCCTGCTTTATACTCCTGGCCTCTCCCAGAGCCCTCAGCATTCAATGGAAGGCTCCTAGGATACTGGCCTCTCTCCAGCCAACCTCCCATAGGAGAGGGTGCCCTTCTTCACCCTTTGCTTCCCTAAGGCAGTGCAGGAAGTCATCCAATTGACCACTGCAGACCACTTACAGTCCCCGAGTTTAAGTAAAGAGCCGGGTACATCTTAGCCTTCTTCACAGACAGGGCAGGCAGCATATCTTACTTCTCAGGCCTTATCGGTCCAGGAGCGTTCACAGAGCTGGTTGTGGGTTGTCATAGTTATTGTCAAGTCAAGTCAAAAATATCTTTATTACGGCCAACATGGCCCAAAAAGTACAGATGTTTGCAACATAATATTTACAAATTTTCAGCAAATTATTTTAAAATACAATCAAATAGACTCCAAAGGTGTATACAATTTTTAAAACTGGGGTTAAAATCAGAGTAATACTTTCCTCCCAGGATCTTTACATAGCAGCATCAATTATAGGATCAAAGTGCGTGGTGCAATGTTCAGAAATTATTGGCGTTCAGTGGCCCCCAATGTTAGACTTTTCCATCGACCCAGAACCGATTGGTAAGAGGGATGGAGCAGTAGCTATTTCCTAGCTGCCAGGGCAATTGAAGATTTAATGAGGATCCTTCTTGTACACCACATTGAATAAAGGAACCCTGCCACAGAATAGACTATTGGAATACTAAGGTCACATTTCAGTATCCTGAAAGTTTCAACGCAGGACCCCCTGCCTACATTGCTACAAATCTGGGCTAACCATCTCTTTCGTGTTTTGCTGTACCCCGGACATACGAAGAAGACCTGGAGATCAGATTCCCCAGGATAATCGCAAGCAGGGCACCTGGACTCATTTTGTGGTTTCCATTTGGAGGTCATAAAGCGCAGAGGTAGGACTCCAAATCTGAACTGTAAGAAGAGTTTTCTAGCAGCCGGGAGATTAATTAAGTCAAAGACTCTTTCGAAGGCGGGGCTATCCTTTATTTCCAGAAAGGTTTGAGATGTTTTACATAAGCTAGAATCTGAGTGTAGCAGGGCTAGTCTGTAGTTCTTGTAAATGATTTTTAGTTGTTGTTTCGAAACTTGAGTACAGGCTACCTCTGGATCAGACCAGCATTCTCCCAAACCCATACCAACTAATAGGCTTTTGATATGAGCCAGCCAAGGGAGCCTAGCAGCACCCCTGATTTCTAGAACTTCAGACAATTCCTCTCTGTAGACAATGAGTTCCGGGGTCGACCATAGGCGACGGCAGTATAGAAGGGGTCTGAGGCATAGGACTGCCTCCAGTTCCATTAGACCCAAGTCTAAACGGAGAGGTGTTAGAGGGGTACTGCGCGGTAGATTAAAGAGATTCCTGATGTATTGGTTCTCTATCTGTATTAGGGACTTGGGCCTACAGTGCCAAGGCCCCCACAATCCTGCTCCATATAGTGCACCCCCACAGGCCTGAACCTTGTAGATTTCCAATGCTGGACTGACGGCACTTTTGTTGGAGTTATGGTAAACCTTCAATAATCCCCCTGTGGACTGGGCTAATTTTAGTGTTGATTTGCCTATATGTGCCCCCCAATCCATTGTCTCAGTGATTGTGATGCCTAGATACGTAAATGATGTGACTCTTTCTAGGGGTACATTATTTAATGAAGGGGTTCGACGAGTGCTCTTGGGTTTATTAAAAACCATGAATTTCGTTTTCTGGAGGTTGATCTCAAGCCCCCTATCCTCACAGAACAATTGAAATGTGTCCAACACCCTTTGAAGCCCCATAGGGGTTTTGGATACCAGGAGCGTATCGTCGGCAAACATCATCGCCGAGATTTGTTTTGAACCTAGTTTGGGGGCATCTAGATCTTTTTCCTCGGTCAACACTTTAATCAGATCGTTTATGTATAGGCTGAATAGTGTCGGGGCAAGAACGCAACCTTGGCGCACGCCTCGTTCAATCGGAATCGGAGCCGATAAATTGCCATCCTTGCCAAATCTTATCTGTGCGAAATTGTTTTCGTGCAGACGTTGTATACGTTGTACAAGATATACCGGGGCCCCCTGCTTCAATAAAACGGTATAGAGACAAAATATCGACTCCAAAATATCGACTGGACATAATATCGAGTTTTTAATATAGACTGGACAAAATATCGACTGGACATAATATCGACTACAAAAATATCGTTTTTCAGGTAAGTGAAGTAATATCGACTGTATAAAATATAGATAGCAAAAATATCGATTTTTTAATAATATATAATATTTTATAGTGTATTTTTATGTAATAATATGTGTGAATAGTGTGTATTAATGTTATAAAATATTTTATTACATGAATTTTTTTTTTATAATAATTGCGTAATGTAATTCTGTAGCGGGTTGTGGGTTTATAGGGGAATAGGGTGGGAAGTAATTTAATAATAATTAATTAATTAATATATGTTTGTTAATATTTTTAATTAATAATTAATTGATAATTAATTAATATTAATTAGTTAATTAATTAATATAATTTTGAACATATTTTGTATTAGTAAATAATTGTCAATTAATTAATTGTAATTAGTTAATTACATTAATTAGAGTACATTTTTAATATATATAATTTTGTGTAATTTTTAAGTAATTAATTTTGTAAAAATAATATTAATTATTAAAATAATTACAGCTAATGTTCTAATATATTTACTTTATTGTTATTGTTAATTAATAATTAATTGCTAATTAAATAATATTGATAAATTTAGGGTAAAGGAGCATTTTTAGGGTTCAGGGTCAGTTTTCAGTTCATGGGTAAAGGGGTATTTTTAGGGTTCAGGGTCAGTTTTCAGTTCATGGGTAAAGGGGTATTTTTAGGGTTCAGGGTCAGTTTTCAGTTCATGGGTAAAGGGGTATTTTTAGGGTTCAGGGTCAGTTTTCAGTTCATGGGTAAAGGGGTATTTTTAGGGTTCAGGGTCAGTTTTCAGTTCATGGGTAAAGGGGTATTTTTAGGGTTCAGGGTCAGTTTTCAGTTCATGGGTAAAGGGGTATTTTTAGGGTTCAGGGTCAGTTTTCAGTTCATGGGTAAAGGGGCATTTTTAGGGTTCAGGGTCAGTTTTCAGTTTTTGGGTAAAGGGGCATTTTTAGGGTTCAGGGTCAGTTTTCAGTTTTTGGGTAAAGGGGTATTTTTAGGGTTCAGGGTCAGTTTTGGGTTTTTGGGTAAAGGGGTATTTTTAGGGTTCAGGGTCAGTTTTGGGTTTTTGGGTAAAGGGGTATTTTTAGGGTTCAGGGTCAACAAATAAGATTTTAAAAAATTATTTTTATTATTTTCATTTATTATTTAATTATTATAATTTAATTTAAGTCGTTTTAACTATATTTTAGTAATAAAAATTTAATATTAATTTAATTTAACACTGTTTTTAATAAAGTCGATATTTTTTACATCTATATTTTTGTTAACGATATTTTGTACTCGATATTTTTGTACTTACCTGTTTGTAGATACAAACTCGATATTTTGACTGTCGATATTTTGTCCACGATATTTTGGCAACTCGATATTATGTCCGTCGATATTATTTCAGTGATCCAATAAAACAGACCATAGTTTAGACCTGGGCACCAGGTCAAAAGCTGACCTCAAGTCAACAAATATCAGGTACAAGCTTCCCCTCTCAAGGGAGACCGTCTTCCAATGGAGTAACTGAAGTCTTAGGACCTGATCTAAAGTAGACAACTTTTCCCTAAACCCTGCCTGGAGTGGGGAAAGAATACTCTCCTCATCCATCCAGGATTGGAGTCTCAATAATAAGACTCGTGCAAAGATTGTTTGTGGGATGTCATCAGACTAATGGGTCTGTAACTGCTTGGCAATAGTGGGGGCATAGTTATTGTGTATACTAACGACTTACTGGTGACAACTCCTTAACAAGTCGACACACAATCCCATCATCAGCTCCTGCACTTTTTCAGCAGTTCATGTGTTGCTTGCAAAGTAGATACTTTGCCAAAAATGCAGGTGTTCGGCTCCAGTGTTGTGAATTATCTGAGTCTACCCAGGTCAGGTGTGTGGAAATCAGGAAACACAACGTCTATTTATTCTGGGCGCAGGTTTCTTCCTCAATGGGAGCAAGGATGAATGTCCGAGAAGGTTACACTGTAGAAAGGCTTCCTCCGCACTGTTGGAACTTGGCATAAGACTGCCAACAGCCTGGTCTCAGTTGTCACCCTTTGTTGTGAATCCTTCCTGTCCACTACAACTGGCATGTGCCCACACTGGTTTCTAGTCATTTCATGATCTTATGCTACGTGCTCTGGGAAGCAGTCTAAATGTTTGTCTGGCATAGATGCTTTTCATCCAGCCTTCATCATTGGAAGGCAGGAAGCCCAACAAAACCGAGGTCATTACTTATCAAGCCTTCAGGTAACAACAAACATGATTTCTAAAAGTTACCTTTTCAATAAATGTGCTTTTCAAACATCTACTTGCACAATTGAAGAAGGAACTTTGAATGAGGCTTTAGGACTTTCCTCGCCGAAAGGCCCAAATTCAACTTTTACCCGCTGTAGGCGTTTCAATAGAAAGAATCACACTTTGACTACACAGTGAAAACAACCCTTGAAGCGAAGCTCTACACTGGAAGAACCACAATAGTTTGCTGTAGAGCATGTCTATCTTTTACACACTAGGCACCGAGCCTGGGCTCTACGAGGCACACTCAGGAGCGACGTTTAGGAAGGACACTGACACTACGTTGACCATGAATACAAAAAATATTTTTTTTCCTACATGTTAGATCACTATCCTACTGCAGGATATTCAGTTTCATGCAGCCAAACCACAAAGGTGACCCTGGAGCCACGCTTTTGCAGTTAAACATGTGGGTGGTGCGCATGTGCTTTGCAGCCCGCATGTTTTGCAACATGTGCTGCGGTGCAGTGGAAGGCCCCTTGCAAAGGTTGACTGGTCTCATTTCTATTGCTATCTTAACCCCATTTAGATCACTGCAGTCTGAGGATCGGTGCCCTAACCCTGGTCAAACAGGATTACTTTAGAAGCCATCCCAGAGTCATCAGATGATCATCCAACTACTGTAGAAGTCATGTTCACGTCATCCGACATCATCAAGCTCAAGAAGTCATCAGCAAGGTTTAGAAACCTGAGCATGATGACTTCAGAATGCCTTAAAAACGACCATTCGATTACTTCACAAGATATGAATCTTCCTGATGACTGAGGATGATTTGAAAATTAGTTTACAATTACTTCTTCAGCTGAGATTATCCCTGATGACTTCTGGATGAATTAAAAATGACTAATTACTTCAGAAGCATTAACAGGATGAAATAGTTTCTATCCACTATTTTGGTTGCATTTTAATCAGAAATGCAGGGCCTTTAGACTTATTACTGAAAAGTAAAAACTATTTCGCTGCTATACCAGTTGCCTGTAACATCAAAATAAGCAAACAATGTGCTTCAGAAAAATGTGTCTGTGAGAAGTTGGCCTGGCATATGCTGTCCACTAGTTATAGTGGGCACCTTGTACCAGTCCAAACAACCCTTACAGATGGTAGGTCAAAGACAACCTTTATTGAAAGCTATCCTAGTGGTAGCTATGGAGAGCAGCCTTCAGGCTAAGTCTTGAAGGATTGTAAAGCAGATTGGTTTACCAGATTGTAATCTCTTGAATGTCTAAATGAAAGGAGAACCACACAAGGTACATATAAAATGTATGTATTTATTACTAAACACTCTCTAGTAATCTCTTTATGAGATTACAGAGCAAGGTACACAATTTAAACAAAATAGAACTTCCTGAAATAGCTCAATATACACTGGGCCCCGGGGAAGGACCAAACCATATATTAAGAAAGTGGTATAAGAACCACAACTTACCTAGATACAGTGCCTAGAGCACGTAGAATCACTGGGACCCCAAGGAACCACCCAAGGTAGTGACACGGGATAACACAGGCGACGTGTGCAGTGTGGGAACACAGCTGCGAGCGCCGTTAGCTTCTATGGGGAAAGTCGCGGTTGGAATATTAAAGTTAAAGGACACCTAGGAGAGGACTTTGAGAAAACCCCTTTAGACTTAAGGGGTTCTAGGGCCAACACCCACTGGAGCACCGGAGTACTCGAGTTACCGCACCAAGGGATGCATAGGTGTCAAATGCTGTCGGGAATCGTCGTTGATTTCAGTGGCGATCTGCTTTCAAGTGCTGCTGCCGTGAAGGAGAAAAGTGTCCGGTGTGATCCAAGCCTGGATCAAAGAGGTGAAGAACCTGAAAGCAGACGGTACAGAGTCTGGGTCACTTGCCAGTGACCAGGGGCATGATAGACGAATGCCCACCGATGTTGGGTGCTTCAGGTGCGAAGAGGTGAAGCTTGACTCTGCAGCCACGAGGACCAGGAGACGTCGACGACTACCAGGAGCTGGAATCAAGCTGTCCCACGAAGGATGTCGAGTGCTGTGGCGTCGGTGCTTGGATTGCACACAAAAAGCCTTGTCAACAGCAACCCACGCAGGAAGAAAAAAGATGGTTCGGTGTGGACCAGCAAGGTCCTGGGGACTCCCCAAGCAATGGAGAGTCAGGGCACCTCTGGAGCAACCAGGGAAGCCCAAGGAAAGTTAAAGTTGCCTTCTCAGGGACCCACAGGTCGACGGACCAGGGATCACAAGGGTACCTCAATAGAAAACACAAAGGGCCGGCTCACGGAACACTGATGGAGTGTAGGCCGGCAATCTTTGGTGGAAATGTTGCTCGGGGTCTGGGCTACAAGTAACCCAATGCACAGGTTCAAGGGTTGTCGAGAAACACATGCACTTGCAAATGTGCACGGTGTCCAGGGGTTCCGGTTCCACGGTACCCACTAGGGCTACAGGTCTCAGCTTTGCTGAGGACTCAGGTTGGACTCTGGGAAGTCTGGGAACCTACCTCCTGTGTTGCAAATTCTTCAGGTGGGAGCTGCGGAGATGCAAACTGGTCACATGCATCTTTGGTGCCTACCACGCAGGAGAGTAACTCCTTTACTCCAAGGGAGATCCTTCAGTCATCTAGCGCCTTGTAGATCGTCGAAGGTCCAGGATTCAGTATCAGAGTTTCGTCCAGGTAAATCTAAAGTCCTGCAGTCAGAGTTTCCTACTTTACACCCAAGGAATGGGTGGGACAAACTCTGGGGACCCACCTGAGAGTTTGGGAAGAGGGGTGGCTACACCCATTTCCTTTGTCCAGTTTTGCGCCAGAGCAGGGGCTGGTAGCCCCTGCAACTGGTTTGAACTGGGCTATGCACAGGGACACCAAATGTGCCACCAGTGCAGACTACAAAAGCACTCTTGGAGTGCACCCACCCAGCCCCTATTCAGTAAAGTCTGTCTGGGAGGTAGTTACACCTCCCTGTGACAGGAAACCTATTGTCCAGGCCTCCCCTGCCGGAGTTTCGTCTAGCAGCAGGAGGCCAGACTCGTGTCTGTGGCTGCAGCATCCATTTCGTGATGCCAAGGTTCTGTTCAACTGTTACCAGGTGTACCGGTGTGGCCATGTTTCTCCCTCTAGGAGGGTGAAATCATATCTCCGCCGCCAGTACTGGTGGGGAGGTATGATTCCAGGGTGTTTGACACCAAACACAACATGTTTCTTTGCAGCCATTCCAAAGTTAGCATTTACAGCGAGGTTATAATGCACTTTAGAGTATATGGTCTGGCTGCATCACAGAACAACCCTGAAGAATAGATTCCGAAGGCTGCAGAGGGGCTGCAGAGGGCCCATGTTCATCACCACCCCCTTTTCTGAATCGTTTTTGGCCACTATAGGTGTGGCAGGGTATACTCAGACATGAGTCCCTTTCTCACTGCACCATCAGGATTCAAGCAAGCCGGGCCGAAGACGGCTGAAATGCCAGAAACCAGTCCCGGGTAGCTTGTCTCCTTTCTGGTGAAGAATTGGCTTGGTAGTTTAGTCTGCCCTGTTCCCATGATGCACTGGGCCAGGGACAGACTGATTTGCATATAGCCAGGTTCTGAGCTGGGATGGTGCAGTGAGATAAATAACGGTGATGGATCAAGCCCTGATCTTTGGACTGGGTAAGAGTGGTCTGCTTAATTCAGACACTCTGTTCATCACCACCCCCTTTTCTGAATCGTTTTTGGCCACTATAGGTGTGGCAGGGTATACTCAGATATGAGTCCCTTTCTCACTGCACCATCAGGATTCAAGCAAGCTGGGCCGAAGACGGCTGAAATGCCAGAAACCGGTCCCCGGTAGCTTGTCTCCTTTCTGGTGAAGAATTGGCTTGGTAGTTTAGTCTGCCCTGTTCCCATGATGCACTGGGCCAGGGACAGACTGATTTGCATATAGCCAGGTTCTGAGCTGGGATGGTGCAGTGAGATAAATAACGGTGATGGATCAAGCCCTGATCTTTGTACTGGGTAAGAGTGGTCTGCTTAATTCAGACACTCTGTTCATCACCACCCCCTTTTCTGAATCGTTTTTGGCCACTATAGGTGTGGCAGGGTATACTCAGACATGAGTCCCTTTCTCACTGCACCATCAGGATTCAAGCAAGCCGGGTCGAAGATGGCTGAAATGCCAGAAACCGGTCCCCGGTAGCTTGTCTCCTTTCTGGTGAAGAATTGGCTTGGTAGTTTAGTCTACCCTGTTCCCATGATGCACTGGGCCAGGGACAGACTGATTTGCATATAGCCAGGTTCTGAGCTGGGATGGTTCAGTGAGATAAATAACAGTGATGGATCAAGCCCTGATCTTTGGACTGGGTAAGAGTGGTCTGCTTAATTCAGACACTCTGTTCATCACCACCCCCTTTTCTGAATCATGCTCATGCATGGGCACCCTCTCACGCAAAACCCTGCGCCCTGCCTTCAGAAGTAGGTAACTCGATAGACCAACATGCGCTTTAAGCATATTATAATGGGTACACTTAGTAAATTCAATCAGTTAACATAACATTATTCACATTTGACATGTGCAATCGTTGCTAACAGCTAGAGGGAGTAAACAATGTGCACTTAGCTCTTGCTGTGAGCAGCAAAGAAAGAGGAAGATGGCGGCAGGCAGAGGCCTCTTATGGACTAGGGGGGCGTGCCTTTGGGCTAGTCATGATGGGATGTGTAGTTGTTTAACGTTTTTACTATGAAAAGCAAGCATTTTCATTGGCTGCTGTGAGCTTCATTAAAGATGGAGAAGCATAATCCTCGCCTCCGTGTCCTTAATAGAATTGCAAATTCTTGTCGCGAATGCTAGCAAATTTGTGATTGATAATGCCTGCCATAGGGGTGACTGATAGGTTTATATGTGCAGTGATATAAGTTAGATATAGCTATATCTAAGTAAGGGGTTCATACACCACCTTACACAGGATGCTGTAGCAGACCTGTGGTGTCATTTTAGAAGGCTGGCCTCGGGTGACATAATACATGCTGCAGCCCCTGGTAGGCCTCTGGGGTACCTATGCCTGTGGTAGAGAAGTGTGGCTCAATGGTTAGAGCAGCAGACCCTGATGCAGTAGTCTGGCCAGGACCAGGGTTCAATTCCCGCCTCGGCGGGTCTCGGGCTCAATTTCCTCGGACCTGATCATTCTCGCTTCGGTGCCTATTCTAATCATGAGTCCCACTCTGCACCTCTGGGCAATAGCTTGCTTAATCTCCACAACGGCCCCAACAACGCTGAGGATGCCTGACTTCACCTTGGGGGTGCCCAGGAGTGGGCTCCTCACAGGGAAAGGCCAGGAAGGGTTCCTTGGCGGTATTCGTACAAGCGCCGAGATGCCTACGGGTAGTCGTGCGCTATACAAGTGCGTAATCATTTCATTTCATTTCACATAGCATACCATATACTAGGGACTCATACTGGTACTCCAGTATCCAATCTGGAGTGTACCTAAAGTACATGGAATAAATTTAGAAGAGAAAGCGGATAGGCTGGGGCCCTGAGTAGCAGGATCCCAGCCAAACTAAGTCAAAAACCATCAAAACACCAGGATAAAAAGTGGGGGCAGCCATACAGTCAGATTCCACCTTCCTACAGTGTCACAGGTAATTTGCAGTGTGATATTTTTACTGTTTTTATTACATTTAAGTAGACCAGGGCAAAAAAATAAAATGTGTGATTGGAGACGTATTTAACAATAATAAAAGTTAGCACCTCTTGATAATTGGGGTGTGCTCATCCTTGAAATGTTTATTTTTCTTACATTTTGAAGTCATTTTCACTTGTTGTGGACTAGTTGTAGCAGAAAAGGCCTTGCAGCATCATCCACCAGCTGCTGCATAAATTGAGATTCTAATACAAAGAATGTGTTTTGCTTAAAGGAACCCTAAAAACACACAGCAGACTTGGTCCATGCAATACCATGACAAGCGCACTGGAAGAGCTGGCTAGTCAACTTTCAAATGTTCATTGCTGTATAAAGAGTAATAAAGAGGTGAATATATGTGTACATAGAATTAATGACCCCACTGATGATCTGGGGGAAGAACTTTCACACCTGCCAATGTTTACAGCTGAAAAGTGGGAGATCTCGAAATAAATCTGGAGAATGCATTTTCTCATTGACACACATTGAAATTGAGGCAATTTTAGGTGAGAGACAAGTCAAATAAAAAAAAAATTTGCTTCAAGATTCAGGAGTCTCCCATCTGAACTCGGTCTGTGGGCATCTATGGGCTTTTGCCTGCAATATTACAAAATCTTTTCATATTTAAAATTAATCAGACAGAGTCGAAATAACGACCCCTTCTTTGTTTAAAAAGGGTACTCAATGGATAGAGTTGCTTGAAGAGCCGAATACTAAACCTGAAGCGGAACACCAAGGGCCGTATTACCAAAGTGACCCAGGGGTGCAACGGGTGTTTGCGCCTGCTTTGCGTGCCCCCCAGGCTCTTTGATATTACAGAAGGGGTCGCAGACGCTTGTGCAGCCCCTTCTGTAACACTGATAGCACTGGTGCACATAGACCACCAGCGCTATCTTCAGGGGGCGTATTACACAAAGTGACCCAACGGGTGTTTGCGCCTGCTTTGCGTGCCCCCCAGGCTCTTTGATATTACAGAAGGGGTCGTAGACGCTTGTGCAGCACCTTCTGTAACACGGATAGCACTGGTGCACATAGACCACCAGCGCTATCTTTAGGTGGCATTCCCTCATTTGCATGGGGGCATGCCCCATGCAAATGAAGGAATCGCATTTTACAGACGCGGTGCAAAGGCAAAGAAGCTGCCATGGCGTGCACTGTCAGTGCGCCCTCTGATGGCAGTCCTGGGGAGGGGGTAAAGAGTCTCGCATGGAATCCCCAGACACCCCCTTGCAGGCTGGTGCCCTGAGGACAGCGCTATTTCGGGGCTGCCCTGAGGGCAGTGCATTCATTCCAATACCGCACATTTTCCTTAAGGTGTGCCCAGAGCAATGAAGGAAAATGTGTTGCATGTATAATGCGGCCCCAGTTGTAAAACATATTTGGAATGCACAGAATAAAAGGCATCCCTTTATTACAAGAAGCGTATAAGGGTAGGTAGGCGTGTTTTATGCTCGGTGCAATATTTTCGGTTTCTTGCAAACTATTTTACTCTAGAAGTTGAAAAATACATTGTTAGAATATGTTGCTCCTATGCTTTCATGCATGGCTAGTATCATTTGTTTGTGAATAACATTTTATTTAGGGCTGCTAAATGTGTGTTTTTTTTCTAAATAAACTTTGTATTTTTGAAAGCATTAAGGTCATTTCTATTTCTTTTGGCCTTACAATGACAAAGCAGTGACACAAAAATCCCACAGAATGCCTACACGCCAACATTTTAGAAGAAAGCGGGTGATTTTTAAAAATATTATATATATATATATATATATATATATATATATATATATATATATATATTCACTGAAAAAACCATAGGTTTGAGGCCTTATATAGTTAGGAATTAGCATTTAAAAAACCTTGAAAATTCACTGAAAAAACCATAGGTTTCAGGCCTTATATAGTTAGGAATTAACATATAAAAAACCATTGAAATTCCTCCTATATAGTTAGCTGGACATTTTATTGATATAAAACCAATGAAATTCCACATTGATGTCACATATTACATCATTCATGACATGGTCAGTGACATCACTGATGACATCACTGATGACATCTCAAATGACATCACTGATGACATCACTGATGACATCTCATTTAACATCAATGATCACATCACTGATGATATACTTCATATGATAATACAATGCACCTCCTTACACTCTAATATAACCTCTGTTTCACATAGTGTAAAATACAGAGTATCATTTTTGAAACTATTGACACACGAATACCATTTACTACATACGCACTCACTGATTCCTACGTCTACACACACATTCATTCATTCACCCATAAGGTCACTCGTACATACAGTCACTCATCATTACAACACTATCATATGCACTCATACACCTATGCAGACACTCACACACTGCCACTCATCCATGGAGTTACTCACACACCTAGTCAGTCCTGTAAAGAATCAATCACACTTTGATTTCTTCATCTATACAGTTAAACACAGAACAGCTTACATTTTCACAGATATACTAACACATACTTACTCACTTATACAATCAAATCCTTCATCCATACTCTTATACATCCACTCATTCTTCAATATGTAAAACATATTTAAACTTTACAAAAACACACAGACACTGGATGATGTCATCAGTGATGTCATCAGTGATGTCATTTAAGATGTCATCAGTGATGTCATCAGTGAATTCACTGACAATGTCATGAATGATGTAATATGTGACATCATCAGCATTGGATTGCGGATGCGCGAAATATATAGTTAGTGCAACTAACTATATGTGGAATTTCATTGGTTTTATATCAATAAAATGTCCAGCTAACTATATAGGAGGAATTTCAATGGTTTTTTATATGTTAATTCCTAACTATAGAAGGCCTGAAACCTATGGTTTTTTCAATGAATTTTCAAGGTTTTTTAAATGCTAATTCCTAACTATATAAGGCCTAAAACCTATGGTTTTTTCAGTGAATTTCAATGGTTTTTTATATGTTAATTCCTAACTATATAAGGCCTAAAACCTATGGTTTTTTCAGTGAATTTCAAAGGTTTTTTAAATGCCAATTCCTACCTGAATAAGGCCTGAAACCTATGGTTTTTTCAGTGAATTTGCAAGGTTTTGGAAACAGAGGCATCACATTGTGGTTTTGCAAAAAAAAATTGTTTGGGTAAGCTAGTGTGCCCTTATCAATCTAAAAAAAAAAAGGACTTGCTGAAAACAAAAACATTTCTTGGCCTGCAAAAATGGCACACATTACTAGTTACTGGCAACCAAAAAAACTACTTTTGGAGTGGCTGTACTCCTTCTGAAAGGGGAGCATTTTGTAACTTACAGTTAAGTCAGCCAATAACTGAAAAAGACTGACATATTGCCCCGTGATGCATGTTGGAATAAATTGAAGAAAAATGTGAATACCACAACGGCAGACTAAAGGAGAAAGCCTGGCTGAAAAGTCCTATAACTATGTAACACACATAATTTTAGTAAAATCAGAAGGGTTTGGATAACACCATAGCTACAAATAAAAGGGGACAGAGAAAGCGAGGGAGAGAGCGACAGCATATGGCCTGAAGGTGTTTGTATGAGGTGCAAGACTGTAGGAGAAGATGAGTGAAAATGTGTGAGAGAACGTTTTTCAGTGTCTACACATTCAACGGAAATATAGTACGCTGTACAAAAGCTGTTCAAAAATACCCAGGCCCCCTGAAATTATGCAGCAGAGGAAAGCACCCAATTTTGCAGCAGTGTTCGCTAAATTATAGAACAAGAATAAGCAAATTATGTGGGATAATACAGCACATATTTTCATAGTGTTACTTCATTTTTGAATAATTTTTTTGTACATGGTAATCCTGTCTGCGCACTTATTAAACCTTATTAGTACCAGTTTAGAAACCAAATACAGACGTAAGCAACTGAAAGATGCCCAGCTAACCTTTGCGAAGGGCCTTCCTTGTACGCAAACATATGTTTCAACTTTCTTTTAATAACTTTTGATTTTTTTGAGCTACAAGCTATTTTTATTTGGTTTAAATCTGCAGATTTATGTTTGAGATGATGGATTATGTGGAAAATTCATAATTATGCAAATAAAAAGCATATTTCCAGTGGCTCTGGTAATACCTTCTTATTGTGATGCTGCAATGTGCCCTGTGCTTAAGAACAAGCAGGTGTGAAAAAATCCTAGGACGTCTAGGTATGACAGTGTACATTGAAGTATAGCCAGCTAATGAGAAGGAACAATGGAAGTGGAGTAACAACGTTATTTAAAAAACATATTTTTATTTGTTATATATTAAAAACCATGTTGAAACTAATCAAATGAATAAGTAAAAAATGTCTATAACAACATTACATACAAAAATCATAAAAGGTTACACGTAAGTTGAATAATATATACAATAAACCAATAAAATGACAACATATACAGTTAATCAAAAAGATGGAACAAGCATAAAAAACTCAGCATAAAAAACTCGACGCGCGTTTCGGCAGGGGACCGCCTTCTTCAGGAGACACAATTTACTTCCTGAAACACAGTTATAAAAAGAATGTTTCTGTTATCACAACGTACATAGAGTTGATACAACCAACATTATTACTCATATGTTAGGAAACCGTTATCCCTAAGCTCTAAAAGCTGACCATGACCATTGTTTTGTGCACTGAAGGCCTCTAATAAGCCAGAATAATATCTGACGATTGTACAGTAACTGACATCACTACGAGTAGCGTTCCTTCGTCTTTGTGACTACCATTTTACAGAAAAGGAGAATATCAGCAGACTACCATTTACGAACTGGTACAGGTTCTCTTTCAAATATAGTACAGACTTAATCTTTGTACTGGTAGTGTACACAAATCATATAAAGATTAGATAACATTTACAGGTTACATTTTCCAAAAAGCTGTTTGTCACAGGGGTGTTCAATATAATTTTCCGCATCGGTGTTTAGGTAAAGTAGATATACTCACAACAGTAAGACTCTATCCATGCAGCAAAAAACATCGTAGGTGACTCTTCATTTATTCAGTATAGTATGGTAAACTGATGCCTAATGATAGAGTACATTATTAGTGATGGAAAAGGATACCGAATTGTTAACCTATACATGAACATATTGGCTCAACATCTTGATCTTAACATGTGGATAGCTCTGCAGAGTGTTATAATTATAAAAAGATGGAACATGGAAGGTACATGTTCGTGCAGAAAATACCCTTCAGATGGTTTAGCCTTAAAATATTAGTCCTATTCCCTAAATATGGTGACATTAAGTGTTTGCTGTGGACTACCAGATGTCATCCGCTAACTGATGCGTAGATGGCCGCGATATGGGACCAGTAAAAGAATAGATGCGGTATCTTCAGAAGACTCATATATAAAAAAGAAGAAATACCAAAATAGTACCTTATATTTCCACATGCGATGTTAGAGTTATAGATGAGAATATCCTAGATGAGATTGTCCCTTATCAATGGGTATAGAGAATACACTATGGAAAAAATTAGAAGAAGAATAAACGTATTCGTCGTAAATAGTACCCATTTAGACAGCATAGGTCTAGAAATGGAATGGTTCTTGAATTATGATAATTAAATTAATTACCTGCAGCAAAAACGCTACATAAGCTGATAGAGTTAATGCTTGAGGCAAAGTTGCTTTAAATGGCGCTCTTGTTCGTCATTCACAGACTGATAAAAAAATGGGTTCTGAAATAAGTAAGGAAAAATTTGCAATTAACCTTTAGGGGGTCTCTATGTTAATTATACATTGAGGCATTAGACTAGAGCTATGCTGTTAAAGACTGACTCTATGACCCCAAAGACAATTTATATTGAAGATTACCTTGGTTTAAAATGAAGCAGCGTTTGGATAGAACATACTTCAAAAAGGTCGATAGGGGAGGGCGCCTCACGTTGTTTGTTAAAATAGAAAGATCTGAAAGAATGGAATCAGATCACGCAGTCAGTTAAGGTAATGTTGGTAACAAAGTTGCAACATAGCAACATATTTCACGGGCTGACGAGAACCGAGTGCTCTCTAAAAGAGCATCTGCGTGTGGTTCTTACCGAGAAACGAAGGATTCTTTGTGGACAGCACGATGTAGCTGCTCCGTGTTCAGGCGTATGGGAAATCGTCCTCCTCCTCCCGGATACAAAGTATCCAGCAGTTGAAAGCCTTCCGTATATAAAGGGGCTGGAAAACGCGGGAAAGCGGCCGGCTAATGACGGCGTTTGTAATTAAAGACGGACTAGTAAGATACAAGCCGGTCCCGCTCTAAAATGGTGCTTATGAATGCATAATAGTGGTGAACAACACCAAGCACACCATATGTTGCTGTAAAAGTGTAATGGGTAAATTATACATATTAGCGCATATATCGGCTCGTTTTAATACGGATCTGGCGCTAATTCATCAGAGTGTTTAATCTACACGATGTCCAAGGTGTGTACTTTACCGTGGGAACTATATTCCATAAAATACGCTACTGAGTAGGGGGTGCTCGAGAATATCTGACAGAACTAGCAGGGGGCAATATACTTATAACTTTAAGAGATGAAGGGGTGGAGAGGTCGACAGGGGGATATTGACACAGCTATACCGGTAAAGGTTTATATGTAAAAAAGAATAAGCGGCAACTGCATGGGTTGCTTGTAGTATATTCATTTAACTAATGTCATCCCGGTGTATGTTAAATCTCAGCTAGGGGACGTTAAAGTACACTGATCGGAAAGTAGATTGTAATATATCGGTTATTAAAAATGGTAGAGCGCCACGTAAACCGTGCTACAAAGTTTCACATTGTGTGGCTAGAGAACTCTAAATAGAGCTACAGGGTATGTTGATGGAACAAGCTATAGGGTATACGGTTGGAAAGGTGATTGCACAGGCGACTTATCTTCCATCCATAGGTAATAGTACCCCGGTAGAATCAGGAGCTAATGTGATTATATCGGTTATTTAAAAATGGTAGAGCGCCACGTGAACCGTGCTGCAAAGTGTCACATTGTGTGGCTAGAGAACTATTCTTAGAGCTATATGGTATGTTGATGGGACGAGCTATAGGGTATATGGTTGAAAAGATGACTGCATAGGCGACTTATCTTCCATCCATAAGTAATAATACCCCGGTAGAATCAGGAGCTAATGTGAGCTTATGTTAATCAATGAAGAATTCTAAGCATAAGGAAAACCTATAGGATGGCGTTCTCCCAGGGAATCTCAGCATTAAGGCCCCGTTTGAAGGTTCCCAGAGAGAAGATCCAAAATACTTCCCTCTTTTTCCTGACTTGGTCACCTCCCTTGTTACTGGGGAGTCTTATTTTCTCTAAAATGCGCCATTTAAAGTTGTCTGGGGCATGATTTTTTTCAGTGAAATGTTTCACTAATGGCGCTAATTGTTTATTAGTGCGAATGGCTGACCGGTGTTCTGTCAACCTTGTTTGTACGGGCCTCGAAGTCTCACCTACGTAGCCTAGCTGACATGGGCACAGGAT
This sequence comes from Lissotriton vulgaris, assembly GCF_964263255.1. Lineage (NCBI taxonomy): Eukaryota > Metazoa > Chordata > Amphibia > Caudata > Salamandridae > Lissotriton > Lissotriton vulgaris. The sequence continues at coordinate 1,056,674 of NW_028253855.1, read as the reverse complement.
AAAGTAGATACAGTTTGCAGTTTTGCAGTTCCACATGTCAGTAGCAGAAGTATGGCAGCCATTATGTTCAAAAGACTCACCTTCGATGATATTGCTGCAGGATTTACAAGCTGAACATTTTACCGTGCCTTTAACAGGAAAGTTATTGCAAATTGACCTCTGTACAAATTCAGACTGGCAATTGTTAGTTGTAAATCGTGAGTGAACGACCAGGTCTTTAAGGTTTTTATTCCTCCTGTGAGCAAAGATGGGTTTCTCTAATTTATCATAGGAGGGATTCGAGTTCAAGATGTGCCAATTTTTGGTCACAATATGTTTTATTGTTTTGTCTAGGGTTGAATGCTTCGTAATGCATACAAGTTGATCATTGCTTGCTGGTGGTTTCGTCCTGAGTAGGTGATCGCGATCGTAAAATCTGGCTCGTTTGTATGAGTCTCGGATCAACCTATGTGGGTAGCCTCTATTAAGGAATTTCTGTCTCATAACTTTAGCTTGGATATCAAAATCTGCCAGATTTGAACAATTCCTTCTTACTCGAAGAAATTGTGAAAAAGGGATACTCTCCCTTTGACTCCGTGGGTGAAAACTCTTAAAATGGAGAAGAGTATTCCTAGCCGTAGGTTTAATAAACAGGTCTACAATCAGTTTGTTATTTTGGTTCTTAATGATTATGTCTAGGAATTCAACCTGAGTGTCACTGTAAGTTGCTGTAAATTTCAGATTTGAGTCCGTCAAATTGATCCATTCAAGAAATTCTGAGAGAGAATCTCTACCACTGGTCCAGATAAAGAAGATGTCATCGATGTATCTGGACCAGTGGGAGATAGACTCGTAGAATGGCGCTATCTCATTATGTATAAATTTCATTTCGAAGGCCGCCATATAGATATTAGCAATGGAGGGTGCCACAGACGCCCCCATACTGACGCCCTTTGTTTGGCGAAATAAAAATTTGCCAAATTCAACAATATTTTCTGATAGTACAATCTGAAGCAGTTTTAATAGGAAATCCTTGGGACAAGCAATGTTAAAAATGTCTATAAACCAGCTAGTGGTGAGTATGGCTTCTTTCTGCGGAATATTGCTGTATAGGGCTTCGATGTCCATTGTGACCAAAAGGTCCTTGTTAGGGTCAAAGGGTAGGTTCTCTATTTTTGATATCATAGCCCCAGTGTCTCTGATATAAGAAGGGATACTGGGTATATGAGGTCGTAGATAGAAGTCAATAAACTTAGAAAGTGGTTCGGTGTTGGTGCCAATTGTGGAGACAATTGGCCTATAAGGAGGGTCAATCAGATCTTTATGGATCTTAGGCATGCCGTATATGCATGCTGTCTTATGTTGGTGGCTGTTAAGAAAGTCAAATTCTTTTTGGTTAATGTCTCCAGTTGTAAGGGCTGTAAGGGTAAGGTTTAGTATTTTCTTGGATGTTGCAACCAGAGGGTTACTTCTCACCTCAGAGTAAGTGGTAGTATCTGATAGCATAGATAACATCTTTTGTTCATATTTGTCGCTATCAATCAGAACGATACCGCCACCTTTATCGCAGCTTTTGATTATTAACTCCTTATCCTTTCTAAGGTTCTGCAGGGCTATTGATTCTTCCTTGTTCAGGTTGTAAATAGGTTTCGGTATAAACCGAAGGGTTCTTTCTAATTGTTGTAACACGACCAATTCAAAACTTGCCACCTCTGGTCCTAGTTGGTCTAGTGAAGGGTTGAAGGTGGATGGAAGGGATAGCTGGTTAGTTCTCTGAGTAACATCTATCGTGTCTGATGCAGAAGAAGAGAAAAACTTTTTTAATCTAATCTTTCTGAAGAAAGAAATAATGTCTTTCTGTAGCTCAAATACGTTGACATGGGCATGGGGGACATATGAAAGACCTTTAGAGAGAAGAGATTCAGTATGAAAATCCAGGTGTTTGGAGGACAGATTGAAAATAGGGATTATATCCCCTGACCCCAGTATTGGCGGTTCCGCGTTTCCCGTATAAATTGGGGCTCCTGAGGTTGATGGGGATGCTGGTGGTGTTGTTGTTGGTGGTGGGCTTGCTGGAAATTCCCCCTGGACTGGGTCTGGAAGTGGACTCTGGGCCTGCCCCGTCTTGGGCCCCTGTTGGCTAAAAAAGGCTGCTTAGTACGTGGGCCACTGTATTGGTTGTAATTATCTGCCTCATAGTAATTACTTTGTCCCTCATTCTCTGAATCTGAGGAGTCAGTAAAATTGTTGACTCTCTGTGGGGTAGTTCTAATCTCATCGACGTAGTGATTCTGTTTATAGAAATCTTGCTTCAGGTAGGGATATGTTCCTTCCAATGTATAGTAGCGTTTATCTTTAGCTAACTTGTCATTCTTTCGTTTATTCAGATAGGCGCTGAATGACTCTAATTCTTTGTTAGCTTCTTCAATTCTTTTAATCGCATCGTCTACATTACCGGAATTCCTAAGTTTGGTCTCTAGCTCTTCGATCTCTTTTTTAATATCTTCCGCTAGTTCCTTTGCAGTTTCGATTATCAAGATCATAAGATCCCTGGAACATCTGTTGGCTATTAAACTCCATTTCTCTAGAAATGGTCTGTGATGGACAAACAAGCCAGGGATGTTCCGTACTTTGAGGCCCATAGGGATAATCCCATTTTTCAGGTAGGCTAACATAAATTCCCCGTGGGCTACCATCCGTGTTAATTTCTTTTTTAGTTCGACTAGTTTGCGACTATCCTCGTTGTTAGTGACATTAGATGTATTGCTACTACTGGCTGCAGTGCTAATTCCAACAAGGTTAGCAAACACCTCATCTGAAAACCCGAAGGTTGCTAGTTGGGCCATGTTGAAAGAGACAAAAGGATATATATAAACAAAGAGTGTATATATATATATATTGGTAAGGGGCTGGAATCGCGGCTGAAGTCAGTACTGACAATCGTTGATGAGACTTGTAATGATACAAAAGAACATAGCCCTACACAGACAAGCTGTGGGTAAACAACTGAGAAAAGCAAGGACCCCCTGGGTAGTGTAACTCTATAGACTCCTAGGGCAGGGTAGCAACAGGTGTGAAAAAATCCTAGGACGTCTAGGTATGACAGTGTACATTGAAGTATAGCCAGCTAATGAGAAGGAACAATGGAAGTGGAGTAACAACGTTATTTAAAAAACATATTTTTATTTGTTATATATTAAAAACCATGTTGAAACTAATCAAATGAATAAGTAAAAAATGTCTATAACAACATTACATACAAAAATCATAAAAGGTTACACGTAAGTTGAATAATATATACAATAAACCAATAAAATGACAACATATACAGTTAATCAAAAAGATGGAACAAGCATAAAAAACTCAGCATAAAAAACTCGACGCGCGTTTCGGCAGGGGACCGCCTTCTTCAGGAGACACAATTTACTTCCTGAAACACAGTTATAAAAAGAATGTTTCTGTTATCACAACGTACATAGAGTTGATACAACCAACATTATTACTCATATGTTAGGAAACCGTTATCCCTAAGCTCTAAAAGCTGACCATGACCATTGTTTTGTGCACTGAAGGCCTCTAATAAGCCAGAATAATATCTGACGATTGTACAGTAACTGACATCACTACGAGTAGCGTTCCTTCGTCTTTGTGACTACCATTTTACAGAAAAGGAGAATATCAGCAGACTACCATTTACGAACTGGTACAGGTTCTCTTTCAAATATAGTACAGACTTAATCTTTGTACTGGTAGTGTACACAAATCATATAAAGATTAGATAACATTTACAGGTTACATTTTCCAAAAAGCTGTTTGTCACAGGGGTGTTCAATATAATTTTCCGCATCGGTGTTTAGGTAAAGTAGATATACTCACAACAGTAAGACTCTATCCATGCAGCAAAAAACATCGTAGGTGACTCTTCATTTATTCAGTATAGTATGGTAAACTGATGCCTAATGATAGAGTACATTATTAGTGATGGAAAAGGATACCGAATTGTTAACCTATACATGAACATATTGGCTCAACATCTTGATCTTAACATGTGGATAGCTCTGCAGAGTGTTATAATTATAAAAAGATGGAACATGGAAGGTACATGTTCGTGCAGAAAATACCCTTCAGATGGTTTAGCCTTAAAATATTAGTCCTATTCCCTAAATATGGTGACATTAAGTGTTTGCTGTGGACTACCAGATGTCATCCGCTAACTGATGCGTAGATGGCCGCGATATGGGACCAGTAAAAGAATAGATGCGGTATCTTCAGAAGACTCATATATAAAAAAGAAGAAATACCAAAATAGTACCTTATATTTCCACATGCGATGTTAGAGTTATAGATGAGAATATCCTAGATGAGATTGTCCCTTATCAATGGGTATAGAGAATACACTATGGAAAAAATTAGAAGAAGAATAAACGTATTTGTCGTAAATAGTACCCATTTAGACAGCATAGGTCTAGAAATGGAATGGTTCTTGAATTATGATAATTAAATTAATTACCTGCAGCAAAAACGCTACATAAGCTGATAGAGTTAATGCTTGAGGCAAAGTTGCTTTAAATGGCGCTCTTGTTCGTCATTCACAGACTGATAAAAAAATGGGTTCTGAAATAAGTAAGGAAAAATTTGCAATTAACCTTTAGGGGGTCTCTATGTTAATTATACATTGAGGCATTAGACTAGAGCTATGCTGTTAAAGACTGACTCTATGACCCCAAAGACAATTTATATTGAAGATTACCTTGGTTTAAAATGAAGCAGCGTTTGGATAGAACATACTTCAAAAAGGTCGATAGGGGAGGGCGCCTCACGTTGTTTGTTAAAATAGAAAGATCTGAAAGAATGGAATCAGATCACGCAGTCAGTTAAGGTAATGTTGGTAACAAAGTTGCAACATAGCAACATATTTCACGGGCTGACGAGAACCGAGTGCTCTCTAAAAGAGCATCTGCGTGTGGTTCTTACCGAGAAACGAAGGATTCTTTGTGGACAGCACGATGTAGCTGCTCCGTGTTCAGGCGTATGGGAAATCGTCCTCCTCCTCCCGGATACAAAGTATCCAGCAGTTGAAAGCCTTCCGTATATAAAGGGGCTGGAAAACGCGGGAAAGCGGCCGGCTAATGACGGCGTTTGTAATTAAAGACGGACTAGTAAGATACAAGCCGGTCCCGCTCCAAAATGGTGCTTATGAATGCATAATAGTGGTGAACAACACCAAGCACACCATATGTTGCTGTAAAAGTGTAATGGGTAAATTATACATATTAGCGCATATATCGGCTCGTTTTAATACGGATCTGGCGCTAATTCATCAGAGTGTTTAATCTACACGATGTCCAAGGTGTGTACTTTACCGTGGGAACTATATTCCATAAAATACGCTACTGAGTAGGGGGTGCTCGAGAATATCTGACAGAACTAGCAGGGGGCAATATACTTATAACTTTAAGAGATGAAGGGGTGGAGAGGTCGACAGGGGGATATTGACACAGCTATACCGGTAAAGGTTTATATGTAAAAAAGAATAAGCGGCAACTGCATGGGTTGCTTGTAGTATATTCATTTAACTAATGTCATCCCGGTGTATGTTAAATCTCAGCTAGGGGACGTTAAAGTACACTGATCGGAAAGTAGATTGTAATATATCGGTTATTAAAAATGGTAGAGCGCCACGTAAACCGTGCTACAACGTTTCACATTGTGTGGCTAGAGAACTCTAAATAGAGCTACAGGGTATGTTGATGGAACAAGCTATAGGGTATACGGTTGGAAAGGTGATTGCACAGGCGACTTATCTTCCATCCATAGGTAATAGTACCCCGGTAGAATCAGGAGCTAATGTGATTATATCGGTTATTTAAAAATGGTAGAGCGCCACGTGAACCGTGCTGCAAAGTGTCACATTGTGTGGCTAGAGAACTATTCTTAGAGCTATATGGTATGTTGATGGGACGAGCTATAGGGTATATGGTTGAAAAGATGACTGCATAGGCGACTTATCTTCCATCCATAAGTAATAATACCCCGGTAGAATCAGGAGCTAATGTGAGCTTATGTTAATCAATGAAGAATTCTAAGCATAAGGAAAACCTATAGGATGGCGTTCTCCCAGGGAATCTCAGCATTAAGGCCCCGTTTGAAGGTTCCCAGAGAGAAGATCCAAAATACTTCCCTCTTTTTCCTGACTTGGTCACCTCCCTTGTTACTGGGGAGTCTTATTTTCTCTAAAATGCGCCATTTAAAGTTGTCTGGGGCATGATTTTTTTCAGTGAAATGTTTCACTAATGGCGCTAATTGTTTATTAGTGCGAATGGCTGACCGGTGTTCTGTCAACCTTGTTTGTACGGGCCTCGAAGTCTCACCTACGTAGCCTAGCTGACATGGGCACAGGATAAAGTAGATACAGTTTGCAGTTTTGCAGTTCCACATGTCAGTAGCAGAAGTATGGCAGCCATTATGTTCAAAAGACTCACCTTCGATGATATTGCTGCAGGATTTACAAGCTGAACATTTTACCGTGCCTTTAACAGGAAAGTTATTGCAAATTGACCTCTGTACAAATTCAGACTGGCAATTGTTAGTTGTAAATCGTGAGTGAACGACCAGGTCTTTAAGGTTTTTATTCCTCCTGTGAGCAAAGATGGGTTTCTCTAATTTATCATAGGAGGGATTCGAGTTCAAGATGTGCCAATTTTTGGTCACAATATGTTTTATTGTTTTGTCTAGGGTTGAATGCTTCGTAATGCATACAAGTTGATCATTGCTTGCTGGTGGTTTCGTCCTGAGTAGGTGATCGCGATCGTAAAATCTGGCTCGTTTGTATGAGTCTCGGATCAACCTATGTGGGTAGCCTCTATTAAGGAATTTCTGTCTCATAACTTTAGCTTGGATATCAAAATCTGCCAGATTTGAACAATTCCTTCTTACTCGAAGAAATTGTGAAAAAGGGATACTCTCCCTTTGACTCCGTGGGTGAAAACTCTTAAAATGGAGAAGAGTATTCCTAGCCGTAGGTTTAATAAACAGGTCTACAATCAGTTTGTTATTTTGGTTCTTAATGATTATGTCTAGGAATTCAACCTGAGTGTCACTGTAAGTTGCTGTAAATTTCAGATTTGAGTCCGTCAAATTGATCCATTCAAGAAATTCTGAGAGAGAATCTCTACCACTGGTCCAGATAAAGAAGATGTCATCGATGTATCTGGACCAGTGGGAGATAGACTCGTAGAATGGCGCTATCTCATTATGTATAAATTTCATTTCGAAGGCCGCCATATAGATATTAGCAATGGAGGGTGCCACAGACGCCCCCATACTGACGCCCTTTGTTTGGCGAAATAAAAATGCAAATAAAAAGCATATTTCCAGTGGCTCTGGTAATACCTTCTTATTGTGATGCTGCAGTGTGCCCTGTGCTTAAGAACAAGCAGGCCTTCTAGTTTGTGATGATGTAATGTATCACAACATGGTTTCCCATTAAAAGAATGAAAGCGTATGGGAAAATATGTATGCTAACCTGAAAACTGGTAAGAGCTATTCCTTATGCTGCAAATGGTGGTGGGTTATGTAACGTTGGGACTACTGAATGAGGCTTCCAAACAGGTAGCAAGTAAACACCGGTACATAGAGGGTTAACAGAAGAGATGTAAAACGGTCACCACTTTTAGGAATGCTGTGCTGACAGACAGTGCCTTCAATTAGTAACTATGTAGTAAAGTTAACTGAACACAAGGCCTGCTTTAGTGCTGCTGGCGGCCAGTGTGACGATCATTTTGACAGCCCCCAACTGAAGATCTTCTACATGAATTCCCTCACTAGTCACTACCATCCCCCAACAGAGCCCCTCACACCTCCAAAGCTTCTCTCTGACATTGCATTTTTTTTTTATAGGTCTACTCATTGTTCACTCGCGCTCAGATCTGTGAACATGGTACAAGTCAGGCACACGTTCTTTGCAGCAGGCACACAAACCCATTGAGCTACTTTAGGATGGGACCACACTGCCACTAGAAAAAACGCCCCTCTCTGTCATTATCATGACGTTTTTAATGTTGCCTGAAGACTGGCTTCCAGTCCGATGGGAAACATAGCAATTCCATTATATTATTTTAGCAGCCTCGACCGGAGAGAGCTATGTACAGCACACTTTCTAGAATTTAAATGAAAAGCAGCCCCGATCCTACATTGTGAACAAGAGCTTAGAAATCATCATGCAATAAATAAATCATTGTTTTTTGTAACATGCACGAATGCCCGCATGTTACTAACAGTGCAGACTCACTGAAATGTCAAGTAAACATTTCTTGTGAATCCGCGCACCACTGACACGAAAAGCGAAAATGTCCCGCCTGCTCCCGACTCTGTTAGGCATTCCACAGGCCTTCCTTCGGCAAGACTAACCTGAAAGTCGTAACTGCGCCGTAATGCCACTGCGCATGGAAGTTAAGAAAAAGACTGCACCTTTCACGGTGCTCAAATTTAAAGACCTGCTGGTGCCTGTTAAGCAAGTAAGTGCGCGCTTTGCAAGAGTGTGTGCGCGCTGGTGAAAGGCACTGTTTTCGGAAGCTGGTGCGCGCAGCTTACAGGGAACAGTGCTCCCAACACCACGGCGTCTCCTCTGCTCCCGGGGCTCCCTCAGCACACGGGAGCCCCGAACCAGCCCACACTTCTTACTCACCCGGTCTCCCCCTCGGCACGGGAGACCGGACATCGAAGCGGAAACCACGTCCTCCCGGCCCCGCCCACAACCAGGCGGCAGCCATCTTAAGGCAGCTCGGGCCGCGGCGGTGATCTCGGGGGGCAAAACGAGGGGTGGGCACCCTTGAAATTAAATTAAATACATTAAAATAAAAGAGAGAAGCCCCCCCCCCAAAATTATCGCGAAAAATCGCGTGGTGCGCGCACTGTGCGCGCTTATAGATATATAATTGATTTCTCTTCTAATTTTCTCAGGAACTACTGCAGGGATTTACACTATTTTACCAAAAGCGTGATCTGCGTACCAGACACTACCATTTTGACAAGTTTGGTTTAATTCCCTTCAGTGGTTCAAGCTGTAGCCGTGTCTAAAGGTCCTATAGAAATTAACATGGGGAAAACACGTTTTGGAACCCCCTTTTTTCTCAACCCCCACTTGACTAATCCCCCCCAAACTTTCAGGGAAGGAGAGGAGCGGAGCGAGCCATCTTCTTTGAGAAATTTGCGAAGATTCATCAACCAGCGCCAAAGTTATTCCCAATAGAATGTTGGGGATTTCCTATGGAAACTAGGTCCTAACTATATATACCTACTGGCTACCGCCAGTAGGTAATATATATATATATATATATATATATATATATATATATATATATATATATATATATATATATATATATATATATATATATATATATATATATAAATATATATATAGAGAAAGAACCGCCGCTCGTGTGCGGCCCTGGGGTGTCATGAGGCACGTAATTCAGGACTGCCAGCGTGCCCATTGGTGTGAGAGAGTATAAGCAGCGTACTCCAATATGCCCCCTTTTCACCCACTGAGGATTAATTAAGTGACATGGCTCGCGGCGACACCCACTGGGGAAATTTTAAAAATAAGGACTGCAAATACCATCGCTCACTGGGGCATTAAAGACACGCCTACAAACGGCTTGAAAGTCCAATAAAAGCAGATTTAAACCACCAGTTGCTGTTTACCTTATTGCATGCATGGCCTGTGAACAAGGGATTCTTTTCCGAAACGCGTAAGGCTCAAATTGCACGAAAGGAGGTGTTTCGAGGCTGCTGTCTCCACTGTAAGAGACGCTTTGCTGGTAGCGTGGGCTTTCTCTCATCGGGCAGAACTTGTGTTGGATATATATATATATATATATATATATATATATATATATATATAATTGGGAGAACGTATTTCACACTTACACGTCTATTGAAAGAGAGGCATTGGACCAGGTTTATTGGCGTGTACGAGAATGCCATAATTTTTCCATCCTCAATGCTTGTCAACACGATCTAGTCAATTTTAGTGTCTCTAACACCCTTGAGTATTCGTGAGAACACATTTTTAAAATAAAGTTGAAGAGTTAAAAACAAGTTAACAAGCAAAAAAAAGAGTCAATTTAATTCTGAACGCAAAACAAAATGGTGTGTTCATGGGATCACTGTGGTAAAATAAAGCCAAGCTAAAAATTTGCCTGGGGGCTTCTTTTGTTCTTTTTCTATTGCACTTTCATCAAACCGGAAGGATGTCTTCAACTTTAGCAAGACCAGCGAGGCGAGAGGAGATTAAGTCCTGCGGGCCGGGGGACCCACTATTCAGAGCTGGTGACTCGTGCTGAAAAGTACAATACAAAGACTGATATGTGTAAAGCACCGCATACCTCATATTTACAGTAACGGCAACGCGTGTATAGCTCCTAGAGCTCAGTGTCCGTTGCAGGCAGAATAGGCGCTCAGGATTGATGCCGGTTCTTGTGCTTCAGATCTCTGTAAAAATAGAATGGACCAGGGCCGGACTGGGAACTGAAAGCAGCCCTGGGAAATTTAGCCAGACCAGCCCCTGTTTGGCTCGTCGCGAGTGCAGCGAATGAGCTCGATGACTACTAGGAGGGTTTGGGGAGGGTTCTCTCCCCAAGAAAATTTTGGAAAAAGACAGACCAAAATGGTGCATTTTACAGCACATTTTTCGTTACATATTCAATTGCATCAACTTTCAAAGCACAGTAAATATTAGATGATGACCTTAAAGAGCACCAGGTTACCCACCCAGTCATATGTACCCATAGACATTCTTTCAGAGAGCACCAAAAATAGACACAAGTAGTGAATCAGAGAGAACAAAGTAAAAGCGAGACAAGCCCCCACATGGTGTGTAGCGAGCAAGCGCAGTGAGCAGCCACTACTAGGGGGAGCAGGGTAGGAGTGCCCCGCTCATGAAGGGGCACCCTCAAACTTGGGACCCAGCACCCCGCCTTCCATATTGAAAGGCCTGCCTTAGGGGCGACTGGTAGGTTTTAAGTGTAGTGACCTCAGATATAGGGAAACATATATCTATCGTAAATGGTGCTAGCACAAGCTTACATGGGCTGCAATGGCAGGCCTGACGTCACAATTTGTGTAGTCTCTTATGAGTGGCATAATACATACTTCAGCCCATGGGGGACCTATGGGGTACCTAAGCCTTGGGTACCTTAGTACCATATACTAGGGACCTACAAGGGTACCCCAGTATCCAATCTCACCATGTCAAATTTAGGGAAGAAGCACAGAAACGGGGGTCCTGATTAGCAGGATCCCAGTCAGACTAGTCAGAAAAACACAATGACGCCAGCAAAAAGTGGGGTTGACCAGACCATGAAAGCAGATCCTACTTTCCTACGTGCCATATACAAGAAAACTTCTGCTTTGCAGCCCTGTTGATCCAGCAATTCCTGGAAGCTTAGGAGCAAGTCCCCCATCATGCCAATACCTACTCTCTCTCATGCTGATAGAAACCCGGACATGATGGCGCCATGCCCTGTAGGGATTCCCTTAAGTGGCAAGGCAAGGGCGTAGGGCTTTTTTGATTTACTGCGGGAGAAGCCGCATTTTAAGAAGCCCATAGCAGTAGTGAATGGGTGACCAGGACTATTGGATCCAGGGAAGAGGGCACCATAAAGGGCTCCCTCCCAGATCTGAGATTGCATAAGATCTGTCTCCAAGAGGTTGTATCCAGCCAACCAGTATGTCGCCCATTCCTGTTGTGTTGAAATATTATAGTTCGTGAAATCAGGGGCTCCCATGCCGAGGTTGGGGGTTTAAGTTTTGCAAATGCTATGCATTTCCTACCCATGCCTCAAATATGATCATTTAAAAGGCTGTCCAACTTACTGAATTTTCAGGAATGGATCTCGATTGGAAGGTTGGCAAAGTAATGTAGGAGGTGGGGGGCATTGCCATTTCAGACAACACTATACGGCCCACCACCGACAATGGGAGAGGGATCTAAAAGAAGACCTGTGACCATAACAATCTTATAGCTTTCCCAAGATTACTCTCCAGCAGGTCTACCTATGCATGATGGGTTTGGATTTACATATAATGAAAGGTGTGTGGAGAACCTGATGGCTCGCGCGTTCTAGGATGGCATTGCGGAACGGAAATACTAACAATTATTTAATTAACTTTTTGCCCCAATAGCCTCCAGAATTCCTCTATAGTGTACACCACGGGACCGGGCCATATAAAAATCACACATAAACAGTATCATGTCATCTGTTCAGAGAGAAATTATGTGTGTAGCTGCCCTCTTTGAGATGTCGCAAAAAAGTCCCTCGGCTCTTATTTGCACCCCTCAGAACGATGTAAAATCGCCTGGCATTTAAGGGAGTAGAAACGTGAACAATGACACCTATATTTAATCAGCATACACAAACAAGAGAAAAATGTGATGGATGGAATGCCCAAATTAATTTCAGCCACAGGTAATTACTTGGGCCGCATCCCCGTCCATGACAGTTTCACACCATGCCACCTCAGCTTTGGATTGTCATGGCGCACAGCAGTAAAGGAACCATGGGCCATATTATCAAGCAAGGGCGATACATTATTGCTGCTTTTAGCGGCTGGAAACTGCAGATAATGCGGCGATGATGGGCTTGATAATATGCCCTTGTGAATTCCCATAGCAGCCCAGGTTCTGGTGTAGAGAAAATAGATAATTAACACAAATTGCCCAAGGACTGTGTCTGATTCATCCTCCACAAACGAAGTGGAGGTTATCCTTACTGGTGCTCAGTGCTGCAGAGAGTCTGGCATCCATTATACTCGACTGCTGTCATTTAAAGTAGGTATCCATGCTGGTGCTCACTGCACCGGATAGGCTGAGGCAGGACATTGAACATCGGATTCATGCACGAGTTGGACCTGTGTTGCTGAGCCGGCAAAAAAACAATTAGATCAAGATGCCATTTGGCCATCGTGTGCGACCGGGACCCCTAGCTCCTACCCTGGCATTTGCAATCATAATAGCATGATCCTCCATTATAGCACTTTGGACTCCAGGGCGCTCTCTGTCCCACGTGGGACCTGGGCGGGGCCAGGCCAACACTCGAATCTCCATCAGGATGTGAGAGGCAACATAAACAGTCGGATGTAATCATCAGCTGCCTAATAATTATATAAAGACACTGTTAGATTGAGTCAGTGGTAACCCTGGGCGTAGGACTACACTACGCTCGCATAGTGTGCGTAGTTTGCGCAACTACGTGCTATGCAAATTGCACGTAGCACAGTGCAAAAACGCATAGCATAGCGGGCATTTTTTGCTTGCTCGCAATCCTCAACGTCAAGTTTGCGACCACGAGCGATCAAAATCAACATCCCGTGAGACTTTTTCCTTGTTTGCGATAAGAGACATCAAGTTGCCAATCGGGAGCGTGGAAAATAAACCTCCCGGCGAGATTCTTAACGCGGGGAGGTCAGGTTTCTCATTGCGTGTGGTCGCGCATGCTCGTGACGAGAAACTACCAGTCCACGTTAAGAAAGCTGCCGCTCGAGTACAAATCTACTCGAGCGGCAGAAAACGACCGCTTGCACTGTGCAAGATGCTATTTGCAATGATTGCACAAGGCGGACAAGCATCCAGCACTGTGCAATCAGAGCGAACAGCATTTTCCTACCGCACTACACACTTGCGTAGTGCGAAGTGCACTCCGCATAGCTTTGCGTAGCTACATGTAGCGCTACTACACAAACTATGCGCAGGGTTAGTCAGTGGACTCATTCGAGCCAACAATACCAGGCATTAAGTCTCTGAGAAGTCGGTGAATCAGTGTAGACGAGACTGAGGCAGACTGAGACACAGGTCAGACACATAGGTGACAGCCAGGCGGCCTCAAGCTGGCTGTATTATTATTATTTTTTTAAACTACAAAGTTGTTTACTCACGGCTGCAGGCGCAGGTAGTCAGCCTGTCACATAGCCCTAGACATAGCTGCACCAGAACACACAAGCCGCACGCACGGCGCCCCCAGCATCCACTCATTCACAGAGCTGAGCTGGGGCGACTCTGCTGAACATCAGTGACAAGTGCAAAGTAATTACTAGCATAAGCAGCAACTAAAGTCATTGACACTCCCCAGACACTCACATTTTTGCAACGAGCAGGGCAATTTGATAATGGTGGTGCCGACAAGCCACAAAATTACAAATGGACTAAAACCCACCGCCACGACCCTGCAGGCGGCCAGTGGCACTGCTAACGAATGGAAACTCCCAATCTATCATGGTTCTGGGATGCTGCTCATGTGTGTTCAGCTCTGGGCCCCAGATGCACCGTGTGCTGGTGTGATTCAGAATACCCACCACCGTGCCAGGAGCCAAAAGTTATTAACTTGCCGCTGCTGCAGTGCGCACGCTCTGAGGAAACCGGCACACTGTAAGAAAAGCGGCCCCCTGCGGCCACAAAACCGGCCCCACCTGACCCCTCCAGCCCACCGGGGAAATGCCTGGTGCCCACTACGGCCAGTCCGGCTCTTTATATGTCCTGGCATATTTCACCCTCTGCACTTTCAGAGCGTTCCCATACTGTTGCCCACTGTATAATGGTAGGTGGATAAGATGGGTAGCAAGCCTGCTCTCAGAACCTTTATTCTGGCTAATACAAGCGGCCTTCAATGGATGCGGGAAGAATGCGCCCAGTTTTAAAAGCTGGAAAACCCAAAATGTTAAATCATCAGGTGAAAGGGCTACTCTGTTCAGCAGCCCCCACTAACCCCCAGGCACCATCACCCCTTCCCCTCCCCTCCTGTATGGGAGCCGCACATACATTAAGCAGCTCCTCAAAGCAGCTGGTAAATGTATGCATTGAACCCCACTGAACAGGGAAGAATGGGCTTCATGCCACCTGGTAACTTCCGGTCAGCAGTTATTCCCCATTCCTCAGAGTAACTTATGATTACACAGTGCTGGCAAAGTGTTACTACACATTGCAAGGGAGTAGCCAGAAAATGAACATACCCCTTCTTTGACCCAAAGCGCTATAGACCAACCAAGCAAAGCAAGTGATGGCAGCCCTCTGCAGAAGAGCTCTCTCGCCTCCTCCATCCAAGAACCCTCCGAGAGCTCTCTCGCCTCCTGCATCCAAGAACCCTCCGAGAGCGCTCTCGCCTCCTGCGTCCAAGAACCCTCCGAGAGCTTTCTCGCCTCCTCCATCCAAGAACGCCGAGAGCTCTCTCGTCTCGCTCATCCAAGATCCGTCCAGGAGCTCTCACGCATCCTCCATCCAAGAACCCACCGAGAGCTTTGTTGCCTCCTCCTTCCAAGAACCCTCCGAGAGCTCTCTCGTCTCTTCCATCCAAGAACCCTTTGAGAGCTCTCTCGCCTCCTCCATCCAAGAACCCACCTAGAGCTCTCTCGCCTCCTCCATCCAAGAACCCTACGAGAGCTCTCTCGAATCCTCCATCCAAGAACCCTCCGAGAGCTCTCTCGCCTCCTCCAAGAATCCTCTGAGAGCTCTCTTGCCGCCTCCATCCAAGAACCCTCCGAGAGCGCTCTCGCCTCCTGCTTCCAAGAACCCTCTGAGAGCTCTCTCGCCTCCTCCATCCAAGACCCCTCCGAGAGCTTTCTCGCCTCCTCCATCCAAGAACGCCGAGAGCTCTCTCGTCTCGCTCATCCAAGATCCTTCCAGGAGCTCTCACGCATCCTCCATCCAAGAACCCACCGAGAGCTCTCTCGCCTCCTCCATTCAAGAACGCTGAGAGCTCTCTAGTCTCGTCCATCCAAGAACCCTCCAAGAGCTTTCTTGCCTCCTCCTTCCAAGAACGCTCCGAGAGCTCTCTCGTCTCCTTCATCCAAGAACCCTCCAAGAGCTCTCTTGCCTCCTCCATATAATAACCCTCAGCGACCGCTCTTGCCTCTGCCATCCAAGAGCCCTCCGAGATCGCTGTCACCTCCTTCATCCAAGAGCCCTCTGAGAGCTCTCTCGCCTCCTCCATCCAAGAACCCTGCAAGAGCTCTCTCGCCTCCTGCATCCAAGAGCCCTCAGAGAGATCGCTCGTCTCCTCCATCCACGAACCTTCAGAGAGCTTTCTTGCCTCCTCCATCCAAGAACCCGCCTAGAGCTCTCTCTTGCCTCCTGCATCCAAGAACCCTCCGAGAGCTCTCTCGCCTCCTCCATCCAAGAACCCTCTGAGAGCTCTCTCGCCTCCTCCATCCTAGAACCCTATGAGAGCTCTCTCGCCTCCTGCATCTGTCAGGCGCCCCACAAGACTCACCTGGGCTTGTGAAGCGATTCTGCAGAGACGACAGGGACCACCGCCCCTGTTCCCAAACAACCCCCGCGGAGAATAACACCTGTCACAGATTGGATGGATCCAGGGATGGGGGCCAATTAAGCAAGAGGAGTGGCCTTGGAGGATGGGACGTAGGGTAGGGTCTTGGCACAGCTGAGGAAATAAGAGAATACCCAGGTTAGTACGTGGTACTATTCGTGCAGCAGAACATCCCACAACACACATGCAGGAAGGAGCCCCTGGCTCCGGTACTTACCAAGACACACACGTGCCGACCCAAGGATGAGGTCAGCAACGTAGCGTCCAGGTGCCTTGGTGCCTTGGAGTAGAAATGAAAGAAACCGCTCCTGCGCCAGAACCACCAAGTACAAACAAACAAAAGAAGGCGCTCCTGCGCGTAAGTGACCAATACTAGGACTCCAGGGTAAGCGCTATAGCGCGGCCCAGTGCATGTTTGAGCAACGCTTCTGCGGCACATGCAATAGTTCAGAAGTGTTCCTGCGCTTCTCGCGTCAGGTC
Organism: Lissotriton vulgaris; assembly: GCF_964263255.1. NCBI lineage: Eukaryota > Metazoa > Chordata > Amphibia > Caudata > Salamandridae > Lissotriton > Lissotriton vulgaris. The sequence continues at coordinate 1,039,893 of NW_028253855.1, read as the reverse complement.
ACTAGTAGTAGCGCTCCTGCGCAACTGCCAAAAGCAAGGGAAAAAACAAGCAATGACTGTCACAGCGCTCCTGTGCTTACTAACAGAGAATGCAGCAGCGCTCCTGTGCCACTCCCATATAAAGGGCAACTCAAGGAAAGAGAAACAGCAGCGCTCCTGCGCGGTGCTAGGAAAAGGGTTAATCCAGGTCCCAATGGAAAACGGAACACAGCTCTCTTAGCGCTCAGCAACCGGTGCAAGCGGCAATGAAAACCCCGCAAGGTAGTCTGAGCTCTGGGGGCTCGGGGAAGCACAGGCCAGCGCAACACACGCTGTTGAGAAACAAGCGGCCAGAAAAAAGTCACGTAACGCATGCAGGCTCGGGGAAGGCGTTACTGTGACTCGTCGTGCCGTGGAACCTCCAGGAATCAAGAAGGGCAGAACAATCCGCTGCCATCTGCTGGGCTCCGTGCACAAATCTGGAATCAGAAGCACCGATCCGGAGGTGCTTCACTCCTTTATGCATAGTCCCCCGGAAGTGATAGCATTGGCTGGAGGACTAGACTGGGACACCACTTCCGGCTGGAAGTGAGTATGTGTGTTGTGGCGCCCGGAACGACAGAAAACCGCCACATGACAGCATCCAAGAACATTCCGAAAGCTCTCTCGCCTCCTCCATCCAAGTACGCCAAGAGCTTTCTCGTCTCGTCCATCCAAGAACCCCCCGAGAGCTCTCTTGCTTCCTCCATCCAAGAACCCCCAGAGAGCTCTCTCGCCTCCTCCATTCAAGAACGCTGAGAGCTCTCACGTCTTGTCCATCCAAGAAACCTCCGAGAGCTCTCTCCCCTCCTTCCAAGAACCCTCAGAGAGCTCTCTCGCCTCCTCCATCCAAGAACCCTCAGAGAGCTCTCTCGTCGTCGCCATCCAAGAACCCTCCGAGATCGCTCTCGCCTCCTCTATCCAAGAACTCTCTGAGAGCTCTCTCACCTCTGTGACCCAAGAACCCTCCGAGAGCTCTCTCGTCCCCTACATCTGGGAACCCTCCGAGACCTCTCGCCTCCTGCATCTAAGAACTCTCTGAGAGCTCTCTCACCTCCTCCATCCAAGAACCCTCTGAGTGCTCTCTCGCCTCCTCCATCCAAGAACCCTCCGAGAGCTCTCTCGCCTCCTCCATCCAAGAATGCCGAGAGCTCTCTCACCTCATCCATCCAAGAACCTTCCGAGAGCTCTTGCTTTTTTTTTTGCGTTTTATATAGCGCAAAACTTGACCCAAACTGAACAGAGTATCAGAGCGCTTTACATAGCACCAGTTACATTATATGAGGACACACATTCATTTTGTTAGGCACGGGAGATTAAGTGATTTGCCCAGAATCACAGGAGGTTTAGTGACATTACCGAGACTCGAACCCGGTTCCCTAGGTCCGAGGTCGAGTGCCCTAGCCGTTAGGCCAACTCCTCTCTCCAAGGTCGCTTCTTCCATCCAAGAACCCAATGAGAGCTCTCTCGAATCCTCCATCCAAGAACCCTCCGAGAGCTCTCTCGCCTTCTCCAAGAATCCTCTGAGAGCTCTCTTGCCGCCTCCATCCAAGAACCCTCCGAGAGCGCTCTCGCCTCCTGCGTCCAAGAACCCTCTGAGAGCTCTCTCGCCTCCTCCATCCAAGAACCCTCCGAGAGCTCTCTCACCTCCTCCATCCAAGAACGCCGAGAGCTCTCTCGTCTCGCTCATCCAAGATCCGTCCAGGAGCTCTCACGCATCCTCCATCCAAGAACCCACCGAGAGCTCTCTCGCCTCCTCCATTCAGAAATGCTGAGAGCTCTCTAGTCTCGTCCATCCAAGAACCCTCCAAGAGCTTTCTTGCCTCCTCCTTCCAAGAACCCTCCGAGAGCTCTCTCGTCTCTTCCATCCAAGAACCCTTTGAGAGCTCTCTCGCCTCCTCCATCCAAGAACCCACCTAGAGCTTTCTCGCCTCCTCCATCCAAGAACGCTGAGAGCTCTCTCGTCTCGCTCATCCAAGATCCGTCCAGGAGCTCTCACGCATCCTCCATCCAAGAACCCACCGAGAGCTCTCTCGCCTCCTCCATTCAAGAACGCTGAGAGCTCTCTAGTCTCGTCCATCCAAAAACCCTCCAAGAGCTTTCTTGCCTCCTCCTTCCAAGAACGCTCCGAGAGCTCTCTCGTCTCCTTCATCCAAGAACCCTCCGAGAGCTCTCTCGCCTCCATCCAAGAACCCTCTGAGAGCTTTCTCTCCTCCTACATCCAAGAACCCTCCAAGAGCTCTCTCGCCTCCATCCAAGAACCCTCCGAGAGCTCTCTCGCCTCCTGCATGCAAGAACCCTCTGAGAGCTCTCTCGCCTCCTCCATCCAAGAACCCTCCAAGAGCTCTCTCGCCTCCTCCATCCAAGAACCCTCCGAGAGCTCTCTCGCCTCCTCCATCCAAGAACCCTCCGAGAGCTCTCTCGCCTCCTCCATCCAAGAACCCTCCGAGAGCTCTCTCGCCTCCTCCATCCTAGAACCCTCCGAGAGCTCTCTCGCCTCCTGCATCTGTCAGGCGCCCCACAAGACTCACCTGGGCTTGTGAAGCAATTCTGCAGAGACGACAGGGACCACCGCCCCTGTTCCCAAACAACCCCCGCGGAGAATAACACCTGTCATGGATTGGATGGATCCAGGGATGGGGGCCAATTAAGCAAGAGGAGTGACCTTGGTGGATGGGACGTAGGGTAGGGTCTTGGCACAGCTGAGGAAATAAGAGAAGACCCAGGTTAGGACGTGGTACTATTCGTGCAGCAGAACATCCCACAACACACATGCAGGAAGGAGCCCCTGGCTCCGGTACTTACCAAGACACACACGTGCCGACCCAAGGATGAGGTCAGCAACGTAGCGTCCAGGTGCCTTGGTGCCTTGGAGTAGAAATGAAAGAAAGCGCTCCTGCGCAAGAACCATCAAGTACAAACAAACAAAAGAAGGCGCTCCTGCGGGTAAGTGACCAATACTAGGACTCCAGGGTAAGCGCTATAGCGCGGCCCAGTGCATGTTTGAGCAACGCTTCTGCGGCACATGCAATAGTTCAGCAGTGTTCCTGCGCTTCTCGCGTCAGGTCACTAGTAGTATCGCTCCTGGGCAACTGCCAAAAGCAAGGGAAAAAACAAGCAATGACTGTCACAGCGCTCCTGTGCTTACTAACAGAAAATGCAGCAGCGCTCCTGCGCCACTGCCATATAAAGGGCAACTCAAGGAAAGAGAAACAGCAGCGCTCCTGCGCGGCTGCTAGGAAAAGGGTTAATCCAGGTCCCAATGGAAAACGGAACACAGCTCTCTTAGCGCTCAGCAACCGGTGCAAGCGGCAATGAAAACACCGCAAGGTAGTCTGAGCTCTGGGGGCTCGGGGAAGCACAGGCCAGCGCAACACACGCTGTTGAGAAACAAGCGGCCAGAAAAAAGTCATGTAACGCATGCAGGCTCGGGGAAGGTGTTACTGTGACTCGTCGTGCCGTGGAACCTCCAGGAATCAAGAAGGGCAGAACAATCCGCTGCCGTCTGCTGGGCTCCGTGCACAAATCTGGAATAAGAAGCACCGATCCGGAGGTGCTTCACTCCTTTATGCATAGTCCCCCGGAAGTGATAGCATTGGCTGGAGGACTAGACCGGGACACCACTTCCGGCCGGAAGTGAGTATGTGTGTTGTGGCACCCGGAACGACGGAAAACCGCCACATGACAGCATCCAAGAACATTCCGAAAGCTCTCTCACCTCCTACATCCAAGAACCCACCCAGAGCTTTCTCGCCTCCTCCATCCAAGTACACCAAGAGCTTTCTCGTCTCGTCCATCCAAGAACCCTCAGAGAGCTCTCTTGCTTCCTCCATCCAAGAACCCCCGGAGAGCTCTCTCGCCTCCTCCATTCAAGAACGCTGAGAGCTCTCTCGTCTTGTCCATCCAAGAAACCTCCGAGAGCTCTCTCCCCTCCTCCTTCCAAGAACCCTCAGAGAGCTCTCTCGCCTCCTCCATCCAAGGACCCTCAGAGAGCTCTCTCGTCGTCGCCATCCAAGAACCCTCCGAGATCGCTCTCGCCTCCTCTATCCAAGAACTCTCTGAGAGCTCTCTTGTCTCCTACATCTGGGAACCCTCCAAGAGCGCTCTCGCCTCCTCCATCCAAGAACCCCCTCGCCTCCTCCATCCAAGAACCCCGAGAGCTCTCTCACCTCCTCCATCCAAGAACCCTCCGAGAGCTCTCTCGCCTCCGCCATCCAAGAACCCTCAGAGAGCTCTCTCGCCTCTGCCATCCAAGAACCCTCCGAGAGCTCTCTCGTCTCCTCCATCCGAGAACCCTCCAAGAGCGCTCTCGCCTCCTCTATCCAAGAACCCTCTGAGAACTCTCTCGCCTCATCCATCTAAGAACCCTCCGAGAGTTCTCGCACCTCCTCCATCCAAGAACCCTCAGAGAGCTCTCTCATTTTCTCCCTCCAGGATACCTCCAAGAGCTCTCTCGTCTCCTCCATCTAAGAACCCTAGAAGAGCTCTCTCGTCTCCTCCATCCAAGAACCCTCCAAGAACTCTCTCACCTCCTCCATCCAAGAACCCTCCGAGAGCTCTCTTGTCTCCTCCATCCAAGAACCCCTGCGAGAGAGCTCTCACCTCCTCCATCCAAGATCCCTCCGAGAGCTCTCTCGCCTCCTGCATCCAAGAACCCTAAGAGAGCTCTCTCGCCTCCTCCATCCAAGAACCCTCCGAGAGCTCTCTCGCCATCTCCATCCAAGAACCCTCCGAGAGCTCTCTTGCTTCCTCCATCCAAGAAGCCCCGGAGAGCTCTCTCGCCTCCTCCACTCAAGAACGCTGAAAGCTCTCTCGTCTTGTCCATCCAAGAAACCTCCGAGAGCTCTCTCCCCTCCTCCTTCCAAGAACCCTCAGAGAGCTCTCTCGCCTCCTCCATCCAAGAACCCTCACAGAGCTCTCTCGTCTTGTCCATCCAAGAAACCTCCGAGAGCTCTCTCCCCTCCTCCTTCCAAGAAACCTCCGAGAGCTCTCTCCCCTCCTCCTTCCAAGAACCCTCCGAGATCGCTCTCGCCTCCTCTATCCAAGAACTCTCTGAGAGCTCTCTCACCTCCGTGATCCAAGAACCCTCCGAGAGCTCTCTCGTCTCCTACATCTGGGAACCCTCCAAGAGCGCTCTCGCCTCCTCCATCCAAGAACCCTCCGAGAGCTCTCTCGCCTCCTCCATCCAAAAACCCTCCGAGAGCTCTCTCGCCTCCGCCATCCAAGAACCCTCAAAGAGCTCTCACGCCTCCGCCATCCAAGAACCCTCCGAGAGCTCTCTCGTCTCCTCCATCCGAGAACCCTCCAAGAGCTCTCCTGCCTCCTGCATCCAAGAACCCTCCAAGAGCTCTCCCGCCTCCTCCATCCAAGAACCCTACGAGAGCTCTCTCGCTTCCGCCATCCAAGAACCCTCTGAGAGCTCTCTCGCCTCCCCATCCAAGAACCCTCCGAGAGCTCTCCTGCCTCCTCCATCCAAGAACCCTACGAGAGCTCTCTCGCCTCCTCCATCCAAGAACCCTACAAGAGCTCTCTCGCCTCCTCCATCCAAGAACCCTCCGAGAGCTCTCTCACCTCCTCCATCCAAGAACCCTGCGAGAGAGCTCTCACCTCCTCCATCCAAGATCCCTCCGAGAGCTCTCTCGCCTCCTGCATCCAAGAACCCTCCGAGAGCTCTCTCGCCTCCATCCAAGAACCCTCCGAGAGCTCTCTCGCCTCCTCCATCCAAGAACCCTCTGAGAGCGCTCTCGCCTCCTCCATCCAAGAACCCTCAGAGAGCTCTTTCGTCTCGTCCATCCAAGAACCCTCTGAGAGCTCTCCCACCTCCTCCATCCAAGAACCCTCCAAGAGCTTTCACGTATCATCCATTCACGAACCCTCTGAGAGCTCTCTCGCCTCCTCCATCCAAGAACCCTCCAAGAGCTTTCACATATCATCCATTCACGAACCCTCTGAGAGCTCTCTCGCCTCCTCCATCCAAGAACCCTCCAAGAGCTTTCACATATCATCCATTCACAAACCCTCTGAGAGCTCTCTCGCCTCTTTAATCCAAGAACCATCCGAGAGCTCTCTCGCCTCCTCCATCCAAGAACCCCCCAAAATCGCTCTTGTCTCCTCCATCCAACAACGCCAAGAGCTCCTCGTCTCCGTCATCCAAGAACCCTCTGAGAGCTCTCTCGCCACCTCTATCCAAGAACCCTTCGAGAGCTCTCTTGTCTAGTCCCTCCAAGAACCCACCAAGAGCTCTCTCACCTCCTCCATCCAAGAACCCTCTGAGAGCTCTCTCTAGCCTCCTCCATCCAAGAACCCTCTGAGAGCTCTCTCGCCTCCTCCATCCAAGAACCCTACGTGAGCTCTCTCGCCTCCTCCATCCAAGAACCCTCCAAGAGCGCTCTCGACTCCTCCATCCAAGAACCCTCAGAGAGCTCTCTTGCCTCATCCAAGAAACCTCTGAGAGCTCTCTCGCCTCCTCCATCCAAGAACCCTACGAGGGGGGCGTGGCCAAGCAACATGGCCGAAGGACGTAGGCTCCTGTGGCTCCTGGCGGGCCGACACTACAATCCTGCATTAAAGATCCTTTTCGGGCCCACCGTTCACCCCAAAGCAGGGTGCAAGAGTGCCAGGAACTGTGCCCACATCCTGGTGAAATTTCTGGGCGGACCGCTGGAGGGGAAGCGCGCAGATCGGCTCAGACGCTGCAGAGGCCGGATCAGACGCTGTGGAGGCAGGGCTATATTCACGCGAGGCTGGAGACTTGGCATGTATTCGGGTGAAGGTGGTGGAGCTTGCCTGAAACACTGGCGGTAACTAGTACCTCCGGACCAGAGGGGCCCGCGGTGGTGGAGGCGAGGGATGTGAACGCCTGGGACCTAGACTGCTGGTGATCGTTGGACGGCAAATCCTGTCAGGAGTCATCGGAGCACCCAAGGTGACTGCTGGGCCACTGGTGCTGGGGGAAAGTGAAGCAGCTCGACCGGCTCGATCGATTGGAGCCGCCCTGCTGGTGGGACAAACATTCGGGGAGGTGCCCTTTGTTATCGGGGCCCTCCTGTTCGTACCCGAGCCCTGCTCCGGAAATCCTGGCCTGGTGAGCAACTGCTGTGTGGGCTCGGGGAGGATCCTGATTGCCGGTGGTGCATGGCCTGGTCCCGTTGGACTGGGAAGAGCAGACCCCGGGAGCCCATGGTCATCGGGCCCTGGAGGGGGGAGGAGAGATTCGGCGGCGACGAGACCCACTGCTAGCTGGAGCCCCCCGGGTGCTGCAGACAGTAGGCGGTGCTGCTGGGCCTCCTGTTGGGCCTACAGGGATTGCAGCACACCGGCACAGGCCGGTGGGGTGAGACCCGCGCCGCCCAGGAACCGTGGAGCCGTCTTGTTGGTGGGGGAACTGACCGCGGAGGTGCCTGACGTCGCTTGGACTCGAGCCCCGCGCTTGTAAAAGTGGCCAGGTGAGCGACAGGTGTGCGGGACAGCGGGCCTGAGGTTGGAGTATCCTGGGCGCTGGCGGTCCGAGGCCTGGTCCCGTAGGACGGAGCAGAGTGAACACCGGGAACCCATTGCCATCGGGCCCGGGGGAGGGGGAAGAGATTTGGCGGATACAAGGCCTGCGGCCGGCTGGAGCCCCTCGGGGGCTGGAAACAGTAGGAGGTGCTGCTGGGCCTGTCGTAGGGCCAACAGAGTCTGAAACACATCAGCGCCGGCAGGTGGGATGTGACCCGTGCTGCACAGGACCTGGACCCCCCCACCAGTAACATTCTGCAGGGAGCGATCCGGAGGCGCCCGCTGCCATAGGGGCCTCCTGTGAGGACTGCGCCCGGGGATAGCATTGTGGCCCAGCGGAGGACAGGAAGCCGGACCAGGGGGGAGCTGAGTGGTCCCGGAATCCTTGGGAGTCTTGGTCGGTGGCACAGAAGACGGCAGCTAGAGGGGACGGCTCGCGGTACCTCTGTTGACCTGGAAACGATGCTGGGGGACGTTCCACCCTCGTAGGGGGCCAGGAGGCCAGAAAGAGCATTGAGGGCCTAACTTGGAAGAGTGGCGGTAGTGCTGGCCGTGTCTGCCTGACCGCGGCTTGAGGTACTGGTGCTCTGGGGGACCTTATCTGGGGGAGCCTGCCTGTTGCCAGAGGGGTCTGAGGTTCTGTAAATTACGAATTTGTTCGTGCTCAGCCTCCATTTTGTAGTCGCCGCCATTTTGTGTTGCCCTCACTCAGGCAGCGCGGCGAACGCGATGTTTTTGTCGTTTCTGCATTAACGTGTCAGGTGGCTTCTTCGCCTATGTTTCCTAACGAGTGTCAGGGTCTGGCCGAGTACACTACTTCCTGTCTGAGCTGATTAATCCCCGTCCGTACTATTTGTTGGTTCACACCATTCTTTCCTCCAAGTTATCTTATCTGCTGTCCTTCGCTAAATGTTTCATGCATTCTCCTGTTTCACGACTGTCCTTCTACAACATGCAGCTGTGTTTTCTCTACTTGTAAATCGGATTGTGTGGATTCACTTGTAATTTACTCAAGGGGTCGAGTGACAAACATAACCGGGAAACTTGAGTTGCTTTGGACTTAAAGTATTGTTTATAACGCTGGCCTATGGCTCATGCTCTCGTGTGATTGCATTTTGCATTGTATTGTATCGTATATAAACCTGTGCGCCACGGAGTTAAGTAGCAGTCTCTTTTGAACCTCGTTATACCAACGACTTCTAAGACCACTGTACTAGCTGCAGCTAATAAATACTATCTTCTACGCCAGATGAAGAGTCCGTGTCTCTGTTTCTGACAAGGCAGGTGAATCCCGGGGATTTCAGGCGTACCCTGCGCCGCCGGGCCTTAAGGCTGCGGTTCTCCAGGTCTGTCACGGATGAGTCACCCTGCGAGACCCAGAATACGGAGGATTGGAGGGCATCCTGTAGCCGGTCTGAGGCCTGGAGGCGCAACTTTCCACTCAGGTTGGTGTGATTGTTGGTCGGAGACGCTGTGGGGACATAGATCTGCGGCCTGCTGGTGGGACAGAGGAAGGCGCCCATAGGACACTGCGCATCTCCTGACGACCAAGGACCCTTGAGAGTGTCGCAGAGACCTGTTGTGGGTCAAGTTAGCGGAGCGCCTCAACGGGGCTTGCGATCGGAGGCCGACTTGGTGGAGACCGGGCAATAAACATTGGGAACCCCTCTGCCCTTAGAGGGCAGAGGAGAGCACGGGGGGCACCTGAGATGCATAAAGACAAGATGTCTTGTTCCTCGCAGCCGAACACGATAATGCACTATACCACCCAGCGGCTACCCACGCAGCGGATAACGCGCCAGTCGGGCCAGGACGAGGGGGCGGAAGCTGCCGGGGAGCCCTCCCGGGCAGAGCTGCTGAAGGCGATCCAGGGCTCACACTCTGCATTGGAATGGCAAATAGAAACAGTGTCTATTGATGTGAACTTGCTGCGGACAGATCTCCGTAAGGTGGCAGATAAAGTCTCCGATGCAGAGGGGAACATAGTACAGTTGCAGGGGAAAGTGGCATCCCTCAAAAAGACAGTCTCACAACTTACGGCCACGGCGGGAGCCCTGGGGCGGAGAGCAGAGGATGCGGAAGGGAGGGAAAGCCGCAGTAACATCAGGGTCCTTGGCATCCCGGAACGGGCGGAGGCGGGGAACGCGGAGCGCTTCCTGGAGAACTGGATTTGTACAGAACTATGCCCGTGGGGTCTATCGGAGGTCTTCGTGATTGAGCGGGCTCATAGGGCGCTGGTTCTGCCGCCGAGACCTGGAGCCCCTCTGCGCGCCCTCATTGCCAAAATCCTCAATTACCGGGACAGAGACTGTATCCTGAGGGCGGCGAGGGAGACGGCGAACCTCACCTTCGAGAATAACAGGGTCTCCATTTATCCAGACTACACCCAGCAGGTACAGGAGCAGCGGAAGTCCTTCTTGGGAGTCAAACAGAAACTCCGGGAGATGCACCTACAGTATATGATGCTTTATCCGGCCAAACTTAAGGTACTGTCACAGGGGAAGGCGCATTTCTTTGATTCCCCGGAGGAAGTCTGGGAGTGGTTGGAGATCAGGGGAGATGCCCTACGGCCGGGAGAACGGGGATGGCCCCGCAGGAACCTGACCACTGAGGAGACACGCCAGCAGACGGAGACGCCGCTCCATTACAGCTGAGAGTGAGGAGAGACGCGGAGTTACAGTGGGGGATGATGTGGCCCTACGCCTGGAACCTCCCAAGACTGGGGACTTCTCGGCGATGTCGAAGTCTCCCCTGCCAGAGGAAATATTGGTCCCGGATACACTGCAGGTCACGGTGGAAGATATATCACCTACCGCCTCTGCGGTCCCTGAGACAGCGGGGGACAAAACTCCTGTGTCGGCGGATCCATCTTGAAGAGACTGAGCGGTTGCGTGTATTTGTCTGTATGATGTATGACATGCTTCCCGGCCTCGATGGGCCTCCCCCAGTGGGGATTATGAGTGCTGCGTAATACAGAGGGGAGACTTCTTCTCTCTATGCAGAATGTGGAGGAGGGGGATGGAGGGAGTTTGGGGGCTGGAGGGGGTCTAGACTTGGGAAGAAAGGTTTGAGCCATGTAGTAATGCTGTGATGGTGGGCCTTGCTGGGAGTCGGGGTGGGGGGAGTTTTTCTTTTTCTTGTGCAGGTTAGCCTTGTTGGGCGAATGGGGTGGCTGTGCACGTCCTGGCACCAGTGGGTAAAGGGCATATTGGCATGTTTTGTTGTTGCTGGTATATTGCTCGTGGGTGGGGGAGGGGGAACTGTTGGAAGGGGATGTTGAATGGGAATGTTTTAGGCATCGTTTGTATTACATTTCGGGCACTGGAGGGGAACTACACTGTGACCAGAGGGCTATGGCGGGGTAGATTGCATTGGAAATCATGGGGTATAAGTTTATGAGTTGGAACAAGAGGGGGCTAGGCATGTGCACTAAGAGGTATAGAGTCCTATCCTTCCTTCAAAGACACGGAGTCTCAATTGCATGTCTTCAGGAGACCCACCTTGTAGATGAAGGAGCACAGAAGTTGGGAAAAAAGTGGCGAGGTCAGATATTCCATGCATCCTTCTCTACACATGCCAGAGGGGTTCTGATCTGGGTGTCACCTGGGGTTCCGTTCGATATTCAGTACGTAGAGGCGGACATTGATGGTAGATACCTGCTTCTCAGACCTGGGGGCTCTGGTCCTTTGGTTTGGGGAATTTAATTGTGTTATCGACCCAGTCCTGGATAGGTCTCCACCCCGTGAGGGCACAAAACCTCGCATGACAGTACAACTCAGGCAGGTCATGGAAAACATACGGGCAGTGGATATTTGGTGCCTGAAAAATCCGGAACAGAAAGTGTATACCTGCTTCTCCCCCACCCACAACACGCACAGCCGCCTAGATAGAGTCTTAGTGGCGAATGCTGAGCTTAACATGTCCGTGGATGTTACCCACCAGGCTCGTTTTTTTATTAGACCATTCCCCAGTAGCCTGCGTGGTCCAGTGGGGGGCCCCGGTTATCCATCCACGGACTTGGAGGCTTCAAGTGGATATCCTCCGAGACCAGGTGGGGAAAGCGCACGTGGAGACGGCCCTTGGGGACTATGTGGACCTCAATTGGGGAGAGGGAGGCAGCTCCTCGGCCACCAAGTGGGAGGCCCTGAAGGCGGTAGTGAGGGGCGCTTGTATGGGACTCACCTACGGAGTCCAGAAACAGCTCCTCCAGAATCTCCGGACGGCAGAGGATACTCTCCTGCATGTTCAAAACTTGGCGGACCCTAGTGCTCCACAGAGGGTAGAGGAACAGACTGCCCGAGCTCGGCTACATGATATCCTTGATAGACTCGACAAAGACACCTTGGGGCAATATAGGCAACGCCTCCACAGGGAGGGCGATAAGTCAGGGCGGCTCCTGGCTTGGATCCTTCGAAGGAAGCAGACCCCTGAGCGTATCGTAGCCCTGCGGGACCTGAACGGGGACATGGTTTATTCGGATCAGGCCATCCTCGGGGTTCTCCAATCCCACCTAGGACGGGCATACACTGCAGACCCAGATATTTCTGAGGTCTCTTATCTCCCTTATTTACAGGGGTTGCTTCTACCGACCCTTTCGGATTCGGACCGGGAGGAATTGGATGCGGGCCTGACGTTGGCCGAGGTCTGTATGGCTCTGACCCGCTTGCCACGTGCAAAGTCGCCGGGGAGCGACGGGTTCCCACCGGAATTTTACCATGAATTCCGGGACATACTGGCGCCGCTCCTATTGCAAGTATTTCTCGAGGCGTTCGAGAGCGGGGGTCTCCCACAGAGCATGGCTCGGGGGAAAATTTGGATGATCCTTAAACCAGGGGGTGACAAATATGACCCTTCGTCGTATCGTCCGATTACCATGATAAATACGGATGTCAAAATATTGACTAAACTATTGGCCACCCGGTTAGCACCCCATATGGAGCATTTGGTACACTAAGACCAATGCGGATTCATTCCTGGGCGAAACACAGCCATGAACCTGAGACACTTGAATCACATCCGGCATGAGGTACGGGGTGGCGCAGAACAGACGGTCTTGGTCTCCATAGATCTTGCCAAGGCATTTGACACGGTCGACTGGGGCTACTTGCAGGAGGTCCTCCGGGCGATGGGATTGGGGCCCAACTTCTGCCATTGGATTCGTATCTTATATAGTTCCCCTTGCGCCAGGGTGCGTTTGGGAGCTGCGAGATCAGAGGAGTGGCAGCTAGGACGAGTCAGGGGTGCCCCCTCTCGCCACTACTTTTTGCCCTAGCGATAGAGTTGTTTGCCGTAAGGATTCGATCTGAGATGAGGCCATGAGGCATCCAGGTGGGAGACACGTGCAATGTTCTGTCGCTATATGCGGATGACGCCTTGTTTTATTTCAAAGCCCCGAGGGAGGCGTTCCCGATGTTGCTGCACCACATGGACCGCTTTGGCGAGGCGTCAGGCTTGAGGCTTAATCGTAGTAAGTCCCTGATCTTCCCGCTATTGGGTCTTGACTCTGTGCCACTTGAATCATATCCGGCATGAGGTACGGGGTGGCGCAGAACAGACGGTCTTGGTCTCCATAGATCTTGCCAAGGCGTTTGACACGGTCGACTGGGGCTACTTGCAGGAGGTCCTCCGGGCGATGGGATTGGGGCCCAACTTCTGCCATTGGATTCGTATCTTATATAGTTCCCCTTGCGCCAGGGTGCGTTTGGGAGCCGCAAGATCAGAGGAGTGGCAGCTAGGACGAGACAGGGGTGCCCCCTCTCGCCACTACTTTTTGCCCTAGCGATAGAGTTGTTTGCCGTAAGGATTCGATCTGAGATGAGGCCATGAGGCATCCAGGTGGGAGACACGTGCAATGTTCTGTCGCTGTACGAGGATGACGCCTTGTTTTATTTCAAAGCCCCGAGGGAGGCGTTCCCGATGTTGCTGCACCACATGGACCGCTTTGGCGAGGCGTCAGGCTTGAGGCTTAATCGTAGTAAGTCCCTGATCTTCCCGCTATTGGGTCTTGACTCTGTGCCCCTTGAGGACTTGCCAGAGCTCGGGCTGCGCTGAGAACGGGACAGTTTTCGATATTTAGGCATTAATGTGGCCTCTACAGAGGCGCAATCACTGTCCCGCAGTATAGACCGGGTGATTAAGTCTCTCCAGCAATCCGTGTCTTTTTGGAACAACCTACCACTATCTCTAATGGGTCGAATGGCCGTCGCCAAGATGGTGATGTTGCCAAGGACACTGTATGTTCTTCAGAACACGTTGTGCCCTCTTCTGCCTAGGATTTTTCAGACCATTAACACACTGCTCACATCCCTGCTGCGGGTGGGTCGGCGCAGCAGGGTGGCTCTCCGCACCGTTGTGCGCTCCTTTGAGGAAGGGGGATTAGAAGCCCCACGCTTCGATCTCTACTACTACGCAGCGCAGCTACTACCAGCTGCCAGGTGGTTTTGCAGACGCGGATGTCTGGGAAACGCGATTACTGGCAGGTAGAGCGACGGTGCGGGAGCTTCGGATGGCGTTAATGCACGGGACGGGTTCCGGAGCCGCATTACCCTAGGTGGTGAGGCACACAGCGGGCGTATGGCAACGATTCGTAGAAAGAATCCTACGCTCTGCGCCCTTTCACAGAGATTTACCGATCTGGATACTGGCACCTATGGTAGAAATAGAACACCATATGGCCTTCCGTGAGTGGAGAGAGGGAGGCTGTGAGGTCCTGGCTGATCTGTACCCCTCGGAGAGCTTCCTGAGGTACGAGCAGGCGGAGGAGACCTTTGGCCTTAGTGGGGGACAGTATTTACATTACCAAGGATTGCGTGCCATAGTGCGCTCGGGCTGGCTTCAGTGTTCGGAGATACCTCCAATGACTCACACCTTACATATCCTCCTGTCCTGCGGCAGGGGAAGCAGGCTGATATCCTTGCTGTACGCAGCTATGAAGCGGGATTCCGCCCCACCGGAGCCGCGGACATGGGCGGCCGGGATCACCACTGTACCAGGGGCAGCGGAATCGCATAGGGACCTTGACACGGCGGATGTCCTGTAATGCGCGCTTCAAGCTCATTCATTTTAACTTCCTCCACCGCACTTACCTCACTCCGAAGATGTTAAGTCGTTACTCGGAGGATAGAAGGGATAGAAGGGACAACTGCCCCAGATGTAGCACAGAGGGGGCGGGATTCCTGCATCTGGCCTGGGAGTGCCCGTTAGTGGGGGGCTTCTGGGCAGGGGTTGTGGGTCATATAACTGCCACCACTGGCCTTCGGATCCAGCTAACACCCCTGGCATTAGTCCCTAAGCTGAGGAAACGGACACTTTCATATAAATTATTACAACTGATTTTAGTGCTGGTTAGGCGCAGGGTCGCTATGGGACAGAGGACCCTAGAGATAGGCACATGGCTTAGAGATGTGAGGGAATGGACCCTCGCAGAGGAAACACACATGCAGAACACCAGGAGAGATGAGAAATTGCAAGCGGACTTGCTGGCATGGTGAACCATGTGTATGACAGGGTCAGCTACGGATGGGCAATTATCACACAGCGACTCCGAGGGGACCAGTGGCAAATTATTTTCAGCGCAAGAATCAGGGTCTGAGGGGGAGGGGGACCCCTGAGGGGTTGCTCATACAATACACGGAGCTGGACCTGGTCTGTCTCCTCCCGATGACACTTGTCCTTTGCTTGTTATTTTACTGTCCTTCATGAACTTACGTATCTCAAGATGTAGACCTTGTCCAAGATGTGCCATAATGAGTCATTCTATCTGTAAACAAATGTTTTTTATGATGCCTCTTGGGGGGGGGGGTTCTTTTTGTACATTATAAATTCGAAAATAAAGTTTAAAAAAAAAAACCTACGAGAGCTCTCTCGTCTCCTCCATTCAAGAACCCTCCAAGAGCGCTCTCGCTTCCTCCATCCAAGAACCCTTCGAGAGCTCTCTCGCCTCCATCCAAGAACCCTCCGAGAGCTCTCTCGCCTCCACCCTCCAAGAACCCTCTGAGAGCTCTCTAGCCTCCATCCAAGAACCCTCCGAGATCTGTCTCGCCTCCATTCAAGAACCCTCCGATAGCTCTCTCGCCTCCTCCATCCAAGAACCCTACGAGAGCTCTCTCGCCTCCTCCATCCAAGAACCCTCCAAGACCTCTCTCGCCTCCGCCATCCAAGAACCCTCCGAGACCTCTCTCGCCTCCGCCATCCAAGAACCCTCCAAGAGCTCTCTCGCCTCCTTCATCCAAGAACCCTCCGAGAGCTCTCTCACCTTCTCCATCCAAGAACCCTTCAGAGCTCTCTCACCTCCTCCATCCAAGAACCCTTCAGAGCTCTCTCGCCTCCTCCATGCAAGAACCCTCTGTTCATCAGGTTATTTGTGTTGTGCAGTGCCTGGAAATCTCACTTTGTGCCCTTGGAGCTCGTGTCCGATTGGACAAGTGCGGCTAGCGCTTATTAACCAATGTACCTTAGGAGCATTGTCAGCAGCGCAGCGCACACCTCCAATGGGTGGCTTGGCGCTATAGAGACACTCAGGGAACGCTGAAAAGCGTGGGGTGACGAGAGAAATACAAGCATTTGCAATGTAATCGTCTTGTCTTTTGGACCTTTGAAGTGTTTAGCCATTCAACACATATATGACATCTTACGAACAAGTACTTATTTTTAAAATGTGCATTGAACTGCTGCTGCATTGGGTGGCCCTCAGTGAGCTGAAGAGGTATCAGTGCCTCTCACATTGTCAGGCGAAGTGGTTGAGAGTTTGCTCCAGCCATGTCCGTTTCCATGAGTACCATATAGAATGAGGCACTTTCAAAGTCAAGGGTGAATCACAACACATTTTGTTCACTTATTTTTAGTCACATGCATCACCCTTTCAATGCCCTTTTTGTCTCAGAATTTACAAAATGCCTCTTCTCTCTACCAGAAAAGTAACAGGAAAGCCAGAGGGTGCCCAATTTGTGAGGGGGGGGGGGGGGGGGGGCAGTTCTTGCTCCGGGTAAGCATGAGCGAATTTTGCGGATCTCGCGTTTGCGAATTTTGCGGATTTGCGGATTCGCAATCCGCAAAATCCGCGAATTCCCGCGAATTTGCGGATTTTTTTTTTTTTGTGTGTTCGCAATTGTTTCTGCCAGTTCGCGAGGATTTGGTACTAGTTCGCAATTGCGAACTTACTTGTCGGCTCGCAACGGTCGCGACTATGTTGTTTCTACGTCTGGTTCATCATCACAGCCTCCCAGCACCCTCTGTTTTACCACTGGCACCCTCTCTTTGACCCATGCCACCCTCTGTTACATCAATGCCACCCTCTGGTTCATCATCACTGTAGAAGATGGGGGGGAAAAGCAAGCCCACCTGCCCTGCTTGAACTGACATGAATTAATTTGGGGTTAGTTTATTAACAACACCTGCCCTGCCCCAACTGACAATAATGAATTAGGGGCTAATTAATGTGTCACTGAAAGAATTTAAAGTTCCAGCCTGGCACCTGCTTGTCTGCTCCTTTAGCTGTAAATCAGGACCTTTGTGGCATACAGTTAAGGTCAGAGCAGGGTCACACAATAGTTGCAAGCAGGCAACCGAATTCTGGAGGGCCCCCTCAGGAAGCACTACAAAGAATCGTTACAAATCATGAGGTTGACCTTTTGCACCTGCTCATTGCTTTTGCTTTTGCTGAAATCGTTTTTCGGTTTTTTTCGCGCTATTCGCGGGGCGCGGCGTCGTGCGAAACCGACCGCGGAAGCCGCCAATTCGTGCGAATGAGCATTTTATTTTTTTGCGGCTTGTTGTTTCGCGAGTTTTTTTGCAGTATTCGCGAGCCGCTTGCAGCGCAACACGCGAATTTACCCCAAGGTCGAGTACGGGCGCGGCCATTTTGTTTGCGTGACGTATTTCCGTTTCCGCCCGCTATGTATAATCTCGCGCAGTAAGCGCATTGCGAGTAGAGGTTCGCACGAGATCGCGCGGGAAATCTAGAGGTTCGCACGAGATCGCGAGGAAAATCTCGCGCGAACTTACTTTTGCGCTCGTGAACGGGCGCCGGCCATCTTGTTTTTCATTCATTTCCTGTGTCTGGGCATGGTGTTTAATCCTCTTGGTATCTTTGCCATCCTTTGCTTGTTTTCAGTTTTTTTTTTACGATTTTGCTTCTTATCTATCCCTCTCTTTTCCTAGCTGTATATTTTTGTCTTTTCTGCTATTTTTCTTTACTTTTAAACTACTTTTTTAAACTCTTTTCTTTTCTTCTTCCCTATCCTATTCTTTCTTAATTTTCTACTTCTTCCTACCTTACCTGCCCAGACCATGGTCAAGCCAGGCGCCGTGAAGCTGCCCAGGCACTTGAGGGCCGCAGCGGCGGCGGGGAGTAGTGCTGGACCCAGTGGCAGGACAGCATGCGGGAGATTGAGGGGGGAGCAGGTGACGCGACGGGAGATCTTCAGCCCGGAGGAAGTGGGCGCGCTGGTCTACTTCGTCCAGCGCCGCCTGCCCAGGACCATCGCGGGAGGCGGCAGGATCGCGGCCGGCGGCTACAACATGCGGGAGCGCCGGAAGCGGTGGGAGAAGGTGTGCTGGGCCATATCCCACCTCTACGGGGTCCAGCGCACCTACAGCCAGGTCACCCATCGCTGGACGGACCTCCTGGACCGCGAGCGCGACCTGCTGGACCAGCTCAGCTTGGAGATCCCCGGGCTTGGTGAGTAGTAGTAGCCATTTAATCACTCACTACTATGATGTTTTCTCCTGCTCTGTGTTGTTGTATTGCAAATATTTGTTTTTTACATGGAGCAAGCCAATAATGCCGCTGATGACGATTACATTGTAGTTAAATTATATTTCAAAATCTTCTGTGCATTTCAGGTGCACTGCTCTCCTTCTCAGTGGCGTTGCTACTATGCTTATTTGTTTTCTATTTCGTGGTCTCATTGGCCTGAGTAACTATTATGTATGAGTGTACTTTACAGAACTGCGTAATGCTAGACACTAGGGGGCAGATTACATTTACAAGCCCCTTGCGCCACGTTTACGTTGCCTTGCGTGACGCAACAGCGGCGTAAACGTGCCGCATCCCTGCGAGTCATTTACAGCATGACGCATCTAGGGAGATGCGTCATGTTATAAAGCCATGGGGCTGCACCACAATGGGTGCGTTCCTAGTACGCAGGGTGGGCGGTCCAGCGGCTGTGCGCCTCGCAAAATTGCCTGCGTGAAATGTACAAGATTTAACGCAGGCACTTCTGCGACGCTGCTACGTCAATTCAATTCCTTATGTCTGCTCGAAGCAGGCGAAAGGACTGACACAGCATGTTAAGTATTGGGTGGCCCTGAGCATTACTGGAGTTGCATTGCGTTGGCGACGTGACTCCAGCGATGCGCCGCTCTTACGTGACGAGATGCCTCACGCAAGTGCCTACCCTTGCGCCAGGGCGCGCCGCATTGTAAATGAGGCACATCTGCCGTGTCGCAAGGGTAGTTTTGCGTGACGCATTTGATCTGGCGCATCTCTGGAGATGCGCCAGAACGCGTAAGTAAGTATGCCCCTAAGGGGCAGAATTGCAATTACCGTCGCATCCCTGCAAAGTAGCAGGGATGCGCCATTAATTGTGCGGCCCGCTACCACCACCAAACATGGTGCGCCGTATTTGCAATGCGCGCACCATGGGCCCAAAACGTCACCGAAGCTTTACTGCTGGAGTTGCGTCGCAACGATGGCGCAGCTCCATCAATGCTCTGGGGTACCCTATCTCCCCAATGCTGGGTCAAGCCGTACGTCTGCTTCAAGCAGGTGCAGGGTTTGTGTGACGCATCATTGTCCTAAAGGTGACTGATTGATATTTTGTAGATTTCCCTCAGCCACTATTAGGATGTGTTCCAGCGCAGGAATGCCCTCCCTTGCGCCGGAACGCCCCCTGATGGCGCAGGGCTTTATAACGGGATGCATCTCCCAAATGCGTCACGTTGTTATAATATTATACGCCGCACCATGGCGCCCTTTTTTGTTTAGCTGCTGCGTCACAAAAGTCACGCAAGAACGGCGCAAAAGAGCCGCAAGGGCTTAAATCTGCCCCTTCCTTTGTAACCCTGACAATAAGAAAAATAGTGGCGGTGGATTGATAGTTTGACTATTTAAATGACTGGTAATGTAGCAGGCAACTGTTAGTGTTGTCACTGATCTGACTGAAATCACAATGGAGTTTGTCTGTCACTTTGCGTCTTGCCTGCGGACTGCTGCCTGCCAGTCCTAGGTGAACGTTTCAGTACTTTGTTTAGTGAGTTACGTGACTTTCGAAGTCACAGGTCCGCAAATAAATGAAAAGTAACCATAATCAATATAATTTCGCAGAAATATTTTGTTATTGTTCTTTTGAAATGTTTGATTTGGTTGACATTGACAAGCAACAATCATCCATGTTTTCTGTTCTTTCTTTCATGTTGTACGTCAGCTCCCCCCAGGGGCGAGAGGAGGACACAGGAGCAGCAGGCGGCGGATGCTGTTCATCAACAGGGCCAGGATCGGGCAGGCGAGGGCTCCTCTGCTGGCCCCAGTAAGTTTTCATTTTAGACTAGTACCTATTTTTCCTAGCGTTCCTCATTTGACTTTTTTCAAAATTGTCTTTGCTCTTCTTGTAGACTGTATCTAAATTCTTATCCTGCCTCTACTATGACTCCCTGTGGTATTACTAGATTATTCTTATTAGTCTGTCTGTGTAGCTAACTAAGATTGCACGGTTGGCGAAACTCCCATGATTCTAGTCAGCAATAGCTCTATCAACTTAGTGCAGTCCTCTGGGATTGTCCATAATGTCTTTTGAAGTGTTCTATCTGGACTCATGCTTGCAAAAATTGCAAAACCTTTCGCTCAGTCACTCTAGTCTGGACCAAAAAACACAGATTGTATTTAAGTTTAAAAGCTTTATTAAAAGTAAACACATTTATTAAAATGAAGTCATAATAAAACTAAACGTTTAACTGATAATGGAAAAGTGGTTAGTGCTGACGATTAATTGAAGACATTTCTTGTGGTCGAGCCGAGCTCTCACCTGGTTTCAACTTGATCTTGTTGTTAGAAGTCCATCTTCTGTCTGTGTGGAGAAAAATGGTGCGTGTTAAAAAAACAGCCTTCATCAGTTGTGCCAAAAAGTGCAGCAAGACAACCTTCCCTGGAAAAAGGGACATTTTTTTTTACTTTAACGTAGACAGTCACAAATTACATTGTTTTCACATGTCTTCATTCCTAGACCAAATACTAGTGACTAGTGAGTGCTTTATTCTAACATTCTTAAATGTACTTTGTAGGTGGAACATCTGGTGGCGGGGCCAGTGTGGAGGTGGTGGTGCTCGACACGGAGGCGGAGGGCGATTCTTCAGGGGAGGAGGCGGCGGCGGCAGCTGTGAGAGTTGAGACGGTGGTGGTGGCGGCCAGAGGTAAGCTCTTATATATTCCTTACTTATTGAGATTGAAGACTAGCTGGGAAGGCAAGAATATGAGATGCATGGCTGGGTGAATGATGAAGCAATGATGGGTGGAAGGACAACAGCCTGGGTGGGTGACACAGAAACTGTATGTGTCCATATACCTGGATCATGCTACTATCTGACTCTTAGATAGCATATGTGTATCTAGAGCAGGGGTACTCCTAGTACGGCCCGCGGGCCGGTGGTGGCCCGGCAAGCCTTCGTTGGCGGTGCGCAGACCTTGCAGACAATCACTGCTCCCCCGGCCCCCACAGAGCAGAGGCTTTTTTGTATTTCACCTGTTAGCGCCCCTGCATCTCCACTCTGACAATCACTGCTCCCCCGGCCCCCACAGAGCAGAGTGGAGATGCAAGGCCACAAAGAGGTGAAATAGAACAAAGCCTCTGCTCTGTGGGGCCGGGCAAGCAGTGATTGTCAGGGTGGAGAAGCAGGGGCGCTAAAACAAACAAAGCCTCAATAATATGTTAATGGTCTTTTAAAGACCTGTTAAGTACTTTGGTGTTGTTGTCTGTGTGTGCGCGTTGAGGAAGCGGTCTCAACCCGGGCTGAAGGCTGACACAGATAGACACACACACAGTGAGATGACAGAGGGGGAGGGAGAGGGAGGGCAGGAGGGAGAGAGAGATGGAGGGAGGGCAGGAGGGAGAGCAGGAGGGAGAGAGATGTATGTAAATGCTGGGTCTGGTGGCTCAGTGGATGAGGGCATCTGCTGCAGGGACCTGTGTGCAACCTCATGGTCACAAGTTATCGTTTTGCTTTAGCCCCGCCCCCTCTGACTCCGCCCCCACCAGTGCGGCCCTCGGCCCCAAACTACACTGTAAATGTAGCCCCTGAGAGAAAGTTTGTGAGTACCCATGATCTAGAGAGAGTAGACGGTCAGTGGATGAACTAAGTGTAACTTTGAAGAGCATGTAACACTGCACCCGCACGTCCGTTCCAGTGTAGGAAAGGCAAGGAAAAGAACTTTTAATTTTGTCCAAATACTACCATAAATAGTAGCAGTAGTTTGTATTGCAAGCACTGCATAGATCCGGTTATTATGGTGGCCACTCCCTACCTCTCTTAATAAGTTTAGTAGTACTCAGTCATTCATGTGTGGATGTATCACTGGTCACTCAATAAAAAGCAAAGCACCTAAAGTCATCCCATATATAAGCAAAAACATCCCATGTGAAGTGATAGATAATCAGATTATTTATCTTCTTCAATTTTCCATTTCTAGTACTCATTTCCACTGTAGGGTGAAAGTTAAATTAATTAAGCAGTAGCCCTTGAGTTGTAACAGAGTATTCTCAGTGCCACCCGTAATAGAAAAGTAAGAGATTCACCACCTGCATGTACTGGACGGGTACAGTAACGCAACGGCAACGCAAGTCTAGGTCACTCCTCATGGCGTGCGTCTCTTTTTCTCGGGTGCAAGTTTACCGCGCTGGCATTATGCCGGCTTGCAGAAAATAACGTACCAATTTTCCAAAACAAGAGATAAGAAGAAGAATAAGACTGGTGTACTTTCATAGTCGACTCCAATGGAAGTCCACAGTGCTCGTAGAATTTGTTCCTTAAACTCCCACTAATGTTAGAGCAAGGATGAAGAAGTGTGAGGTTAGATAGATACTGGCCTCAATAGTTATGTAATGCGCTTGCAAGTTGCTAGTTGTACTGCAGCACAAATTTCTGCTGAATGATTGAGTTAATCTTAAAGAGCATTGGTTACAGACTATGTCTTTCTTTCTTCATATAGGTTCTCCTTCCAAACGAACAAGGAGGAAGGAGCTGGCTAGAGCGGCCCGGCAACGGAGGATCGAGGCCACTGTTGCGGAATATCGGCGGCTGGTGGCCCTGGAGGACGTGGAAAGTGTGCAGTCGACAACTACAACAACGTCGTCTGCATTGGCCTCCGTGGCCCCACGGGCTGCCACCCAGCACAGTGGTCCACCCAGCCTGAGCCGGGCTGCCAAAGGCAAACGCCACCGCCGAGCAGCAAGGCCAACAGCTGCCTCTCACAGGCATTGCACCTGCAAGGCAGTGAAGGCACGCCTGCGCCGCACTACCCTGATGGTGTCCCGC
Source organism: Lissotriton vulgaris (assembly GCF_964263255.1). Classification (NCBI taxonomy): domain Eukaryota; kingdom Metazoa; phylum Chordata; class Amphibia; order Caudata; family Salamandridae; genus Lissotriton; species Lissotriton vulgaris. The sequence goes on along the minus strand of NW_028253855.1, from coordinate 1,016,853 downwards.
CTTCAGCAGGAGCTCGCCTTGCTCCGCGAGGAGCATGATGCCCTGGCCCAAAAAGTTAACAGCATCCACCCATAGTGTCCCTTGCCCCTTTTTTAGAGACTTTTGGGGGGTGGGAATTGGGAGTTGGGTTTTTGGGGACTTTTGAAGGACAATCGTTGGGGTTAGGGAGGGTCTTGCGGGAGATTATTTTGTTAGGGATATAAATATACTTTTTCAAACTTTATCTGAGCATACCTGTTTTTTACTGCTTGCCTGGTGGGTGGGGGTTTAACGTTGACTGTTTTCCTGAAAGTTTAGTTCCATTTTCTTCCTTTAAGTGTAAATGCCCAAATGTTTTCAACACTAAGTGCCTCTCACAGACTAAGTGAAGTGAATCCAAGAGTCCTAGGACTTTAGTAGTACTACCTTCAGTCTCTCGTCTCTCGTACTAATACTCCATTATACCCCCAAACCACCAAACGCTTATCTTACCTGTAATTTGTGTTTGAAAGTAGGGCTAGACCCAGGGCTGGCTCCACGGGAAACACCGAATAACGTTGGCAATCTTGGTCGGATAAAATTTCCTCATAGCGGTGGTACTAGTGGTGTGACACAGTGGCAGTTGCATGCCTATGAAAAAAAAGAAAATGAAATCTGGTTTGTCCTCCTGAGCAATTCAACGGTACAACTGAGAATATAGCAGGTGACAGAAGTACAGTAGAGCAGTGCCACATTGTAGCCTAACAAATGGTAAAGTATAACTACTAATTCGGTTGAAGTTCTTTCACATTAGCAATGGTTCTTTGTCAAGCAGAGTAAGAATATATCATCGACAACTGTGGAAAGAAAGAATGCGACAGTACAGGGCCTGTGTGGAATTATTGATAACGATATTCAACATAAGGTCTCTGTAGCCAGATACCCGAGAGCCTTGCTGGTCACTATAAATCCATTCACAACAACACTCAATGGGGTTGGTCTGGAAGGTGTCAGGTTTACTCCCCGTGATCCAGTCGATGCAAATATGGTTCCACCTCCAAATGTCACCAACACCCAGAAGTGTAAACACAGGGTGTTCGAGGCATTAGGCGGGGGAGAAAAATAACAAACTAAAATAAAAAAATGTGGGATGGGTAAAGGTAGGGTCAGCAGGGAAAGGATACCTGTAAGAGAAGACAAGACAGGCATCAGTGAAGTGCTGTCCTAACATACAAGGGTACTCTCATATAGTCTCACTAAATAGTCTGCAAGTCTCCCGCCTACTCATGGGAAATGTAGTTTCATAGTACGGTAGGCGCTTAGGGGCTGCGTAACCTGACAGAAGGTATAGTAGATAGAAAAGGAGAAATTGCTTTTTTTCTAGGTGTCCCCTCACTCACCAGGGTTGCCCCTTGGTGACATGCTTCATCATTGGGGCCATCCCAGTCCTCTACGGCCTGGGGCGTGCTGCGACTTGCGAATTACGTAGGAGCACTTACAAATGACTATGTGTGGTGCAGATGTGATAGTGGAGTGGACTAAGTGATGTGTTAAGGGATCAATGTAGAAGCCGAGAGAGAGCCAAGAAATGCAGTCACAGTCAGAGAAAAAGGCAAGGGATACTGTATCTATGTGGTTGTAGTGGTCCTGTTGGAAGTGGTAAGTAAGTTGCCCGCAGAAAAAAAATCCTCCTATTAGCGGCACTCCTCCATTGCAGCCGACGCTTCGTCCATCGATGTTGGTCACCAGAAGACACCCTGTCCACTGCCTGCCTGATGCTGAATTGTGGCTCGCTACTGTGAAGCCTGACTCCATCCTTTTTTCCCCATTGCAGAGACTGAAACCCGGCCTGTAATTATTCAACGAAAAACAGGAAGTGATATAATATTACAACACCACTGATAAATAAATATAAGGTATGTAGGCTGTGGAGTGCAAAAAGTCACAATTTGTTTTTCCTAGTAGACAGTACAATGTTTTTGAAAGTGCGTACTCTGAGTCACCTTTTGAAGGATAAATAAGTATGGGCAAATTAATGTAGCGGATCTTGCCCCTCAAGCTAGGTGTACTGTAAACTGTGTTTTAGAACAAAATTAGATCTTCCTAGCAGTGCTCCCACCCAGACCCTTACTAAAGCCAGTCGCAAAAATGTAGAAGACCCCCAATCAAATCTCAAAAAACGAGGCCTAGCAGAAAACTGGTGACAAAACTTACTTTGAAAGTAAAAGTAGGCCGAAGTACCCTAATTACCCATTACCCACCGTGGATTGCATTCAAACCACTTGCAAGCAACCAAGCAAAAGTAGCCATAGCCAGCATCGCTCCAAGACTCGAAATCCCCCCCACTCAAACACATGCAATAGAAATACTGCTAACCCTAACGAACCCTAAGTTAAGAATAGTGGCAAAGGCTTTCTTTAACTATGCCAAATCCCCCCTTTCCCACCATGGATTTTCTTCAAATGACTTGCAACCAAAATTACACATTCTCACGAGTGCTCTAAGACCCCAGAACTCAGTTTGAAAAATCTAGAACACCCCGAAACACATGCAATCCTGCTGCTAGGGCTAACCCTAACGAACCCTAAGTTACAAAAAGTGCCAAAACTAAAGGCTTTTCCGCGCGGATTTTGTCCCAACCACTTCTACCCGGTATTAGACCTTCCCAGGAATGCCCCAAGACCCGGCAACCCACCCGCCAAGAAGCGTAACACCCCCAAACAGGCCAAAAGCAAAATCTCATACTTGCAATATTTCTGGGCCTTCGGTCCAAACGCGCTGCGTAGCTAGGCCATAAGTCGGGGTTGGCACGACGGATTTCCTGAAAAGCAAATGCAATCAAGATTAGAGTGTCCCAGCAGTGCTCCCAGACCACGAAACTCACCCGCAAACAGACGGAACCCCCCCTAAGAGCACCTCAAAGGCAAGCAAGTCATCAAAAACACAAAAAAAATTCCGCCTGGGATTTGGTCCAAAACACTTTTATCCGGTATTAGAGCTTCCCAGCAATGGCCCCAGAGCCGTCAACCCAGGAGAAAACGAGTAGAAGACCCCCAAACAGCCAAAGAGCAAAAGTACAAAAATGGGGACTTAGTCAATTTTTCACAAATTTCCCAAATCACTCCGCGCGCGCTCTGCAGCTAGGCCCTAAGTCCCCTCTGCCACCATGGATTTGCTTCAAACCTCTTGCAAAGTAAAGTATATATAGCCAGCAGTGCTCCCAGACCACGAAACTCACCCACAAACACCAGGAAGCCCCCCAAACAGGCCCCCGAAAACGCTACATAGAGCAAAATGTCAGAAATAGCCAAAAAAAATCGGCCTGGATTTTGTCCCAACCACTTCTACCCGGTATTAGACCTTCCCAGGAATGCCCCAAGACCCGTCAACCCACCCGCCAAGAAGCATAACACCCCCAAACAGGCCAAAAGCAAAATCTCATACTTGCAATATTTCTGGGCCTTCGGTCCAAACGCGCTGCGTAGCTAGGCCATAAGTCGGGGTTGGCACGACGGATTTCCTGAAAAGCAAATGCAATCAAGATTAGAGTGTCCTAGCAGTGCTCCCAGACCACGAAACTCACCCACAAACACCAGGAAGCCCCCCAAACAGGCCCCCGAAAACGCTACATAGAGCAAAATGTCAGAAATAGCCAAAAAAAATCGGCCTGGATTTTGTCCCAACCACTTCTACCCGGTATTAGACCTTCCCAGGAATGCCCCAAGACCCGTCAACCCACCCGCCAAGAAGCATAACACCCCCAAACAGGCCAAAAGCAAAATCTCATACTTGCAATATTTCTGGGCCTTCGGTCCAAACGCGCTGCGTAGCTAGGCCATAAGTCGGGGTTGGCACGACGGATTTCCTGAAAAGCAAATGCAATCAAGATTAGAGTGTCCCAGCAGTGCTCCCAGACCACGAAACTCACCCACAAACACCAGGAAGCCCCCCAAACAGGCCCCCGAAAACGCTACATAGAGCAAAATGTCAGAAATAGCCAAAAAAAATCGGCCTGGATTTTGTCCCAACCACTTCTACCCGGTATTAGACCTTCCCAGGAATGCCCCAAGACCCGTCAACCCACCCGCCAAGAAGCATAACACCCCCAAACAGGCCAAAAGCAAAATCTCATACTTGCAATATTTCTGGGCCTTCGGTCCAAACGCGCTGCGTAGCTAGGCCATAAGTCGGGGTTGGCACGACGGATTTCCTGAAAAGCAAATGCAATCAAGATTAGAGTGTCCCAGCAGTGCTCCCAGACCACGAAACTCACCCACAAACACCAGGAAGCCCCCCAAACAGGCCCCCGAAAACGCTACATAGAGCAAAATGTCAGAAATAGCCAAAAAAAATCGGCCTGGATTTTGTCCCAACCACTTCTACCCGGTATTAGACCTTCCCAGGAATGCCCCAAGACCCGTCAACCCACCCGCCAAGAAGCATAACACCCCCAAACAGGCCAAAAGCAAAATCTCATACTTGCAATATTTCTGGGCCTTCGGTCCAAACGCGCTGCGTAGCTAGGCCATAAGTCGGGGTTGGCACAACGGATTTCCTGAAAAGCAAATGCAATCAAGATTAGAGTGTCCCAGCAGTGCTCCCAGACCACGAAACTCACCCACAAACACCAGGAAGCCCCCCAAACAGGCCCCCGAAAACGCTACATAGAGCAAAATGTCAGAAATAGCCAAAAAAAATCGGCCTGGATTTTGTCCCAACCACTTCTACCCGGTATTAGACCTTCCCAGGAATGCCCCAAGACCCGTCAACCCACCCGCCAAGAAGCATAACACCCCCAAACAGGCCAAAAGCAAAATCTCATACTTGCAATATTTCTGGGCCTTCGGTCCAAACGCGCTGCGTAGCTAGGCCATAAGTCGGGGTTGGCACGACGGATTTCCTGAAAAGCAAATGCAATCAAGATTAGAGTGTCCCAGCAGTGCTCCCAGACCACGAAACTCACCCACAAACACCAGGAAGCCCCCCAAACAGGCCCCCGAAAACGCTACATAGAGCAAAATGTCAGAAATAGCCAAAAAAAATCGGCCTGGATTTTGTCCCAACCACTTCTACCCGGTATTAGACCTTCCCAGGAATGCCCCAAGACCCGGCAACCCACCCGCCAAGAAGCATAACACCCCCAAACAGGCCAAAAGCAAAATCTCATACTTGCAATATTTCTGGGCCTTCGGTCCAAACGCGCTGCGTAGCTAGGCCATAAGTCGGGGTTGGCACGACGGATTTCCTGAAAAGCAAATGCAATCAAGATTAGAGTGTCCCAGCAATGCTCCCAGACCACGAAACTCACCCACAAACAGACGGAACCCCCCCTAAGAGCACCTCAAAGGCAAGCAAGTCATCAAAAACACAAAAAATTTTCCGCCTCGGATTTGGTCCAAACCACTTTTAGTGCTTCCCAGCAATGGCCCCAGACCCGTCAACTCACCTGCAAAGAGGTAGAACAACACCCCCACAAGTGCTGAGTCTTTCTTCATTGGGCGTAAACCAGCCCTCTGCTTTGATGGAAATAGGAGTCTGGAGGAGGAGGATAGAGGAGCATGTTCTTCTGAACTTGTGAACCTGAGGAATGCAGACTGCGGCACCTTCAAATAAATTAGCAAACAAGTGAAGACAGTTCTGCTGATGGGCTTGTTTTTGTGATTATCTGATTAAAGTTTGAATTATATTAACTGTGCACAACAAAGAAAGACAGACACACAGGAATAAAAGTGAATAAGGATGAAAAAGAAAGGTATTGATTCGTTGTCTCATTTTCAGGGCTCGAAGTCGGTATCACGGTCCAGGAATAAGAATAAGGCTTCGTCATCATACTCTGCGAATTCAGCCAGGGTGAGGTCAGTGTCACCTGACAGAGTAGAAATTCCCTCATCTATGTTGCTGGCCACCTCCTCTTCATCCGGCACGCTCTCTCGTACTCTGAAATCTGGTGGTATGAGGTGCTGATTCATCTTGATCATTGTTAACCTCTCCACATTTTTGGGCGAGAGGCGGCTCCGTTTGGGAGTTACACTCCCACCAGCCGCACTGAAAACCCGTTCAGAAGACACACTTGCGAGTGGGCAAGACAAGTAGTTTAAAGCCAGGTTGGTGAGCTGTGGCCACAATTCTTTTTTCCCATGCCAATACGCCAATGGGTCAGAATTAACATAGACCTCTGTGGAGTCATTCAGATAGTCCTTCACCATCGACTCAAGGTCCTCCTCCAAGGTTCCTCCACTTTGCTTAGCTCTTGCTGTGCCTCTGACCTTTTGAGAACCAAACCCACGCAGAGCTAGCCAATCCTCTTCAGCCTCCAATGTTTCTGTTGTCTTTCGTGCAGATGATCCGGTTGCCGGTGTCTTTAACGGCTGAGAGGTCACTTGTGCCACAGCCACAGGTGCAGAAGTGGATTGTTTTGACTGGGGATGGCCTGCTGATGTACTGCCATTTCCTTCAATTTCCAGCCGTTCTGTTTCAAACTTCTTGGCTGACAAGGCTAGCCAACGTTTGTACTTTGTAACATCTTCATCACCAAAAGGAAAGAATGCTCTGCCTGCCAGCGCCTTTTTGTAGCGTGGATCCAGAATAGTAGCACAAATGTAATGCTGTTCTGAGTGGATCTTTTTAAGACGTTCATCACCTTGTAGGAGCTCTAATAATTGCTCAGCCAGAAGCAAAGAGTCTTGCTTTTTGTCATCTTTTCCAAACACAGAACACACCTCCTTCAGTTGGTCCTCCAGCATGTACAACAATGGGATAGCTTTTCCCAAATTAGAGTCCTCCTTGCTGACTGCACGCGTGAAGACCTCAAAAGGACGAAGCATGCGTGTTAGGCTTTCAACTATGTTCCATTGCGGCCCACCCATCCTCAGCTCCTCTATACCCTCTTTCAAGAAATATTGATCGAGTTCCGTATACTGCTCATACAGACGCTCAAGCATGTAGAAGGTTGAGTTCCAACGTGTTACCACCTCCTGGATGAGTGCTTTCACTGGCATTTGACATTGATATAGCATGCTCCTCAGCTGCTTCCGGGCCTTAAAAGAATGCCTGAAATGCTTGCAAATTTTTCGGCAGTTCTCCAATACACTGTACGCTGCACTGCGTTTATTACCCAAGAATTTTTGGACAACCAGGTTTATACAGTGCGCCAAACACGGCACTCTGAAATAGTAACCGTCCCTCATGGCCTTAACTATATTGGCGCCATTGTCCGTGGAAACATAACCAACCTTGCGTTTTAGTGGGGACAGACAGTTAAGGACCTTTGTGTTAAAGACATCCAAAATGTTTTCTGCTGTGTGACGTTTCTCCAAACCAAACATGGCTAGTGTTGCATGTTTCCGAGCACCTTTAAAAACAATGTTAGTGTCAACACCTGAGTTTAGCTTTGCTTTAGCCCCTGAAAAAGAGACCCAGTGTGCAGTGATGCACATGTAATCAGCGCCTGCGCCACTGGTCCACATGTCTGTTGTCAGATGTATAGTGTGAACAGCACTCTTCTGCAAAGCTGCCCCAATCACCTTCAGAACATCTTCATGTAGTGCTGGAACCGCAACTCGGGCAAAATAGAACCGGCTAGGAACCTTCCATTTAGGGCAGAGCGCTGTCACTAATTCTAGAAAACCAACCCCTTCTACAAAAGAAAAAGGGAGAAGGTCCAGAGCTAGCATTTTAGCCAGCTTAGTGTTATACAGACGGGTCATTGGGTGGTTGCGTTCATATTGCGCTTCTGTAAACAACATCTTTTTAATGTTGCCCTGGACCAATGATTTACGGGATGATGATGATCTCTTCGACCCAGTTACGCTCGCTGATGAACTTTTCCGCATTGATGTCTCACTCTCTCCCACACTCTTAGTGTGGCTCCCATGGGGTGTGCTGCTGACATGGGAACTGGGTGTAAGTGAAGTGTTTGAATCGTCTTCTTCTACCTCCTCGTCATCAGCAGATGACAAATCAACGTTTTCATTACGTGCAATTCCGGCTTTCTTGACCGCCTCTAGGTGCGGAAACCATTGGACAGCGTGCCTTCTCTCAAGATGACCTCTCTGGCCTCCGGTACCATAGTTAGAACCAAGCTTACCACGACTAAATCGAAGCTTACAAAGGCTACAAATGGCTACGTTTTCCTTTTTTGGGCAAACACTAAAGAAGTCCCAAACTGGAGACTTGAAATGTCTTCGGGGGCCGGAGGAGGCGGCGATACTGGTGGTGGTGGTCCTGCTGCTAATGACAGATGAAGTGGAGGATGTGGATTGCCGAACTTCAGTACGTTTTGCACTTTCACCACCACGAATTGAGGTCGAGGACGAGGTGGGTACCTTCTTGCGAAGAAATATGGAAGCGGTAGGTTTTGGTGTACTACTTAACTCCAAATCTAATGATTCCATTTCCATTGCCTCCTCGCCGACATCATCATCACGCTCAGCAGCTTCTCGGGATAGGGTCAAAATGTCTCTTTGCTGCATGCCCGGTGGGGCTGCAGTGACCTTTGTGATGACTGGCTCGTCGTCATCGTGAGAGGCTTCATCACCAGCAGTATCTGTCACTTCTTGCTGAGCCTCATCACACTCCATAGGTTTGAGTTTTTGGACGACCTTCCTTTTACGCTTAGGTACCGGTGTCAGATCATGGTGTGCCTCACTGTCAGACCGCAGTTGTGGTTCCCAAGACAGATCACTTGCATCAGAACGAGGTGGGCTTGAAGAAGATGTAGACACCCCCCTTGATCTTTTCCTTGCTAGGGATGTGGAAGACAATGAATGATCATCAGGAGGAGTGGCTTCCAATGATACCTCGGCTTCATTGTCGATTTCCAAATGTGCCCCTACTTCGGGAGGAACAACTATTGTGGGCACTTGTGAACCTCCATGCACCTTTGCTTGCGCATCTCCTTTTGCTGCCTCTCCTTCCACATGTACTTGGGCGTGTACTTGCACATGGTGTTGTTGTTGCGGCTGTGGTTGTTCAACACTTGTCAGATGAGTTACAACAACCTGTGTTGATTCAGGGACATTGCTGCTACTTTCTTGCGATGAGCCAACATCACTGGTCGATGGTGATTGGAGAAGTACACTGACTGCCTCTGAAGCACTCAAGGGCTTTGACTTAAGTTGGCGTGGTGGTGGAGGCACTGAACCCAATGGAGCAGGGGTGCTGCTCCCAGCTTGGTCCCCAGCAGATCCTGCTGCTGCAGGCGTACTTTTTTTTTTGCTCCCAAAAAAAGTGGCGGGTGGCACACCAGCCTCCTTGGTAACTTGCTTCTTCTGCTCCTTACTAGCAACTTTCTTGCTAGAGGAGCTACGGAGAACTTTCTTTGGGGGCGGGGCCATCTTCTTCAGAGCAGGTCAGACAGCAGGCCGCAGTTGCACGAATTGTAGAGTTGTCTGAGGCCAGACGTGACGTCGCGTGACGTTATGCTGCACACACACACCGCTGCAGGACTTCTTCCTGGCACTGGTGGTTCTCTTGAGTCTTGTGCACCTAAAAAAAATGGAAGACAGAGGAACATCAGTTCAGTTATAGAGCACAAAAAAATCGAAAAACACTGCAAAATCAGCACAATCCCAATCCATCCATGCCCTCCATAATGTTTAAATTCAAGACAACCCACAGAAAGACTAGGCCCATGCAAGACTCACTACCCCTGGGCATAAATAAAGGTTGAAAAGTAGGCAAAATGGTTGGAGGCCTAACAACAAAGCCTGCATTTAAAATGGCCACTTGCCTGCCAGCACATGGCCAGTGCCTGTAGCTGCACTCAAAATGGCCACCAGCCACATGGCATGTCCCTCCCCATGAACACCCCCAAAAATCGAAAAACACTGCAAAATCAGCACAATCCCATTCAATCCATGGCCTCCATGATGTTTAAATTCAAGACAACCCACAGAAATACTAGGCCCATGCAAGACTCACTACCCCTGGGCATTAATAAAGGTTGAAAAGTAGGCAAAATGGTTGGAGGCCTAACAACAAAGCCTGCATTCAAAATGGCCACTTGCCTGCCAGCACATGGCCAGTGCCTGTAGCTGCACTCAAAATGGCCACCAGCCACATGGCATGTCCCTCCCCATGAACACCCCCAAAAATCGAAAAACACTGCAAAATCAGCACAATCCCATTCAATCCATGGCCTCCATGATGTTTAAATTCAAGACAACCCACAGAAAGACTAGGCCCATGCAAGACTCACTACCCCTGGGCATAAATAAAGGTTGAAAAGTAGGCAAAATGGTTGGAGGCCTAACAACAAAGCCTGCATTCAAAATGGCCACTTGCCTGCCAGCACATGGCCAGTGCCTGTAGCTGCACTCAAAATGGCCACCAGCCACATGGCATGTCCCTCCCCATGAACACCCCCAAAAATCGAAAAACACTGCAAAATCAGCACAATCCCATTCCATCCATGCCCTCCATGATGTTTAAATTCAAGACAGCCCACAGAAAGACTAGGCCCATGCTAGACTCAAATACCCCTGGTGAAAAGGCCACAAGTACAGGCCCAAAAAACGAAAATCACTGAAAAATCTGCACAATCCCATTCCATCCATGGCCTCCATGATGTTTAAATTCAAGACAACCCACAGAAAGACTAGGCCCATGCAAGACTCACTACCCCTGGGCATAAATAAAGGTTAAAAAGTAGGCAAAATGGTTGGAGGCCTAACAACAAAGCCTGCATTCAAAATGGCCACTTGCCTGCCAGCACATGGCCAGTGCCTGTAGCTGCACTCAAAATGGCCACCAGCCACATGGCATGTCCCTCCCCATGAACACCCCCAAAAATCGAAAAAACACTGCAAAATCAGCACAATCCCATTCAATCCATGGCCTCCATGATGTTTAAATTCAAGACAACCCACAGAAATACTAGGCCCATGCAAGACTCACTACCCCTAGGCATAAATAAAGGTTGAAAAGTAGGCAAAATGGTTGGAGGCCTAACAACAAAGCCTGCATTCAAAATGGCCACTTGCCTGCCAGCACATGGCCAGTGCCTGTAGCTGCACTCAAAATGGCCACCAGCCACATGGCATGTCCCTCCCCATGAACACCCCCAAAAATCGAAAAACACTGCAAAATCCGCACAATCCCATTCAATCCATGGCCTCCATGATGTTTAAATTCAAGACAACCCACAGAAATACTAGGCCCATGCAAGACTCACTACCCCTGGGCATAAATAAAGGTTGAAAAGTAGGCAAAATGGTTGGAGGCCTAACAAAGCCTGCATTCAAAATGGCCACTTGCCTGCCAGCACATGGCCAGTGCCTGTAGCTGCACTCAAAATGGCCACCAGCCACATGGCATGTCCCTCCCCATGAACACCCCCAAAAATCGAAAAACACTGCAAAATCAGCACAATCCCATTCCATCCATGGCCTCCATGATGTTTAAATTCAAGACAGCCCACAGAAAGACTAGGCCCATGCTAGACTCAAATACCCCTGGTGAAAAGGCCACAAGTACAGGCCCAAAAAACGAAAATCACTGAAAAATCTGCACAATCCCATTCCATCCATGGCCTCCATGATGTTTAAATTCAAGACAACCCACAGAAAGACTAGGCCCATGCAAGACTCACTACCCCTGGGCATAAATAAAGGTTGAAAAGTAGGCAAAATGGTTGGAGGCCTAACAACAAAGCCTGCATTCAAAATGGCCACTTGCCTGCCAGCACATGGCCAGTGCCTGTAGCTGCACTCAAAATGGCCACCAGCCACATGGCATGTCCCTCCCCATGAACACCCCCAAAAATCGAAAAACACTGCAAAATCAGCACAATCCCATTCCATCCATGCCCTCCATGATGTTTAAATTCAAGACAGCCCACAGAAAGACTAGGCCCATGCTAGACTCAAATACCCCTGGTGAAAAGGCCACAAGTACAGGCCCAAAAAACGAAAATCACTGAAAAATCTGCACAATCCCATTCCATCCATGCCCTCCATGATGTTTAAATTCAAGACAGCCCACAGAAAGACTAGGCCCATGCACCACTCACTACCCCTGGTCAAGGCCCCAACAACAGGTCAAAAATCAAAAAACACAGAAAAATCAGCACAATCCCAATTCATCTATGGCCTCCATGATGTTTAAGTTCAAGACAACCCACAGAAAGAATCAGTCCACCCACCACTGAGTAGTACCCCTGGGCAAAAGGCCCCAAAACAGCCCAAAAATCGAAAATTCCAAAATTTTAGTTGCAGCAACTGTAATGCCCCAAACAAACTTACTTGTAAAATTTCTAATCCAACAGTGATCCAAAGAAAGTCAAAAAGGCCTCAAATCCAAAGATCCAGCAGCATCCACAAAAAGTAATCCTTCCAGCTCCACATCCAAATGAAAAGTGACCAGGAGATGGACAAAGCACTGGGAGGAGCCTGCTGAACAGGAACAGGAAGTTGAAGACTATGGGGCACTTCCTTCCTCCCACCCCCCTGCCCCCCTCCCCAAAATGGACTCCTCGCTAAAAAAGTGCGGGCAAATGTCAAACTAATGAGTTATTCACATAAAAATCATCATTTCTAGAAGGTTTATGCTGCTTGCTGGTGGATTTCTTGTGCAGAATTGCAAATTTATATTTTCGCTCGCCGCATCTCAAATCTCGCAATTGCGAAGTACCGCGAGACGTGATCTCGCCGTACTCGCGTTGACAAACTATCGCTGGCAAGCCGCGATGACGTAATCGCGCTCGCCAATTCCCGCGGGATCACACAGCAAGATCCAAAATGGCGCAGCACTCGCAAACTATCGAAAAAAACAACTCGGCAAACGATAATAAACGCCGCGCGCCGCAAAAATTGTATCACCAACGCCGCGCGCCGCCAAAAAAATCCGCTGTGTGCGAATTTGCGGATTTTGCGGGAAATCCGCAAATCTCGCGGATTGCGGATTTCCCGAAAATCCGCAAAATCCGCGAGCGTAACGGATTTTCCGCCCATGCTTAGCTCCGGGGCTGACCAGAGCGTGACTTTAAGGCTAGAAAGTGCCTGGTTAAAGTGCTGGAGTACACTGTATGTTAGGCTCGCTCGGTAGAAAGCCCATTTAGCTGATAGTTACTAGTTGATTCCTCACATTTTAATGTGAGGAATACAACAGGCAAGAAATGCATAGTTAGAAGAACAGACAATAAATGAAAGAATTACCAAAAAACATTAGGTTAGGTTGTATTAAGCGCACAAATCACCCTGGAGCATCTCGGCGCTGACTAGCAATCTATCTAGAGGAGAGAGGAGCATGGGTGTCTATTTGCTGAAGAGAAAGGCTGTCAGCTGTTTTCTGAAAGAGCCATAGTTTGGATCGGCGCGAAGGGTCTGTGGGAGTTGGTTCCAGTATAAGGGAGCTAGATAGAAAAACGCTCGACCACCGGTCCGAGACAGGCGAATTCTGGGGACTCTTAAAAGTTCTAGAGTAGAGGATCTCAGCCTCCTACTGGGGCAGTATTTAGTTACTTTATTTTGCAGATAACGGGTTGCCTTTTTTTTAAGAGCATGTAAGAACTGGGGTGACCAGTTCCCCGGGGGGTAGCTTGGCTCGAGCAGGTAGGCACCCGAAAGCTTAGGTGTGAAGTTACCATACAGCACACACATCCACTGAGGCAGGAAACGCACACAATGACTGAGACCACACCAGTAAGTTTGATTCAAATTGATAAGTTTTATCTAGATCAAGGTTCAGGGAAATCAGGAATAAAGGCATCAGCATCTCCTTAGTACATTTCATCAGGGGAGCAAAGGGAGCAATTCAAGAATCAGTATAGCATGTCTCAGTAACCGTTGCATTACAGGAATAACGTTCCATTACTCAGCAATCACCCTCTTTTCAAAGAATTATGTAAGAGTAACCATCTCATCAGGTCAGAGTGAAGCATTTCATTAGGCAAGAATGAACATCCATTTAGGCAAACATCTCATAAGGTGAACATAAGCATTTCATCATATAATGGTGGGCCGTGAATCATCAGCTCCTTAGGCAGGGATAACCAATGCATCAGGCAAGGAGGAACATTTCAGCAGGCAAAATTATATACCCGGCCTAAAGCAAGGATGAGCAATTTATTGGGCACAATATGAACAATCCCTTAATTCGGGCCTAGCAGTAACTGATAATCACCTTTACCCCAGGCAGGGGTCAACCTTCGTGGCCCAGCAGTCACTAGAGGGCCATACCCATGTTCAGAGGTCCCTCTTGGGGTTAATTAGGGCCAACGGGGCCCAACAACAGTCTGCCCCAGGGGAGGGGTGAACTCGGGCCCTCTCCGGCCTTCGGGGGTTACCTTAGTCTTCGGGCCTCCTCTGCCCCTTGCGGCGGTGATTCGGGAAGGGAGGGCTCTCTTTCTTCTCAGAGAGCCCTCCGGTGACTCGGGCCCTGTCTCCAGGCCAGTGGCGGTCGGCAGGGCTCTAGGCTCGGGGACCAATGAGGGCGTTGGCACTCCCGCAGCCGCATATGGTAGCGCGGCATGCGGGGGCACGATGCCGGCGGCCAGTCAGAGCGCGGGGGGGGCGGAGTCACTTCCGACGCCCCCGTCACGTGAGGCAGGCCGGTTGGCTTCAGGCCTGGCTGGGCCTAGCGTGGCCTCTACGATGTCGGGCCGGGCTGCGGTGGTGACGGGGCCCCTAGGCGCAACGGAAGACAGCACCTCTCCTCAACTTTCTCCTGTGCCGGGCGTGGCCCACGGCAACACGGCTGCGGCCCTCCCCTGGCATCGGGGGCCGCTGGGGAACAGATGACGGCAGTGTCAGCGCTCCTCAGGGCACAACAGGCAGCCCGGGACGCAGCGGTGACTGGGTGAGGACAGCGCCTGACAGGGGTAGCGCTTCAGAGATGCACACAGCGTTCGGTCCTCGCAGCGCCTCGTGGTGGAGAGGAGCGCTTGGAAGCACCACACAGGTCGTCGATGTCAGCGCTTCACAGGACTCAGCAGGTGAGTGCTTGAGGGCAAAATTACAGCACTTCTCAGGGGACAGTGTAGGAGAGCACTGGGTAGGCAGTTCAGGCAAGGCAGGACAATGCTGGGGGCCCAGGTTGAGGCAAGGGGCGCAGGGGTGACGCAGCCCAGTACCAGGTTGATCCCCAGTAGTCCTGGTTAGTGCAGATGGGTTTCTTCTTGGTGCTTGGTGGTTCTGACGCCCTTTGTAGTTAGTTTCTTGAGGGGGGGTTGGGTTGAAGGCTGCTGACAGGATTCCTCAGCAGGTCACTGCAGGTGGGCCCTGGGTTCCCCTCCTGCCGGGCCAGATCAGTGGGCTAGTTCGGTGTTCCTCACGTAGCTAGGTGGGCAGCGCCTAAGCCACTGTCACCCCCAGTGGTATAGGTTACTGACTAGGCCCTACTGCTTAAGTCTCCTGCGTAGGTTCCCCCAGGTCAGTGATGCCCCAAATGACTAAAAAGTTTCCCTTCTTTCTTTATGTATGCCCAGTGGTAATGTGGTGTTTCATAGATAGGGAACAGTCAATTTTTATTCCCAAATTCCTCACAGATGGTTAACAGGCGCTCATGGCTGGAAGCCGAGCTGAGCTCATTCTGCTGTGAGGGTTGGGGGGGGGGCGTTTGCTCCCCGGTCTGCCTGCCTGGGGCCTTGGTTGCCAACAACAACAATGATTAGCTGCCAACACTGAAATACAAGCATTTGCAATGCAATCAGCCTCGCATCGGGGACCTTATTTGTATTTAGCCATGCAGCACATTAGCCTGTGTGCTGAAACATCTACTATTCTTTAACTCCTTGGCTGCTATGGCTTTTCCCCTCCTGTGCTGGGATTCTTTGAACTCTATTGTTCATGACGAGCTCAGCTCGTCATCAGCACAGCTCAACCGTGCCTCATGACGAGCTGAGCTCGTCATGAGCATGGAAGGGGTTAACATGGAGGGAAAGAAAGCACCATAACTGTGTGACACACCACTTATTGGAACACATGGAGAGAACTATTGCCTTTCAGCGGGAAATGGTATAGTCCAAAGCTCTGTTTTTAATATAAAAGCAGGGCCTTCGGTGGTCATACCACTAAAAATACAAGATTTGAAAAACTTACGCGTACTTGTGGAAGACAATGTCTATGGACTGGAATCTAGAGCATGCTAAAGTGATTCTGGTATTTTACTGCCCTCTGCTGGTCGTTTTCTATCAAGACAGTTACATCGAGGCAGTGGAACAGAAAAATGAGTCCCTAAGCGGAAGCAGAGAAGTCCTAAGGCTGATCTCCAGAGCCCACAAAGTACATACATATATAATTATATACTAAAGGATATACACTAAAGCATATACAAGAGGTCTTGAATGCTCAACCTAAAATGCCAGCTGCCTGAGCCTTGCAAAAAGAAAAAGCAAAAATGAAAGAGTGTGCTGAACCACAAGGGGTTGAAAGGAAATGGAGTGCTGGATAAAAGGGCCGCTGTGGGAGCTTGTATTTCAAGGGGGGGCAGCACCCAAGAAAGAGAAACAAAACCCATGCACTCTCTTGGAGTGCTTCATGAACAAGCACTGGCGTTGCCAATAGGTCTCGCAGTAGGAAAGTTTGAGCTATTGGTTTTCTAAATGACATTTTATTTTTTTGTTTTGTGATTTACAATGCCCATACTTTTAACTTTTCGCATTAGGAAATTATAATTATGCAATTCCTCCGAATCAAGACAATGCTGATTCAAACAAAGTTGGCAGCCATGCAATCTAAACCAAAACAACTCCTGTATTAATAAGCTTAGCACAAGCCACGGCACTCCCTGTGTTCAAAAAGGCTGTGCCTAATTAAAGCAGAAGCTGTGGCATGAACAAAGACGCAGAGTTAAACTGCTGGAATTTACGTCTCTAAAGTTGAAAGAGGCATGCTCTCATATAGCGGATTAATTTCTTTGGATGTCAATGTGAAGATTTAATCATAACACAACTATCCGCTGGCAGTGGCACCACATGAAATAAATAGCTGTGCCCGAAGGAGGCAAAAGCTTTGACTGAAAAACACAGTGAAGGCCACTCTTGTGGTGCAATATATTTCGGAAACTAAAAACTTGCACTCACGGTATGAGTGAAAGTAATTACCTTGGGAGTAAATGCAACGCCTTCACGAACCGCCAAAAGTGTGTAGCAGCCTGAATGCTTAAACCACATTCGGTTTTCAAGTAGAACATTCACATGATTGAATGCAGGAGGTGTAATGGAAGCGGTAAACAGAACCAAACAAACACACTAAAGGCATGGAGTTAAAAAGCACTGCACTGCACTGGACGAAGAATATCATCTGCGTGAAAGTGTCAAGGCAAGAAATCAAGGACAGAAGAAACTATGCATGAAGCCTGTCTAGACACCTAATGCCACAAAAAATAAAGAACAGAGCTGCTGACTTTGGGACTAAGGAACTGGGTTCGTATCTCGGTGTCGGGTTTTCCCACCGTCTGTATATACAAAAAAAAGGCTTTGTTATTTACAATGCCAATAGCTTAAACTTGTGTAAATGCAAGACCTATTGCATTGCAAATGCTTGTTTTTAATTTTGTTAGACAACTAAAAGAAGTCTTAATTCTGCTTAACATTATACATTGAAAATGCAAATGTTTTATGCATTTAATGTACTGCTGTATTACGATAGTTATTTTTACATTGTAGCTTTAAAGTATCGTAATGTGATCGGAATAAAACTAAGAGGGTTGGACAGTTAATGAATTTCCCTGTAACTAAGCCTGTGTCTGGTACCAAATTATGGGTGTTCCGCTCTCAGTGCTAAAACTTCTCTCACGTTACTCGCAACAATAAGGATTTTCCATAAACGCCATCTCCAAATAACAGAAAAAAAGCACAGCGATTCCATTCAGTATCTCTCGCCATATACACCGAAAGCTTTTCAAATTGTGCATATCCCAAATCTGCAGGCTTTTATTTTTACATCCAATCCTGAGCCTGTTTCTGTGCTTCATAAAAGTCACATGTGTAAGGCCAGTACCAGCCTCACTGGTGACTTTAAACTCTTCTGTGGTAGACAGCACTCCCGCGATTACAATATAATAAATAAAGTACCTACAACGTGTACAAAACGTTACCTTTGTTTGATCTAGTAGTATTCACCAGGCTATATGTGTTCTTGCAAGTACTTTGACAGCACCTACGAACTCCCAAATGAGAGGGGACCCGGGAGGGAGGTATGTACGTTTCACGGATGCACAGTGCATTAAAAAAAAATAGACCTGCATTCCTAAGGGCGGAAAGTATTAGTCACCATTAAGTGTCCGCAGAACAGAGAGACACTTGCACTTGGTGATCAGTGGAAAGGGGGGGGGGTTGAATACATGTGCTTTCAGTGTTTTATAATGTAGGTACAGAGATACAAACTTTCTATTCTGGTGTACAGTTTCAAACTCTTGAACTGGCTAAACAACTTTGTTGTCTTTACACCCATATTGATTGATAGAGCATTTGTCACCTAATTCAAGTACCTACATTGATGGAAAGTTTGTGTAGGGGAAACACGTCTTTCTAAGAAATAGAGATGTGTTGCCAGTACAAGTAACGCTGCACATTTTACACTGCAGTTATTAGGAAATGCTCGATATGGACCAATAAGGGGAATCTCGAGACTTGATTTTTGGGGAGGGGCACACAATGGGCCGATAAAAACCGGGGGCATCCTACAATGGGCGTTGTTTGTGTTATATATTCTATACAAAGTAACGTTATCTTTTTCAGCATGAGGCTTTGAATTAAACATCACTATATGCTGTGGTACGGTCCCGGGTGTCTCAGTCACTATCGTACTCCTCACACCTCTGTCTGCGGAAGTCACCGTTAGATATTTACTGTTTTTTCTCTCGCATGAAACAATCTGCATCCCTCACACCGGATCCCTTTCCTTTAGCACCCTCTTTTCACTCTCTCCTGCATCTTCTTCATTCACCAATGACCAATCCCCCACACGCACACACAACACACCCACTCACCTATACCGACTCACATGCACACACGGCATGTTCTTTAAATTTCACCCTGTCAATAGTTTCACAGCTGCACACCCCTCCTTCCCACACTTTTGCATATAATCACAATTAAAAACAGGCCAAGGTCAGGATTAGAGGAGCAAGAATTCCTAACCCCTTTATGAGCCGCCGACAGAAGCTCAACCTGAATGCAACTCCCAATAATGGGCAACCCACAAAACCTGCACACAGGAGCGACTTGTGTCACATTACGCAGCACACATTAGTAACAAGATGCCTGAAAAAACTGCAGAAACACACCATCCAATATACTTCAGTAATGCAATTGTAAGCAAAACGTGAAATGTAAACAGGAACAGGCAGTCTGTTTTTGGGGTCTGTCTCCGGCAGTGGAGCCAGGATATTTACGGAGGGGGCACTGGCCCCACCTAGCCTTTCCTCACGACGCCAATAGGCCCAATTTCTTGGCTCTGAAGAGGAGATGGCCCTAAGAGAAAAGACAGCTTCGAGTGCAGCTGCACTGGATGCATTCTTATCTTCCAGTGCTTGAACAGCTAACGAAGGGCAAAGAGAAAAATTCGAATCATTGTGAGAAGTTATAAGCAGTCGTCGGCTGAATCGGTGAGGTCGGAAATGTGAGACAGCTGAATGAAACAATTATCAGACTTCAAGTTTAAGAACTTGACGAAAAGTACCAGGGAGCGAGAGAATCCAAACATGCGCTCACCATGACGTATACTTTTCTTTTCGCTTCAAAAATCGTGAGTCTCCCGTTTGAATTGGGACTTTTGGAATGTACGCGTTAGGCTTCCATACATTGTTATTTAAACTTGCACTGATGTACAGGCGAGCTGATTGTCCACTCTCCCACATCAAAAGCGCTCCCTCATTTGAAAGCTCCTATGCGCCTACTTTATTCCCAGGTTGAGTCCCAATAAAAATAGTGAAACTATCGCATTTGTATAAAACTCTATACGTTGGTTAAACACCAGGTTGACTCATGAGCTCACAATGGGAATGTAGAAGTACCTCCGTGCATTCTGGCATGCCTCTTATTCACCAGCCCCAGCACAACAGTTGCAGAACGGTGCACGAGTGTCCATAGGAGCAACACCCCCCTTTCAAAAACACATTGTCACGTAAATTACTTCCTATGTCTGTACGGTTTAGGTAAAGGGGACCGGCGATCGAATTCGTATCCCAGAGAAGCAGATTATCTGCATAGCTACGAGGACCGTTGAAAGGTGTTTTATTCAAGAAAGAGCTGCAAAGCGGCGTGGCAGTGTCGCAGTGATTCTTCAGATGTGCCTTTGTGTGTATTTGTTATTTTATAAGTGCATGCGTCTGTGTGATCTTATGTGTATGTTTGATGGTCAGTGTACAATAAAGGTGTTACTAAAAGTATCTGTTTATTGTAGTGCTTTGTATGTGTGTGTGTGTGTGTGTGTGGGGGGGCTCCTATGTGTGATCTTTTCTGTGTGTGTGTGTGTGTGTGTGTGCTGGATGCGTGTGATTATCAGTTTGTGTTATTGTGTTTAATTTTGAGTGACTGTCTTTGTTTTAGTTTTGCGCATGCCTATGTGCTTCCGCTTTGTGTGTGCCTGTGTGTAGATGTGTATATGCGCTTGCGCGTTTATCTTTGTGTCTGTATATCTCTGTGTGTCGTATGTTTGGGTTTGTTTACTCGTCTCATTTCCTTGAAGGTGCCTGTGTTTTCGTGTATTTGTGCGTGCGGAAGTCTCTGTATGCATGTACATAGCTGTGTGTGCTGCGCACTCACTGGTGACCACAAATACCACAACACATGATGCAACCGCGGCAAATACGTTGTAATCCACACAACCACAGCGTGACAGTCAAAGCAGCCTGACAGATGCTTCAAGCACTAATGGGCAGTCTTGTGCCACTCAAAATCTCTCTCCATTGTAGGCGCTTTACAAAGATTTTACGTCAATTTGCAGTATGCGTGTTTATATTTACACACTCGGGTGTGAGTATGTTTACTTATTTGTGTATAATTGTAAGTCTTTGCAGTCAGATTTCGCCAAATAGTGGTGTTCGCTTGAATGACAGTTGTCTATCCACACACTATGACCCCGAGGAAAACAAGACGGAGGGAAGGCAGAGAAGGGGAGGGGGGAGGAGAAATGCGACACGGTGTGAAGCAGCAGGGACCTTTGAAGTGAAGCTAAGCTTCACTTCAAAGGTGTGGGAGGATTGCTGCTACGGCCTGGGGGAAGCTGGCTGGGGAGGGGGAGGAGAAATGCAAGTAAGGCTGTGTTTGCGGGGAGAGAGAGGGGAGGTGTTGGAGCTGGGGAACAGAGTTTATGGCCCAAAAGCACGTGCCTGTGGCCACGTGAACTCAAAGAAAACCGCACGAACGAAACCCTTGGTTTCACGAGTATTTTGAGCACTTGAATTCTTGCTCCGCTCAATGCGCTTGCGCGTATTGATAGGTCGCGAGACCTAAAAAAAAAGACGTAGTTCCTAAAATCTGGAAGGATACAAGTTAGTTCATCATATGGATGGAAAGAAGATATGCTCCAAGGGAGGGGCAAAGACAAGAAGACAGAGAAAGGGAAGCAGCAGATGAAAGTAAGATTAAAGCCAATAGATTGGAATCACTGCTGGGCTCTGAGCCCCCTGTATGGGATTGGTATGGTCCACAATAGGTGTTCACCTCCAAACAGCTGAAGCCACCTAAAGAGCCACCAGGGCTGTTTGAGGGTCCAAGCTGGCTTGTTGTGATCTATCGCTGGTCACATTTACCTTTCAGACAGACGCTGACCTGTCTCTAAAGCGTCCTTATTACTTGTTTTATGATGGAGCTGCTGCTCTGCCATGTAATGCTGATTACACAGCTGAGCTTTTACAGCTGTCACTCAACCAACCAAGCAATCGTTTGAGGCAGAAACTCAGGAACATACCCAAGATCCAGACTAACGTTTGCTTCACCTTATGGAGTTTAATTACTGGTTTGAAACTACAAGTTCCATTGACCTTTGAGATACCTTTGCGATTGTTCTTCTCACAGAAAGATGAGATTGTATTAATTTCATGAAGAGAGAGCACAGATAAGTCACTGTGTAGTGTCAAGGATTTGAATGACTGCAGATGGAGGCCAAGAAGTGAGGTTCCGTGACAATTGTAAGTGGTGTTTTCGACTCGCTCGAATATATGACGAGTTTACTGGGTGTACGCGTTTTCGCTGTGCTAGCCTAAACCGTTCGTTTGTTTCGTGGGTTTCTTCATCTGAACCCACGGGTTCCATTTTAGATATGGCATCCATTTTGTTTCTTGCCCTCAAGTAGCCAGCGAACGGACACTGTCCGCTTCGTGACCCTGGGATTCCCAAACTCTTGCGGAAGACACGTGTTCCTTTGAGGGTGTCTTTATGACGAGGGGAATGATACTGTAAGGCAGATGGCCCCGCTCGAGGCTCATCTTGCCGTACTGGTCTATTGTCTCAGTTGCGCATTCATTAGGCACGTCTCCTTTGATCCCTGCAATCGTGTTTCCTGGTACCGACCCCTTTACACTCTTTTCGATCTGTTCGCTATCTTCGTTTTCCTCTGCACCTGTTTCTGACTCTTCCTCGATTCGTTTACAGCCGAACGGAATGCACTAATGGTGGGAAGATGTACTTTTACAGTTGGGAACCGACAAATGCTACTGTAATTATGTTTCGGGCCCTGAATGCATGAAAGTGGCCCCCTATGAAATTTACTGTGGGAACCGGGTTGTAACCTTTTGTCTGTCATGTTATCATATGTCGAAAAACTGTATAAAAGGAGCGATCCACAGATGCAAGTTGAAGCAGTCTCCGCGAACCTACATGTTATGTACTTCTCGTGACTTCTGTGTTCCCTGCAGTAAATAAACCTCGAATCTTTGACGCCGAAGGAAGTGTTCCGTGTCTCTGTCATTTGTACGCCGGAACAGGTAACCCACGAAGGTTTCAGGTGTTATCCCTGGCACCGCTGGGTCTTAGAAAAACCCAGTCCTTCAGTTGGCGCCCAACGTGGGGCTGCATCAGTGGTACCAGTCCAAAGCCCGACGATCGTGAGGAACTTCGTGTGAAATCTCCGAGGGAAGGTGCACCCCGCTTCATCGATCTTGTTGTCGAAACAAGTGGCCCGAAGACTTTTCCCGCAAAGATCCCCGCCTCCTGACGGCTGCGACGGACTGCTGCCCTGACTGTAGACCTGTTTTGGCGCCTGGCGTAGACCTTGGTACAGCGAGACGATTGATGGGCCTTCCTGGTGACGCCATTGTTCTTTGAGTTAAGTATTTGTGAGTCGCTCCCAAAATCCTTAGTTGTTGTGGGTGCTTAGTTGTTGCATGGTTCCATTGCATTTGTGGTCCTTTGTATTCTGTTCATAGTTGTTCTATTTGACGTCTGCAGTCGCCAAAAACCGAGGGTTTTTGCACTTTTGCAGGGACATTGTAATCCAATAACCCTTGACGTTTGTGAAACTCGGTTAGTGTGCACGATGCCCGGCCGTAGTACTTTGTTCAGTTGCTTTAGAGGTTGTGGTTCGGATTCCCGGTTGGAGGACTCGTGTCCGATACCTCCGGTCGGAACTCCCACTTACGAATTATACAGTCGACATGGTTTGGGTCCTATTACATTCAATGATTGTTGGATTTGCTACACCAAAGATGATGGTGTCCTTAGTTGGCCACCTCATGGTAGTTTTGAGGCCCCGATTTTAGATAATCTTGAAGCTAAATTGTTCCAAAGAAAAGCAAGGCCGGCCATGTTTGATTCCTTTCGGTTATGGCGTAAAGAAGCCAAGCAGAAAGAAATCAAGCCGCTTAAACGTAATAAGAGAGAAGGTATTGTTACAACGATGAGAAATGCAGAGCAGTTTCAGCGAGACAAAGAAGAGAAGGAAAAGGAAATTTTTGATAGATTGCAGCGTATGACAGTGGGTAAATGTTACCCCGCTTTACCGACGGGTACGGATAAGAAGGGAGAGGAAGGAATAGAGGACCCTTTGTTGTCCTACCTACTGAAGTCGCCACCTCCGTATGCACAGGACACCACAGCTCCTGTGGTTCCTCCTGTTCCTCAACCTGTTGTTCCGGCGGTTGTTAATCAGCCTGTCATTGGTCCTGCCGTTGCGAATCCTCTTGTTCCTATTCCTCTACCTGCTCCTGTTCCTACTGCTCCACCGTCTATACCTTCTCAAGCTGTTGTTCCCGCTACTTCTGCTCTTGTAGCTACTCCTACTGCTCCTGCTGCTCCTGTCTTTAGCCCTCATGTTGTTGCTCCTGTACTTTATTCCTCTTCTCCGTCTGTTCGTAGACGCATTCCTAACACTGTTGCTAATCTTTATTCTCCTTTTGGACCGCTTCTTGGGTCTGATGATTCTGATGCTCCCCAAAGACGAAGTCAGCTTCCAGGTGGTAGGGAACGTGACACGCTATATAAAATGGTGAAAAATTGGATTAGGTATCCCCTTAAGAATCCTCCACGTATAGTTGTTGACACTTTCTCTCAATTCAATGAGCCTACACAAAGGTTTGTGTTTGAAGAAATGTGCAAACTCTTACGCGATGAGATATCAGTTGATGCGGCAGATGATGTACTGGCTGCTCTGACTGAACTTCAGCTTCAGTTTTCGAGTGGTGTAGTTGTGGGTAGCAATGTTCGACGTGCAGTCGAGCACCTACTATCTTTTCGTCCTACTATAATGCCTCGTGCATTATTTAAAGATGAGCATGAGGAATGGATGTCCACGCCTGGTCAGTATCCCATGCGTGAAGTTCCACCAGTGTGGATGCCAGGTGATGCGCAGGCCGTTCCTATTATTCCGCCGCATTTCCAGAGAGTGTGGATACACCTCCCGTGGAAACGATCGGAAGTCTTGCAGGTTAAGCAGACTTTGCCTGACCCTCGCAAAAATCCTGCAGGGTACTATAAGGAATTGTCTCAGTTAGTGGATGCTACGATAATGAATCTCGCCGACATCGATATGTTGTTCGGTAATGTCGTACCGCAACCGGTATGGGCGAAGATTCGTCAGGAAAATCATGTAGCCGAGTTAGGCGGTGACTGGCCTGCTCTAGTGGCGGCTGATGTACGACAAGTCGGTGGGGCTAAGCCTGAACAGCTCATTACCGATCTTCCTCAGAGAATAATTACCCTTATGAAAACGCTTATGCCAGCTATGAAAGTTAACTGGGACAAATTGTCTGCTTGCAAGCAGAAGAAAGACGAGAGTGTCTCCGATTTCTTTACGAGATTTGAGGAGGCATTCATCGATCACAGTGGTCAAGATATGGGCACTGAGGGAGGCCAGAGATTGTTCGTGGGCAAATTTGTGTCGAATTTGTTGCCTGACCTTAGTAATAAATTGAAAAATTCAGAGAGTGCATGGGCTGTTTCTAATTCTGCCCAAATATTGGCTACGGCTCAATATTATGAAAATAGGGAAAAAGAGACAAAAAGACGAAAGAGCTCAAAACGAAAGTTTTGTTGCAGCAAGCATATCCTCCACGCTCGAATCAGAATGATTCTCAGCAGCGGAATAGATCGCAGTCCCAGCCTGCTAGGTCACAATCGCGAAATGACTCTCCTTCGCAGAGATCTACGCTTGGGTACAATCAGTGTGCCTACTGTAGAGGCGAGGGTCATTTGAAGTTTGATTGTCCAGTTTTGCGTGATCGAAATAGCGGAAATTCATCTAGAGGAGGCCGTAGTGGTCCGCAGCAGACTTCACGAGGTAGAGGTCGTGGTGTTACTCAGAATCAAAATGATCGTTCGAATAATTCCTCTGATTCTAATAATTGTTTTGATCAGCGTGGGTCATCATCCGGTAGATCCGCACAGTATAATGTGGATGATTATTACGTCGATCAGGGTACTGATGACGGTAATTACTAGGACAGCCATAGACAAGGAGAGGGAGTAGTATCAGTTCCGGTTGATCAGAGAGGGCCTTACGTCGCAGTTGCCACCTCGGGCGTAGTTGAGCCTTTTCTGTTGGACACTGGTGCAGCGAAAAGTTCCATCATGCATTCGAAACTCCCTGGCACACCTTTGTCTGGCTTAACAAATGTTTCCGTTGGATTCTCCGGCGCCCCTGTTAGCAATCCGGTTTCTCGCCCTTTGCCCCTACAATTGGGCCTCGTGAGCTGAAAGCTCCTTTGATTTTGACTACTGGTTGTGGTGAAAATCTTTTGGGTCTGGATTTGCTGAAACGTCTGTATGCGACTTTGTATTGTTCTCCTGCGGGAGTAAAGCTTACATTGGGTGAGAGAGTAATCTCTCCTATGTACTTGTCCATCGATAAGCTCCCACCGGAATTGAGTTCTCTTCCTGCATCTCTGTGGGCAACAGGTCCCAATGACGTGGGCCTGCTTGACATCTCCCCTTATGTTGTTCAATTGAAATCGAATGTGCGATTACCACGTATTCCCCAGTATCGTATCTCCCTTGATGGTGAGCGAGCGTTGTTAGCAATCATCTATGATTTGATCGAGAAAGATGTTATAGAGAAGACTCTGGGAAACGTGTGTAACAGTCCTGTGCTGCCCATTTTGAAACGCACTGATCCATCTAAGCCTCCTGTTTATCGTTTTGTCATTGATTTACGGGAGGTGAATAAAATTGTGATTCCTCAGTTCCCTGTGGTGCCTGACATTACGGCTTTACTGACTCTGATTCCAGCATCTGCGTCCTGGTTCTCAGTGATCGATCTGAAGAACGCTTTCTTTAGCATTCCAATTGCTGAGGAGAGCAGGGACCTTTTCGGTTTCTCTTTAGGTGGTCGCAGCTTTAGGTTTAAACGCGCTCCCCAGGGCTACTGTGAGAGTCCATCGATATACAGCCAAGCCTTGAAGAGCCAACTTGACGCGTTTGTGTTGCCGGCTGGTGCGGCCTTGATCCAATATGTCGATGATTTATTGGTGGCTGCGGACACACAAGAGATTTGCAAAGCTGCTACTGTGTCGTTGTTGCAGCATCTCTGTGACTTACATCATAAGGTGTCACCTTCTAAACTGCAATATTGTTGCCAAGAAGTAACCTATCTAGGTCACTTATTGTCAAAGGAGGGAAGAAGGTTGACCCCAGAGAGAATTGCAGCGATCGCTCGAATGACTGTGCCAACAACTCAGAGAGATGTGCGTGCCTTTCTAGGTATCACGTCATACTGCAGGCAGTGGATTCCAAATTTTTCGTTGCTAGCGAAACCATTGGTAGCTCTTACGTGCAAGGATGTTCCAACTCCTTTGCCATGGACGGAAGAATGTCAGAAAAGTTTTTCTGAGCTGCGTGATGCGTTGTGTTCGGCCCCTGTGTTAGGTACTCCTGACTACAGTAAGCCGTTTACACTATACGTTCACGAGAGAGAAGGTTGTGCGTTGAGTGTTTTGATGCAACAATTTGGCGGTAAGCAGCGTCCATGTGCATATTTTTCCTCGACCTTGGACCCAGTAGCTAGAGCATTGCCGAGTTGTTTGAGAGCAACAGCGGCAGCTGCGGTGTCCATCCGACAATCTGCAGGATTGGTCATGGATAATATGCTTACGGTGATGGTTCCGCATGCAGTTGACACTCTCTTGAATTGTACGAAAACCCAACACTTGACGAGTGCAAGGTTGTCTGGTTATGAGTTGACGCTTCTGGCAAGTCACATTCAAATAAAGCGCTGCAATGTCCTAAACCCGGCGACTTTGTTGCCAACTAATATGGAATCAGATGAGGTATCACCACACGATTGTTACTTACGAACTGAGGAGGAAACGAAGGGTCGTGTTGACCTAAAAAACACTCCATTGGAAGAACCCGATGGTACTTTGTATGTGGATGGTTCGTGTTTTAAGTTGCCGAATGGTGATGTGACGACTGCTTATGCTGTGGTGACGTTGAGTACGGTTGTGGAAACTGCAAGATTGAACCAGAACTCTGCACAGGCGGAAGAGCTGATTGCCTTAACCAGAGCGTGTGTGTTGTCGAAAGGGAAACGGGTGAATGTGTTTACTGACAGTCAGTATGCGTTTGGTGTTGCGCATAGTTTTGGACGATTGTGGAGAGAGAGAGGTTTTATGACATCGCATGGTACGAAGATCCAGCATGGACAGCTTGTGAATGATCTTTTAGATGCACTTACATTGCCCAAGCAGGTGGCGATTATTAAGTGTAGTGCACACCGTAAGGTGACGGATGATGTTGGTCGTGGCAATGCATTTGCTGATGAGATTGCTAAGGAGACTGCGAGAAACCTTACAACTAGAATGTATGTGACAAGTTCTGTAAGGTGGCCTGCAGAAACTGGTATGTGTGAAGATACCATTGAAAGTGTGAAAGCGATTCAGAATGAGGCCACCGAGACTGAAAAGACTAAGTGGAAAGAGAGTACGGGAAAGCTGGATGCGAATGGCTGTTGGATTGATTTGTCGGAGAATAAAAGGTGGATGTTGCCGGATGCATATGTGCTAGCTGTTGTGACTATGGCACACGGTTTGTCACATATCAGTGCGAAAGGTATTTGCAAGTTGTTGTCCCCTGTATGGAAGAATGATGGTATTGCTAAGTGTGCTGAGAGATTGGTCAAGAATTGCATGATATGTATGATGTACAATCCTGGCAAGGGAACTCCTACACCCCCTGGCCATTTTGCTCCTCCTTCATATCCCTTTGAAGTGATTCAGTTGGACTTCATCCATATGGAGCGATGCAATAACCTAAAATATGTTTTGGTCGTGGTTTGCGCATTCTCCCGATGGATCGAAGCCTACCCTCTCAAAGACAATACTGCCCTGTCCACAGCGAAAGTCCTACTGAAGGAATACTTTCCTCGGTATGGAATGCCACGGATTGTATGGTCTGATAACGGAAGTGAGTTTGTGGGGAGTGTGATGAAGAGTGTGTGTAAGGGCCTTGGAATTACACAAAAATTCCACAGCGCCAACCATCCCCAGTCAGCAGGTTTGGTTGAGGGGTACAATGGTACTCTCAAACTAAAACTCGCAAAGATTCAGGCTACAACTGGTCTCTCGTGGCCTGACGCTTTGCCCCTGGCTCTTCTGTCAACTAGGGCGACTGTACACTCTCGAGTAGGGCTCAGCCCATATGAGATTGTGTTCGGCCGTCCTGCAAATATTTGGGGGGTTCCTAGACCCAGTGTGTTTGCTGATCTTGAGTATCCAATGCTGATCAATTACCTTCATGATCTGACTGCTAAACTGAGGTTAATTCATCAACAGGTCTTTGAAGCACTGCCGGCGCAGACGGAGGGTCCAGGCCACCAGCTCCAACCCGGAGACTGGGTGGTTACGAGGAACTTTGGCCGAAAACGAAATCTTGAGCCGAGGTTCATCGGCCCCTTTCAGGTGCTCCTTGCCACGAGAACTGCTGTTCGTTTGGAGGGCCGCAAGCATTGGGTGCATGCCACCCACACCAAGAAGGTGCCAATACCTTTACCAGCGGACTCGTGGGTGAGGAAGGGCATCGCCTCATCTGAAACTGAGGTTTTGCCGAACTTTGTGCCATTCAGTGACGCTCAGCCTGTGGGAGAGACTTCGGTGCAGCCAGACAATACTGTTGAACCTTTGACATTGGAGAATTCAAGATCTGAACTATTGTCTGATCGACAGGACTCTGTTTCATCATCCGACCAACTGTTTGAAGATCAGACTCGTCCTGGGAGAAGCAGATATTTTTTCCGTTCCAACACTAGAGACTAATAAAAATTATTTTTTGCTTTCTCCCCTGACATTCACGTTACCCCATTATCACTCTGAACATTTTTGAATAACTGTAATTTTTTGTATGAATTCTGAGTTCTTTTCCGCATATGTGTGTTTTGTTTCCTCAGCTAGGAGATTTTAGTATATATATTGTTTAATTAAAAAAGAACCTTATATCCGGGTGGACCGTAGGGCCGTGCGGGTACTTCCTTCTGTTTAGTAGGTCCTGACACTAGGTTGGAGACCGTCGATTCCTAGGAACTCCTGGGGATTGACTATTGCTACACAGAACAAAGTGCGTCAAGAATGCTACGGATGGTTTTAGAGGATGGCTTTCTCGAAGCTGTCGGAATTGGAAAAGACTCAATCGCAAAGATTCGAATTGCATAGGATTGTACGTACTAAATGCTTCATGTTTCAGGTGTTCCTTCTGTTCCTAACTGTTTCCTCGTTATTGGTGGGTGGAGTGTATTATATGATACAGTCATTATTGCCTTCTGCTTCACCTACCCCTTCTTTTGAACCTAAATCTACTTCCACTGTTTCTCCTCATTCCTTCCACATCTTACCCCAACACGAGCAGGTTAGACGTGCGGAATTTATGAACAATTCCTTCGTTCAGCTCCTTCATCACCATCAGTTGGTGATGAACACTACCAATTGTTGGGTGTGTGGGTTAATGCCGCATACCACTGATAGGGGAATTCCGTACTTGGTCCTTCCTTACAGTTCCCAGGGTTCAGCTCGAGCATTCCAAACAATGTTTCGTAGCGCACTAGATTCTTACCCCCATCGAGAGCCACGCACTGCAGATCATGGTCCTGGCCCGTACCACAAGCCTTTTAGCAAGGGCGATTGCCGATTTAGATAGGGATATCTTTGACGCATCACTTATCCCAGAGGAAGAGGTGCGAGCATACCGAGATCTGAGTGAGGCTGAGTATAGCATGTCAGTGGGTGATCGGCAGCTTAAAAGCTCGTCTCCGATCTGGATCGTACCCCATCTCGGTAATTTCTGTCTGAAAGGCATAGGCCGAAGCCCGCGAGCTCAGCTTGGGAGGAGTGCCTGTACCGACACTTATGTTATGCCAATGCTCTC
The DNA here is from genome assembly GCF_964263255.1 of Lissotriton vulgaris. Taxonomy (NCBI): domain Eukaryota; kingdom Metazoa; phylum Chordata; class Amphibia; order Caudata; family Salamandridae; genus Lissotriton; species Lissotriton vulgaris. The sequence goes on along the minus strand of NW_028253855.1, from coordinate 986,168 downwards.
TTCCCCGATTCTTCTGACTGCCAAGGGTACTTATTTTGTTTGTTACGACCGTGCATATACATGGCTGCCTCGTGACTTCTCAGGCACATGTTATATTGCGAATTTGTTGCCGCCGACCTTTACTGTTGGGTCGGATTATCACAAGACCAGAGTTGTGAGAGGCGTAATTAGCGAAGAGGACACTGCCGGTCAAGAGGCAGGAGACTTCTTTAAGGGTTTCTTGCCGTTTTGGGGACCTATGATCAATAGTAGGAACCTGAGACAGTTGACTCGAGTGGTGGAATCGACCGCTAATATCACTGCGAGCGCCCTTGGCAATATCACAGCAGAGCTTCAGGCGGACAGGCTTATGACGTTACAAAATCGTATGGTTTTAGACGTTGTCCTCGCAGATAGAGGTGGAGTATGTAAGGTGATCCATTCGAGTTGCTGCATTTTCATTCCTGATAACGCTCCAACTGTCTATCAAGCCATCTCGAAGTTGCATAAGATCTCCGAGTCCATACACCATGGACGTAGGGGATTGGACGCTACTAGGGTGGTTTTGGGGCTTGATGTCGACGTGGGGTTGGAAAATTCTGATGATCATTGGGGTTGTTGTAGCATTTCTGTTCACGTGTTGTCTTTGTGTGCAGTGTGGTCCTGCCTTATGTGGCCTCTGTGCTACGACGTGTATAAGACGGCCACCTGTTACCAAGGAAGCGCTGATGGATAGAATAATGTTGCAGCAACATCTGGATGGTCTGATGAATATCGAGATCGAGTCTGATTCCGACTAGTGCTTGCCTACATGAGGGCAAAAGGAGCGTCAGAGGTTCCGTGACAATTGTAAGTGGTGTTTTCGACTCGCTCGAATATATGACGAGTTTAGCGGGTGTACGCGTTTTCGCTGTGCTAGCCTAAACCGTTCGTTTGTGTCGTGGGTTTCTTCATCTGAACCCACGGGTTCCATTTTAGATATGGCATCCATTTTGTTTCTTGCCCTCAAGTAGCCAGCGAACGGACACTGTCCGCTTCGTGACCCTGGGATTCCCAAACTCTTGCGGAAGACACGTGTTCCTTTGAGGGTGTCTTTATGACGAGGGGAATGATACTGTAAGGCAGATGGCCCCGCTCGAGGCTCATCTTGCCGTACTGATCTATTGTCTCAGTTGCGCATTCAGTAGGCACGTCTCCTTTGATCCCTGCAATCGTGTTTCCTGATACCACCCCCTTTACACTCTTTTCGATCTGTTCGCTATCTTCGTTTTCCTCTGCACCTGTTTCTGACTCTTCCTCGATTCGTTTACAGCCGAACGGAATGCACTAATGGTGGGAAGATGTACTTTTACAGTTGGGAACCGACAAATGCTACTGTAATTATGTTTCGGGCCCTGAATGCATGAAAGTGACCCCCTATGAAATTTACTGTGGGAACCGGGTTGTAACCTTTTGTCTGTCATGTTATCATATGTCGAAAAACTGTATAAAAGGAGCGATCCACAGATGCAAGTTGAAGCAGTCTCCGCGAACCTACATGTTATGTACTTCTCGTGACTTCTGTGTTCCCTGCAGTAAATAAACCTCGAATCTTTGACGCCGAAGGAAGTGTCCCGTGTCTCTGTCATTTGTACGCCGGAACAGGTAACCCACGAAGGTTTCAGGTATTATCCCTGGCACTGCTGGGTCTTAGAAAAACCCAGTCCTTCAGAAGTCCTTCATAGTGGTTCCAGAAGGGCTTTTCGAGCAGTGACACCATCCGTGTTCATGTCTCTTGCAGCTTGAGCTCGGTGCAGGCCACAGAAAACACGGTGGACGCGCAAAAGCCGCTGCCCATTAATGGCCTTATTTTGCCTCGTATATGAGTTGACAGAATTCAGATGAATTAATCCATAGTCCAAGATTGGATTTGTCTACACAGAGATGTGTTAAGGCCCAGGCCCCACCTTCCAATGCCCCCCTGGCCCCTCTACCTCACATGTATTCTCTTCAGCTCAACCTTTAAATCATGATTCAATATTGTTTACCATCATCAGGCTTGAAATACCAGGAAATGGGTAATACCGTACAGACGTGTTATGGACCGGATCTGCGGACGCGGCTCTTACTTAGGGCTCCAAAATCCTTCAGATGACCCTGGGTCTGCAATAAAAATATGAAATCACATAAAAGCTGAAAGTTTACTGACATTCACTATAGTCATTGCACTAACCAGGTACGTGTATGTTTGGTAGTAATAAAAACAAGCATTGGCATAGGAATAGATCTCGCTTTTGGGACCGTATAAGTATTTAGTTATGCAGCCCTACCAGCTCTAAGGTTGCTTATAAATAACCAGCACAGGGATGAGGCATAGTAAGGGAGGGTGTTGTACTCGGATCCTTTCCGGCGCTGTTGAATGTTTTTAGTACCGACTAATCTGGTCACAAACACTGCACACAGGTTCTTGCACATGTAGCTCCCGGGCTACGTTTTTGAGGACATACACACTTGCGTATTATTCAATCTTTGAGTCAGCTGGCTGCTAGGAGAAGTGTATTCTCCTTGTGTAGAGTGCACCGCTACATAGGTATGTAAACGTGGTGCTTAAGGGGGTCACATGTTAGCCAGGATTACATGTACCACTGTTTTCACTACTTGCCACCATGCACAGGATTGTACCGCAGCACATCATAATGTATCCCTACTGCCCATTATGGTATAGACGTGGCTAATTCACCAGTGATTGCCAACAATGCAAGCATGGCAATGCAAGCACGATATGCACATTCTTACCAGTGATTGCCAACAATGCAAGCATGGCAATGCAACCAGGATATGCACATCCTTACCAGTGATTGCCAACAATGCAAGCATGGCAATGCAACCAGGATATGCACATACTTACCAGTGATTGCCAACAATGCAAGCATGGCAATGCAAGCACGATATGCACACACTTACCAGTGATTGCCAACAATGCAAGCATGGCAATGCAAGCACGATATGCACACACTTACCAGTGATTGCCAACAATGCAAGCATGGCAATGCAACCAGGATATGCACACACTTACCAGTGATTGCCAACAATGCAAGCATGGCAATGCAACCATGATATGCACACACTTACCAGTGATTGCCAACAATGCAAGCATGGCAATGCAAGCACGATATGCACACACTTACCAGTGATTGCCAACAATGCAAGCATGGCAATGCAAGCACGATATGCACATACTTACCCGTGATTGCCAACAATGCAAGCATGGCAATGCAAGCACGATATGCACATACTTACCCGTGATTGCCAACAATGCAAGCATGGCAATGCAACCAGGATATGCACATACTTACCAGTGATTGCCAACAATGCAAGCATGGCAATGCAAGCACGATATGCACATACTTACCAGTGATTGCCAACAATGCAAGCATGGCAATGCAACCAGGATATGCACATCCTTACCAGTGATTGCCAACAATGCAAGCATGGCAATGCAAGCACGATATGCACATCCTTACCAGTGATTGCCAACAATGCAAGCATGGCAATGCAACCAGGATATGCACATACTTACCAGTGATTGCCAACAATGCAAGCATGGCAATGCAACCAGGACATGCACATACTTACCAGTGATTGCCAACAATGCAAGCATGGCAATGCAACCAGGACATGCACATACTTACCAGTGATTGCCAACAATGCAAGCATGGCAATGCAACCAGGACATGCACATACTTACCAGGGATTGCCAACAATGCAAGCACGGCAATGCAACCAGGATATGCACATACTTACCAGTGATTGCCAACAATGCAAGCACGGCAATGCAACCAGGACATGCACATACTTACCAGTGATTGCCAACAATGCAAGCACGGCAATGCAACCAGGATATGCACATACTTACCAGGGATTGCCAACAATGCAAGCATGGCAATGCAACCAGGATATGCACATACTTACCAGTGATTGCCAACAATGCAAGCACGGCAATGCAAGCACGATATGCACACACTTATGAATCCTGCTGCAAGGTAAGCTCACCAATGCTGGTGTGTGTTTTAGACCCCATCTGATGTATTGTAAGGGAGTCATTTTAAGATGCATTTCCCAGTAGAACCCAAACATGTCCCTTCATAAACACATTGAGACTAGTATTACTACCAGCCACGTGTTACAGAACTCACAAAACCAATGAGGCAGCAGAATAGAGAAACGTTGAACCCAATGCAGCAAAAATGATAAGGCTCGTGAAATATCAACAAGATAGAGCTACATACACAAAATGCAGAAATCACTCCCAGCTGAAAAACAGACAAGATAGAGCTACATACACAAAATACAGAAATCATTCCCAGCTGAAAAACAGACAAGATAGAGCTACATACACAAAATACAGACATCACTCCCAGCTGAAAAACAGACAAGATAGTGCGGCCATGCACAAAATACAGAAATTAAGAGCCACAAGACGTCACTGGCTGCCAGTACCACCTGCCAAGTCCGACAGAAATCGTGTGATCTGGAAGATGGCAGGATAACAAACCTAAACCTTATAACCAACGCGCTACAGAAAGCAAAAGTGATGAGAACTTAAGAAGAAAGCAGCAAATACAGAAGAAATGAAACTTCCAGAGTATCACACGTTATCTATACTACACCTCATGCAGGAGAGAGCTACTGTCCGCTCTGGCTCTATCTGCCTCTCATGACAGGGAACCCTGATTGGTGACTGACACTGCCCCAGCCCCCCTTGCAGCCAGACTAGTCCAGTCCACTCCTGAAGGGGGAGGTGCGGTGGGTCCCGTTGGCCAGCAGCATTTTAGACCCCACAGAGTGTGGCTCTAGTGCTCACCTCTTCTGTGACCCCCCCTCCACAGGGAGAGGGGTGGGAGGGTCTCACCTCTGGTCTCTGTCCGCATAGATGGGAACCAATGGCAGAGCTGCAATGGAAGCTTCAGCTCCACTAAGGATAGTTCGGCAGGTGCAGTGACACCGGGGCTCAGGGGGGTAAGGGGCTCACTGCACCCCAATTATAGATGTGTTTTTTTACTCCCAAACTGGGGTATGGAGCCCATTTGCACTGGTAGCAGTAATGTCCACAGCACCCTCGCTGCTGCACTGATTAGAGTCCGCCCTCTAGTGGTAGGGCGGGGGTAGGACTGAGAAAGAGAAGGAACAGCAGGCGAAAATCGAGGCTGGGAGGCCTGGGGCAGGAACAGCAGTGCAGGGGGGTGATGGGTCAGGGGTGAGGGTCCTCGGCATTGATGGGGGGGGGGGACTGGTACAGGAGCAGCAGTTGGTGCTCAGCTCAAGAGGGGGGGGAGGGGTTCTCGTTAGAGCTGTGGCCAGGGCTTTAAGTGGGATGAAAAAACTGGTCTCTTAAAGGGGCGTGACCAATGTAATTAAGCACCGTTGAGACCCGGCCCACTTAAAGCCCTGGCTCTGGCAGCTGTGTATAGTATCTTAGAACATAAATTGCTGGTGTGTTTAGCTGTGAAAGGTGAAAAACTTACATGTAAAGCACATGAGACAGTAGTGACAGAGTCTGTTCTGTTCTGTGCCTGTAACATGAACCAGGAAGTCCCAGCGCACACAGAGAGGGGCAGACGCACAGACACACCCACTGCACACAGAGAGGGGCAGACGCACAATCACACCCACTGCACACAGAGAGGGGCAGACGCACAGACACACCCACTGCACACCGAGAGGGACAGACGCACAATCACACCCACTGCACACAGAGAGGGGCAGACGCACAGACACACCCACTTCACAAAGAGAGAAACTGAAACTTACCTGCACTTCCTGCATTTCTGCATCATGGCGGCAGCAGCTCAGCTCGGGAACCTCAAGGAAGAGGCCAATTGTTCCATCTGTTTGGAGTTTTTTAAGGATCCGGTGTCCATAGAGTGTGGACACAACTTCTGCCGCTCCTGCATCACCCAGAGTTGGGAGGGAAGAGATGGAAACTTCCCCTGTCCACAGTGCAGGGAAATATCTTCTGGGAAAAACCTCCGACCCAACAGGCAACTGGGGAACATGGTGGAAATGTTAAAACAGCTTCATCTGCCCCCTGTGAAGCCCCAGGGGGAGAATCTGTGCGAGAAACATGAGGAGAAGCTGAGGCTGTTCTGTGCAGAGGATCAGAGGATGATATGCTGGGTCTGCCGGGAGTCCAAGGAGCATAAAACTCACTCAGCAAGTCCTGTAGAGGAGGCTGCAGAGGAGCACAAGGTACGTCTGTGGGCTTTGAGGGACAACCAACTCGCACCTTAAATAAACCCTGTTGAGAAGCCTGTAAAGGTGTGCATGGCGTGTGTGTGTCTTTGTGTGTGTGTGTGTGTGTGTGTGTGTGTGTGTGTGTGTTTACAGTATGGACAACAGAGGAGCACAAGATAGGTCTGTGGAAATTCATAGTCACATCAGGGCAACAGGAACCCCCCGCCCCAACTTACACAACATCCCGCAAATAACACACAGACACAAGTGTTAAGATTGGGAAAAATTGCTGCAGGTTTATTATTGCATACAACATAATGTAATCACGGTGGGTTATCTTACGGGCGATCCAAGGGCAGGCCTCATTCTCGCCACCTGCCCGCCTGATGAGCCAATCAGCACAGTGGCGAACCACCCAACTGCTGCACCATTATGGTAATCACACTACTCACGCCCCTTGCGGGGCGTATCCAGGCAAACCCCCGGTTGCTCAGGCCCACAACCGCCCGAAGGACTACTGGGGCGCCGACACGCGTTCCTAGACTTCCCATGAGGTTCTAGGTTAGGCTCTGGCACCCCTATGTGCCGTCTGAAGTACATTGTTGCACCTCTCTGCTTCCGGATCGCCCAGTAACTCCGCCACAGCCCGGCTGGCGGCCACCGTCGCCGTCCGGGCCCCCCACCACCTTGCTTCCTAGTGAAAACCTGCAACCCTTGCTCTTCAGAGCATCTAGTCAGTCGAAATGAACAAGACCAAGACGACAGAAGAGCAGTGGACCCTTTCCACCTCGCAGGGACAAAGAAGGGAACAGTACATATTATACTAAAACTTGGGTGATGCATACATATGTCAATACAGGATTGACAGGTCTTAACGGCGGGCCACACCTGCCCTCTCGGGATGAAGACTGGAGGCAGCTAGGCCATGTACCTCTAAGATAGCTTGTCAGAGAGGATAACTTAGGACCACCAACAAGGGAATGCTGGGACTGAAACCAAGTGCCCCCTTAAGATCCCTCCCTGCATCATGACGCTTAGGCCATGCTACCTCTGATAGTTTATCGTAAGGAAGACACGCCTGCTTAAACTAAAGCCCCTTAGCCACTAATCAGCATATACCCCCGAGAACAAATCCCTCTACAGCAATAGTGTAGACTACCCCAGGCTCGCAAGGTCATACCCTTGTAAAGAGACCGTGTGATGCGGCGGCCTCCCCTGCTGCTATCGCTCCCTAATCTATAGAATGGGAGGGTCAGCGCAGCCACTGAAATCCACCACACACCTTCACACAAAGCCTCAGCAGACTACACCCAGTTTTGTAAAACTGCTGCTGAGGCGCAGTTAACAAACTTGAACTGTAAATTGCGCTTTATGTACGCTTGTGCAACTATACTTCAGCAAATTACAGAGGGATATTTCAGTGCGCAATGTATAATTTAGTATCATTTGCGTGGTGAAGTTGTATTTGATATACAGGCTTGCACAAGTAAACAGCTGGTACACCTGCCCCCCGGCCTGGAGGCTGCTTAGACCATGCTACCACAAAATAGCTTGTCTAAAAGGTTGACTTACGACCCCCGCCAAAAGGGATTTAGGCTGCACACCGGTGCTCCCAATATTGTCGCTGTCAAACCTCAGGCCAACCTCTCACTTTGGGAGGAGCCCGAAGGAGTGTAAGGGTTACTCCGGTTAAACACGAGGCTGTTCCAACGCAAGCCAGGGGAGCCCGCCACATAACCGAGAACGAGACACAGTGTGTCCAATTCTTGATAGGAGCCCACCGTGCGATGCCACCACCTATAATAGTGAAAACAAGCAAAAGGGGCGTTGGAGACTGGAGACATTCTGAATTTCCAAAGCAGCTGAACTTCACTTCTAGAGCAATTCTATATTGAGAGTCTACTAGGGGCCCACTTCTTTAGGTATTATTGGCAGTCCAGGCTCAGGCAGTGGTTGCAAAGATACTCCACCAGATGTGGAAAGAGTAACACTGCCGGCTGCATACCCTACATACTACTGATAGGCAGCAGGTGCTCCCGAACTGATTGCTCTGCAGATAGACCTCCTTCCAGATTCCAGAGCCTTGGCAGAACAGACAGACAACAGCAGTATGATGGAAGCAAATTGGCTATTGACATGAGACCTTATCTTCTCATAGGTTAAACTTACAACAGTGCAGGTCCCGAGATTGTTCCAAGACAATAGTAACTAAACCTCTTGGTTAAGGCCCCCGGAGATTTCTATGCACAATGGGTTATTATGAACCTATTAGCTTAGGGCTAGACCTAGAAATAGCTAAATCTCCTAATTTTGGCACATCCAAGACGGACTTCCACGCAGTCATACCTTACCATGACAGTACAGTAAGATAATACCCAAAAGTGAGGACCCCTCCCAATTGAGGGCCACAGGAGTAAGCACAACAGCAAATCTGCAATATGTATGATATTCAGGGGCCAAAGAAAAGTTCCACACAGCAATTATAGAGTCACAACGCGGCTCTGGGCTCCCCCTAGCACTCAAGGACGTGACATTCTGTGGAGTGCCTGCTCTACTGTATTAGAACAGACCCAAAAGACGCCAAATACATAAAACGTGATTGAATATTACCACCTTTGGCACACTGATTACACACTGTTGTGTTCTACGTACATCTGTTCAGACAGTTGCACTATCCTGTTTTTGGGTAATGATAGATGGGGTCCCACAAACGCTACACATGGCCATACAAATGCGCAGTAGCAGGCGTACATTCCCATACATATCCACCGAGCGCACAACAACGCGCTTCCCCTGGACCGAGCAGTCAATCATACGACAGCTGTGCACACATGACCCATTGCTCAGTATCACTCATGCGGGAGACAGGCGCTCATTCACATGTACGCTGCGCACCCCTCACCCCGTGTCTGTTCCAGGCAACTCCTCTGCATGGCCACTGATTTACATGCCTCTCATTTGCATGCCCTTCGGCCACAGCATGCAGGTTTAGGAGCGTTGCACTTCTCCGTCAAACATGCCTCAGACACCCGAACATATATCAAGCAGAGGATGGCTCGTTCTAGTAAAGGCCCCCTAAAGATGGGCACCCAATCCCATTAAAATCTAAGCCACCACATACTGTATCTGTGCGCTGGTGGCCTGAAACACTGCCCATCTCCTGTACACCAGCAAACGGTTGTGTGTACATGTTGTCACACCATGCAGTAGCATTGCTTGGCTGGTGTATCGCATAAGATCTTAGAACTGGATACACGGTCACCTGTAATACTGATCACCTCATACATGGTTGGCTCACTGTTTGTCTGGAGTAACACAAATCCCTAATATGGGCACCCAGTTACACGTACACATAAGTCACCACCTACCATGCAGTGTCGGTTTGCAGTTAGCTCGATTGCCTCACACACATACTGAAGCACTTCCAATACAGGTGTACACAATCCATATGGCAGAACATAGCTTGTGTAATTAAACACTTCTTAGACGTTTCTGTCTAATAGAATAATTAGCTTGGCGGCCCTGTAGTGAAACTGATTCTCTGTAATGCGCCCTGACACCTATGGGCAAGGCCCCGCTATATAAAACACTTATTAAGACAAAGCTACCGCTCCTGCCCCGCAGCATGATGGAAGCATACAGCATGGTTTGTATTGCTTGAAAATGGTTCTTCTATGCGGCGCTCAGACACCTAGAACAATGTGCGCGCCAGAGCTAGATATGATTGTGAAACACACACACGCCACTCTTTCCTTGAAAGACCACTTGTAGTCTGTACCCTAGTATGTTTCTCCTCCTGTGTCAATACTGTTCCTATTGTGAATCGCTCAGCCGCCTACATGAACACAGTGCTGGAGCAGAAAGCGCATTGGAGTTGCTGGAGTCAATTGATACCATACTGATTCAATCGACTCCTACTGCCTGTAATCTTGCAAATGTATTACTATATAATGAAGCGCATCTAGTCTGCTGGGGGGCGTAGGTGTAGCCCGTTGACGCTTTGTTGGAAGGGTGTGGTTGAGTTTCAGGGCATGTGCTGGAACGCCGTTGGTTTGTTTTAAAGTGCCTTCAGCTGTAGGTGCCCCTCCGCTACACTTTGTCGTTTACCTGGTAGTATGTCTTCACGAACCAGGGATGATTTGGTGGGGCGCTAGTATAGTGAGGCAATGTTGAGGTCCTGGAAGAGAATCTACAGTGCCATGATGATTCTCCCAACGTAGGGGCCTGGGTTTCATCAAACATGAAATGATGCAGGACGAGGTCAGGGTTTATTATGGGCAGATGGCAGTCATCTCACGCCTGTGGGGCTTAGACCTGTTCCTCCTCGATCTGAAAGAGGAAGCGCATATGGGGACCTAGAGACGGTCTGTACGCGCTGCGTTGCATGGAAAAGGCAGGCAGCAGTTATTATTTGCACTTCTGAGCAAAGGTTGCAGGTAAAGAAGAGTAGCAGTGGTGGGGGGGCCCGTGCGGCAGCGGGTACCACCGCACGGGCTGTGTCGGAGTTACTGGACGATCCGGAAGAAGAGGGATTGGTGTCAGTACAACGCGTTGTGTTACAACGCATTCCGTTACAACGCGGATTTTACAACGCGGGATCCATTACAACGGATGTCATTACAATGCATGGCATTACATCGCAGATGCTATCACAACGCATGGCATTACATCGTAAGTATAGGTAAGTATACCTTTTTTTAAAAATGTTATTTATTTTATTGTAATTAATTTTTTAAAAATAATTTAATTAAAAGACAATTTAAAATTGTCATTAATTTAATTTAATAAAATAAAATCTATTAAATAAATGTAATTTTATTAAAAATTGTAATTAATTTAATTTAATTAAAAAAGTAATTAGTTTAAAGTACACATTTTTTATAATGAAATTAAATTAAATTAATAATAATTATTTATTAAATTTAATAAATTTAATTAAAAAATGTAATTAATGTAAAATAATTAATTTAATTTATTAAATATATTTTAATTAATTTTAAAATGGTAAATATAATTTAATTATCCCTAAACCCAAACCCTGCCCTAAAACCTAAAAACACCCCTGTACCCCAAAACCCAAACCCTGCCCTAAAACCTAAAAACACCCCTGTACCCCAAAACCCATAACCCTGCCCTAAAACCTAAAAACACCCCTGTACCCCAAAACCCAAAACCCTGCCCTAAAACCTAAAAACACCCCTGTACCCCAAAACCCAAACCCTGCCCTAAAACCTAAAAACACCCCTGTACCCCAAAACCCAAAACCCTGCCCTAAAACCTAAAAACACCCCTGTACCCCAAAACCCAAACCCTGCCCTAAAACCTAAAAACACCCCTGTACCCCAAAACCCAAAACCCTGCCCTAAAACCTAAAAACACCCCTGTACCCCAAAACCCAAACCCTGCCCTAAAACCTAAAAACACCCCTGTACCCCAAAACCCAAACCCTGCCCTAAAACCTAAAAACACCCCTGTACCCCAAAAACCCAAACCCTGCCCTAAAACCTAAAAACACCCCTGTACCCCAAAACCCAAACCCTGCCCTAAAACCTAAAAACACCCCTGTACCCCAAAAACCCAAACCCTGCCCTAAAACCTAAAAACACCCCTGTACCCCAAAACCCAAACCCTGCCCTAAAACCTAAAAACACCCCTGTACCCCAAAACCCAAAACCCTGCCCTAAAACCTAAAAACACCCCTGTACCCCAAAACCCAAACCCTGCCCTAAAACCTAAAAACACCCCTGTACCCCAAAACCCAAACCCTGCCCTAAAACCTAAAAACACCCCTGTACCCCAAAACCCAAAACCCTGCCCTAAAACCTAAAAACACCCCTGTACCCCAAAACCCAAACCCTGCCCTAAAACCTAAAAACACCCCTGTACCCCAAAACCCAAACCCTGCCCTAAAACCTAACACCCCTGTACCCCAAAAACCCAAACCCTGCCCTAAAACCTAAAAACACCCCTGTACCCCAAAACCCAAACCCTGCCCTAAAACCTAAAAACACCCCTGTACCCCAAAACCCAAACCCTGCCATAAAACCTATAAATACACAAACACCCCAAAACATATACCTCAGTACCCCAAAACATATACTCCTATACTCATACTTATTTAAAAAATCACTTAAATTAATATATTTAATTTATAATATTTAAAAACATAAATAAATATTTTTTTTATAATTAATAATAATTAAATCAATTAAATAATATTAAATAAAATAAAAAAAAATTAAATACTTACCAATACTTACGATGTAATAGTATGCGTTGTAATAGCATCTGCGATGTAATACCATGCATTGTAATGACATCCGATGTAATGGATCCCGCGTTGTAAAATCTGCGTTGTAACGGAATGCGACGTAAAAGATGCGTTGTAAGTGTTACATACCAAGAAGAGAGGTGCAAACACTGTACTTCAGCGGGCACATAGGGGTGCCAGAGCCTAACCTGTAACCTCATGGGAGGTGCAGGAACTCGTGTTGGCGCCCCAGTAGTCCTTCGGGCGGTTGTGGGCCTGTGCAACCGGGGGTTTGCCAAGTCACGCCCCGCAAAGGGCGTGTGTAGTATAAATATGATAATTGTACAGCAGTTGGGTGGTTCGCCACTGTGCTGATTGGCTCAACTGGCGGGCTACTAAAACCCTGGTCCCAGGCCCAATCTCTGTTTCGGAGACCGCCGCTCTAACCAGAGTGCCACACTTCTCTGCAACCGCCGAGGGCACAGTGCCCCTAACAAATTGCTCCGTTCCCTCTGCCACACACTCACTATGCTCCCCAACATGCGAGAAACCGGACGGGCCCCCAAATGCCCAATGCCAAATGAAGCGCAAAACGGCCGACATTTAAACACAAGAGCTTACAACACCGGCCCCCCGCCACTCACCACGTGCACAAGACAAACCAGGGACCCTACGTCCTAGTATCACGGCAACTCCATCGGCACGACCACCTAAGCCAGAGCGACGAGTACAAAAAGAGTGTCCCCGGCGTAACGCGGGCGACGTCCGGAGCGGCAAAGAGGCCTAAACAAGGCGAGGGGGAGAGATATAACCCCTCTGCCTGCCTGCCGCCCCGGACGCGCGTCACAGACCCGCCCACCTCTAACTGGGCGTCGCCTGCCCAGGGGAGGAGTGACCACTGAAAGGGACAGGGGGGACAGCCCTCCGTGACTAGGGGCCCGCCCTCCTGATGGCCACTGCGTGGCCTCGGGCAGGCGCAGAGATCAGAAAGTCACTTGGTGCTTCACATCAAGGGGCAGCCTGAGTACACACACTGTGTGTACAAATGTTCAGAGGTCACAAGTCACCTGTGTGTCCCACGGAGGAGGCTGCAGAAGACAACGAGGAAAGTGTGTGGATTTTGAGCTTTCACAAATAAAGACATTGTAAGTTCCACACAGGAAGAAGTTGCAGAGGAGCACAAGGCATGTCTGTGGGTGTTCAGGATTTACAAGTGAATTCACTCGTTAAGTCTTGAAGAGGATACAAACTATATTTTAGGGGGTGAAGGAACAAAAATTCACACCATCAATCCCATAGAGTAGGGTGCCTAAGAGTACATAGTGTGTATGTGCGTAGTCAGGATTCACAAATGAAGACAATCTGAGTCAGAAAGAGAAATTCAAGGAATATATGTCAGCTTTCAGGGATCACAGGTTGTATACGTACTGTGTGCTCTTGAGCATCCTTCTCTTTAGGACCTTCAGAGTGAGTTTAGATCAATTAAAACACCAACATACTTTGTATCCCCTTAAAGATTTAATGAATTGCTTGTGAATCCGAAACACCGACAAATATCCCCAGCTTCTTACTCTGTGGAACCCTGTATGAGGCTGGTCTCTCGTTCTGCTCTCTGCAGCAGATCCTGTATGAGGCTGGCTGTCTGTTCTCTGTTGCAGACCCTGTATGGAGCTGGTCTCTGGTAGTCTATTCTCTGTTGCAGACCCTTTATGAGGCTGGTCTCTGGTTGTCTGTTCTCTGTTGCAGACCCTATATGAGGCTGGTCTCTGCTTATCTGTTCTCTGTTGTAGACCCTTTATGAGGCTGGTCTCTGGCTGTATGTTCTCTGTTGCAGACCCTGTATGAGGCTGGTCTCTGGTTCTGTTCTCTGTTGAAGACCCTGTATGAGGCTGGTCTCTGGTTCTGTTCTCTGTTGCAGACCCTGTATGAGGCTGGTCTCTGGTTGTCTGTTCTCTGTTGAAGATCCTGTATGAGGCTGGTCTCTGGTTGTCTGTTCTCTGTTGAAGACCAAGTATGAAGCAGCCCTCTGGTTGTCTGTTCTCTGTTGCAGACCCTGTATGAGGCTGCTCTCTCGTTATCTGTTCTCTGTTGGAGACCCCGTATGAGGCTGGTCTCTGGTCGTCTGTTCTCTGTTGCAGACCCTGTATGAGTCTGGTCTCTGGTTGTCTGTACTCTGTTGCAGACCCTGTATGAGGCTTTTCTCTGGTTGTCTTTTCCCTGTTGCACACCCTGTATGAGGCTTGTCTCTGGTTGTCTGTTCTCTGTTGCAGACCCTGTATGAGGCTGGTCTCTGGTCGTCTTTTCTCTATTGCAGACCCTGTATGAGGCTTTTCTCTGGTTGTCTTTTCCCTGTTGCAGACCCTGTATGAGGCTGGTCTCTGGTCGTTGGTTCTTTGTTGCAGATCCTGTATGAGGCAGGTGTTTGACTGTTCTCTGTTGCAGACCCTGTATGAGGCTGGTCTCTGGTCGTCTGTTCTCTGTTGCAGACCCTGTATGAGGCTGGTCTCTGGTTGTGTTCTCTGTTGCAGACCCTCTATGAGGCTGGTCTCTGTCTGGGTTCATCACCTTCAGTCCGCAACTTTTAGTCTGCATACCTTCATTCCGCATACCATTATCCCGCAAGTACTTTTATTCCGCAGAATATTACAACGCATGTCATTATATCTTATATGCTTTTATCACGCATGCTTTTACAACGAAATTCGTTGTAAAAGCATGAATGGTAAAATCATATGTTTTTAAAATTTAAGTTTAAGGTAAGTATATGGTTTAAGTTTGTGGGTGCTGGGGTATATGTTTTAGGGGTTCAGGGCTATTTTAAGGGTGGGTTTGGGTTATGGGGTACAGGGGTAATTAAGGGTTATGGGGTATGTTTGCGTTTTGGGGTACAGGGTTATTTTTAGGGTTTGGGGTAGCTTTGGATTTTGGGGTACAGGGTTATTTTAAGGGTTCAGGGGTAGGTTTGGGTTTTGGGGTACAGGGGTGTTTTTAGGGTTCAGGGCTTGGTTTGGGTTTTGGGGTACAGGGGTATTTTTAGGGTTCAGGGCTAGGTTTGGGTTTTGGGGTACAGGGGTATTTTTAGGGTTCAGGGTTAGGTATGGGTTTTGGGGTACAGGGGTAATTAAGGGGTCAGGGCTAGGTTTGGGTTTTGGGGTACAGGGGTATTTTTAGGGTTCAGGGCTAGGTTTGGGTTTTGGGGTACAGGGGTATTTTTAGGATTCAGGGCTAGGTTTGGGTTTTGGGGTACAGGGGTATTTTTAGGGTTCAGGGCTAGGTATGGGTTTTGGGGTACAGGGGTATTTTTAGGGTACAGGTCTAGGTTTGGGTTTTGGGGTACAGGGGTATTTTTAGGGTTCAGTGCTAGGTTTGGGTTTTGGGGTACAGGGGTATTTTTAGGGTTCAGGGTTAGGTATGAGTTTTGGGGTACAGGGGTAATTTAGGGTTCAGGGGTAGCTTTGGGTTTTGGGGGACAGGGGTAATTTAGGGTTCAGGGCTAGGTATGGGTTTTGGGGTACAGGGATATTTTTAGGGTTCAGGGTTAGGTATGGGATTTGAAGTACAGGGTCATGCTGGGGGTAGTGTTTTAGGGTTTTGGGTAGTGTTGTAGTGTTTGGTCATGCTAGGGGAAGTGTCATAGGGTTTAGAGTAGTGTAGTGTAGGGTCATGCAGGGGGTAGTGTTTTAGGGTTTAGGGTAGTGTTGTAGCATTTGAGTAGTGTAGAGTCATGCAGGGGTTAGTGTTTTAGGGTTTAGGGTAGTGTTGTAGCGTTTGAGTAGTGTAGGGTCATGCCGGGCGTAGTGTTTTTGGGTATAGGGTAGTGTTGAAGTGTTTGTGTAGTGTAGGGTCATGCTGGGTGTAGTGGTTTAGGGTATTATTTTAGTGTTTGTGTAGGGTCATGCTTGTTGTAGTGTATAAAGGTTGTGTTGTAGTGTTTGTGTAGGGAAGTAGAGTGCTTTATGGTAGTGTTGGAGGGTCGTGCTGGGTAGTGTAAATATAGGTAATGGACTGTGGGTTAAGGGTGGGCGGTGCAGGGGTTCTACTTTAGAGTGTAGTGTAAGGTAGTGTAGGATAGGGTGCTCTTACTTTCTTGAACAACTTTTAAAACGAGTATACATTTAACATGCATGCCTTTTCGTTTTAAAGGCATGCGTGCTAAAGGCATATGTATACTACTATTATAAAGAGAGAACTGTGTCCTTTGAGCCAGGTAAACTCGAAAACTACACCACCAATCCAAACACCCAAGACATCTTTGAAAACCTCAGGGCAAGCAGAAGGACATAGGCTATATAAAAATAAAAAATATACGTGGTTTAAAAAATTAGGAATAAAAATAAAGTAGTCCCTTGCAAGTAGCGCCGGCTGCGACGTCTGCGTGATGACATCGGGAAAGAACCTTGGCTTTTTAGTATTGTTTCAGCAAAGGGGACTACTTTTTCTTCGTTTTATATCTGCCCCGTTTTTATAAGGTAATGGCTGATGCCTGCAAGGAAACTATCGCTCTTACTAGCGAGAGTCTGTTTATTCGTATTTTATAGCTCACTGCCCTTGGAGCTGGCAACACTGACCATCGGTGAAAAAACGGCCCGCTGGACTACAAAATGACCTGTAGCAGACCCTGTAAGAGGCCTGTCTCTGGTCGTCTGTTCTCTGTTGTTGACCCTGTATGAGGCTGGTCTCTGGCTCTGTTCTCTGTTGCAGACCCTGTATGAGGCTGGTCTCTGTCTGTTCTCTGTTGCAGACCTGTATGAGGCTGGTCTCTGGTTGTCTGTTCTCTGTTTTCCAGACCCTGTATGAGGCTGGTCTCTGGTCTACTCGCTGTTGCAAACCCTGTTTGAGGCTGGGGTCTGTTCGTCTGTTCTCTGTTGCAGACCCTGTATGAGGCTGGTCTCTGGTTGTGTTCTGTGTTGCAGACCCTCTATGAGGCTGGTCTCTGTCTGTTCTCTGTTGCAGACCTTGTATGAGGCTGGGGTCTGGTTGTCTATTCTCTGTTGCAGATCCTGTATGAGGCTGGTCTCTGATTCTCTGTTGCAGACCTTGTATGAGGCTGGGGTCTGGTTGTCTATTCTCTGTTGCAGATCCTGTATGAGGCTGGTCTCTGGTTCTCTTTTCTCTGTTGCAGACCCTGTATGAGGCTGGTCTCTGGTCGTCAGTTCTCTGATGCAGACCCTGTATGAGGCTGGTCTCTGGTTCTGTTCTCTATTGCAGACCCTGTATGAGGCTGGTATCTGGTTCTATTCTCTGGTGCAGACCCTGTATGAGGCTGGTCTCTGGTTTTCTGTTCTCTGTTTTAGACCCTGTTGAGGCTGGTCTCTGGTCATCTGTTCTCAGTTGCAGGCCCTGTATGAGGCTGGTCTCTGGTCGTCTGTTCTCAGTTGTAGGCCCTGTATGAGGCTGGTGTCTAGTTGTTGGTTCTCTGTTGTATCCCATGTATGGTGCTAGCATCTGCTCTCTCACTCTCTGCACGTGCTTCTGCTTAAGGTTTAGTAGTAGAAAGCATTGCTTTATAGAGAAGCCTCAAACATGGTTCACTGTAGGCCACGGCCCTGATGTAATTTAAAGGGAACTGGAATAGAGACACCCTGAGGGTACCTCACTAATACAAAAAGACTGAGGGCATATCTTTAATTAGTCAGGGAGGTATAGATGTAACATATTCAAGAGCAATATGGATATGTGTGGCTAGAATTAGAATCTGAGTGTTTGTTATTGGTACGTACAATCTTGATATATTTGGCCAGTATAGGGCAGTAAACCAGGTGTGTTGCTAGGAAGATACAATTGTTGGAGAAGGTCAAGGGTGGGCCGTCGGGTCAGGGGTTGAGTTCCTTCAAGACATGTGTCTATTTTGTAGGAGACTTGGAGCTGATGTCCTATCGATAGGGATGATGTACCAGATCCAGATAGCATGAACAGAGGAGGCTTACTGTAACCCGACTGGGCTAACAAGGAGGAAGGAGCCAACAAGCACAGCGATTGTACGTAAGAGGGTTTTATTTGTGGGTATAAGAATGTGGTGACGAGATTGGAAATAGAGTCCGTCATTGAGAAGCTGGGTTGAATGGTTCCTGCCGTCCTTCGTTTCTTCTCGGTCCTCCTGAGTCCTTGGCTCTTGTCACCAGACGTGCCCCCCCAAAAAAAAGAGGATACGTAGTATTTAGACAACCATTCCGAATACTACCAAACGATATGGGGAAGGGAGTGCAGGTAACACTTGTGAAAACAGCCACCACCAGTGTAAACAACAAAATATTCGTGAGAGGCAGTAATCCACGTACCATAAGCCATGATGTGATTTCAAAGAAAGAAACAAGGCAGAGGATTCTGCAACACTTTAGACCGCCCACTTGCAGTTACCCGTTCCCACCCTTATGGTAAAAGAGGCCCCGGAGTCTTCTCCGTACATGGTTTAGCCACGCATCTCTGAGAGCGTGCCTGGGCGAACCATTTTGCTGGCCTCCTGGCTCTCCTCCCGATGGTACCTCCGGGTCTTCTTCGCTGCTTGGAAGTCCCTCCAGCCGATCCTTGATTTCCCACTCCTATCTGCTTGCTCTCCGTCTCTCGCCGTCTTTTCTCCATGGCTTCCCTCGTTGGTTCTTCCGTGTCCGCCCTTTTCTCTAACGTAGTCGGCCAGGATAGGCCGACGAGCGCTATCGTCATGGGGGCATGCCTCGGCTCTGTAATGTCTGGGTCTTCTTTCAAGGGCCCGCTCCAATCCTGTGAAGGAGATTGAAAGTCACTCTCGGGGGATACTTCGTATGATCGCGTGACTCCGTGACACTTACCTTTTTAGGTCGAGCTGGCGTAAGCAGCTTCCAGCAAGCTCTATTGTTAGGGACTTGCTTTGGAAGTGGAACAGGGGATGGGCACGCGCAGAGCCCTCGGTGATTTCAGCAGGTGTACGCGCATGTACAGCCACACACCGTGCACATCTCCTGTCCCGCTTCTAAGGCAAGTCAGCTTCTTGCAATCTCTCAGCCTCCTGCAAACTCTCTCACGCGCGCGCGCGTGCACACATATACATACACATACACACACACACCACACACACACACACACACACATACACACATACACATACACATACACACACACACACACACATACACGCATACACACATACACACATGCACACCCACACACACACCCCTCTAATCTTACCGGGCTCTTGTTGCTGCGCTGGTGTCATCTCTGCATCACCTGGCAAACGCAGGGCTTTTTTCACTTATGGGAGCCCCGCACGTGCATCGGCGGCCCTCCTTATGTCTGCAGCCACCGCAGGGCTCTCTTTCAGGCATGGGAGCCCCGGGTCACCACTGCCCCTCTTGGCCATGGGCTCGGGCTTCCTGCAGAAGGCGAAAGTCCCGCCCCA
The DNA here is from genome assembly GCF_964263255.1 of Lissotriton vulgaris. Classification (NCBI taxonomy): domain Eukaryota; kingdom Metazoa; phylum Chordata; class Amphibia; order Caudata; family Salamandridae; genus Lissotriton; species Lissotriton vulgaris. The sequence continues at coordinate 966,354 of NW_028253855.1, read as the reverse complement.
CAACAGGCTTGACGCTGCCAAACTTCCGCTTTTCGGGCCGGTTCTTGTTTATTTTACTACCTGTGTTAGCCTTGTCCGTATGTTCAGTCCCAAATTACCCCACTGACTTCAGTGAAGTACGCTTTGTAAGGATTTTTATTATATAAAAAGCCGAACATGTGGTCTCTCCTAACGATTTCCGTATTTTTGCTGTCAGCATGGAGTTCTTACCTCAACACTGTTCGGCGAGAGTGAGCGGGTTCGTCCGAGCGGATGGTGGCTTTGCGCACCTTTGCCATTAGACTGCAGTTAGGTGGCATCACCGCCATCATCTCCAGGGAGGTGAAAACCAAGGGGTTGGTTGTGTGATGGCGCAATGAGCCCGGATGCTCCTACAGTTCATTTTTCGTGTTGTTGATTCTCTGTTACACTCCATGCTCTTGGAGTCCAAATGTATCATGATACCGCGCGACAGTTGTTTCACATTTAGACCACTGAGTGGTAATCTTTCTATCTGGCATGTAAGAAGATTTTGGGCTGCCTACAGAAGATTCAAAATTATGCAGTTAGAGTAGAGACCGGACCCAGATATCCTCATGACCACCTAAATCGATCCACCGAGATTCCATTGGTTGCTATTTGTCAATTGCGGTGAATGTTAACTTACGAGTCCATCTAGTCGGATGGCCGGGTTCAATGGAAGTGAAGGCCCAGGGTCCACCTTCCTAGCAGAGCAAGGGCGATTGTCTTTCCCTTTGTCAGCCTTCACAGTGCTAATGGGATGTGCCACGGGTAAAGCTCCTTTGTCACTTCCACTGTTCATCAGCGCCCCCTACGTTGCGTGACTGCTCCTGGAAGTGCAGGCAAGAGCAGTTTAAACCCTTCCTAGCAGCTTATCATGGACATCTAGTTTAGGTTATGTTTTATTATCCTGCGGAAAAGCTTTGTTATAACAATGGCTTTGTGTTTATGTTGTTCTATGTCTTATGTTCCTTGTCTTCGTTTATTATTAAATTACCTGAATTCTTGCACGTACACTCAATAGTGAATTTAGTTTTTGCTCTAGGTCTGACTAGGTAAAACATTAAATCTAATCTCGGCCTTTTGGGCCCTCGAGCCTTATTGAGACGCCTCGTTCTCGTGTGAATTTTTGTGTTGCTTATCTATTGCATTTTATGTTCACAACAGTTTACACTATTTTGGTAGGTTTTCAAATGAAACCAGCTTAATGTATTTCTGCAGTGTTCGGCTAACCCGTTTATTAAATTTTTGCTGTTATTTCAACTCAAAATATTGAGTGTATAGCACACTCCACAAACCCAGGTGTGCCTTAGGTAGAAAATGCAAGATACCTTAGTGGGTTAAACGCTCGCTGCTCACATCTGCTGCAGCCTACACGTCTTAAGTTTGCATCTTAATTTGGGCAGATAACCCATCCGTCCAAATGAAATATTCGATTGGGTAATAGTAACACTAGTTATTTATATTGCTTCAAGGTGATCAGTGTGTAGTTCAGAGCGCTATATAAAAGTTATTGACTCTGTCTTTCAATGTGCACCCAATCTGACCTTTGTTTCCTTTTTACCTTGCTCACAGATAATGTTACATAGTCACCCTCACCCCGTCACTCTCACCCTCACACCCCCTCACCCTCACCCTCACCCCCTCACCCTCACACTCACACACTCACACCCTCACCCTCACACACCCTCACACCCCCTCACCCTCATACCCACACCCTCACACTACTCATCCACAGACACCCTCACCCTCACACCCCCTCACTCACACCCCCTCACACCCCCTCACCCTCACACACCCTCACATCCTCTCACCCTCACACCCCCTCACCCCCCTCATACCCCTCACCCTCACACACCCTCACACCCCATCACCCTTACACACCCTCACAACCCTCACCCTCACCACACTCACTCACCCTCACACCCCCTCACCCTCACCCCGTCACTCTCACCCTCACACCCCCTCACCCTCACACCCTCACCCTCACACCCTCACACCCTCACCCTCACACCCCCTCACCCTCACACCCTCACCCTCACACCCCATCACCCTCACACACCCTCACCCTCACATACCCTCACACCCCCTCACCCTCACACACCCTCACCCTCACACACCCTCACACCCCCTCACACACCCTCACATCCTCTCACCCTCACACACCCTCACCCTCACTCCCCCTCACACCCCGCACCCTCACACACCCTCACACACCCCCTCACCCTCTCCCTCACACCCCCTCACCCTCACACCCCATCACCCTTAAACACCCTCACACCCCCTCACCCTCACGCCCCCTCACCCTCACACCCCATCACCCTCACACCCCATCACCCTCTCACCCTCACAACCCCTCACACGCCCTCACCCTCACATTCCCTCACCCTCACACACCCTCACCCTCACACACCCTCACTCACCCTCACACTCACCCTCACACCCCCTCACCCTCACAACCCTCACACACCCTCACCAGCATAGCATAACAAAAAATAGCATAACAAAACATAGCATAACTTAACAAAACACAGCATAGCATAACAAAACACCGCATAGCATAACAAAAAAAGCATAGGGTAGCAAAACATAGCATAACAAAACAAAGAATAGGATAGCATAACAAAACAAAACATAGCATATCATAACAAAACAAAGCATAGCATAACATAACAAAGCATAGCAAAACAAAACATAGCATAGTATAACAAAACATAGCATAGCATAACTAAACACAACAAAACATAGCAGAACAAAATATAGCATAACATAAAGCCAAGCATAGCATAACAAAACATAGCATAACAAAACATAGCAAAACACATCAAAACATAGCATAGCATAGCATAACAAAACACAACAAAACATAGCATACATAACAAAACATAGCATAGCAAAGCATAGCAAAACATAGCATAGCATAACAAAACACAACAAAACATAGAATAGCAAAGCATAGCAAAACATAGCATAACATAACAAAACACAACAAAAAATAGCATAGCAAAGGATAGCATAGCATAACAAAACACAACAAAACATAGCATAACAAAACACAACGTAGCATAACATAACAAAACAAAGCATAGCATAGCATAACAAAACATAGCATAACAAAGCATTGCATAGCATAACAAAGCATGGCATAACAAAACATAGCATAACAAAACATAGCATAGCAAAACAAAGCATAGCATAATAAAACACAACAAAGCATAGCAAAACACAGCATAGCATAACAAAGCATAGCATAGCATAACAAAACACAACAAAACATAGCATAGCATAACAAAACAAAGCATAGGATAGCAAAACTAAACATAGCATAGCATAACAAAACAAAGCATAGGATAGCAAAACAAACATAGCATAATAAAGCATAGCATAACATAACAAAACATAGCATAACAAAACACAACACATAGCATAACAAAACATAGCAAAACACAACAAAACATAGCATAGCTTAACAACACATAGAAAAACAAAACATATAATAGCACAGAAAAACATAGCATAGCATACCAAACACAACAAAACATAGCATAGCAAAGCACAACAAAACATAGCATAGCAAAACAAAGCATAGCATAATAAAACACAACAAAACATAGCATATCATAACAAAGCATAGCAAAACATAGCATAACAAAACATAGCATAGCATAACAAAACACAGCATAGCATAGCATAACAAATCAAAACAGGATAGCAAAACATAGCATAACATAACAGAACAAAACATAGGATAGCAAAAGAAAACATAGCATAGCATACAGCATTACTCAGCACCTCCACAGCATCACTCAGGGCGCCACAACATCACTATGCGCTACTACAGCATCACTGAACGCCACAGCATCACTCGTTTGCCATCACAACATCACTCCGAGCCACCACAGCATCAATCTGTTCAACCATTCAACAACAACTGGTTCAAATATGTTCTCTTAATGTTTCAAGCTTTATTACAAACTAGCAGCCCGCCCCGGCTTTGCCCGGGGCAGAAGGGGGCTGGGGGCAGCATTTGAAGCCTCTGTGCACCCCCCACTCCCCCCCCGAACTTTGCCCAGACCGCATCCCTCCCGCCTTCCGCCCCGACATTGGCCATGCCGCCTCCCGCCTTGAGCCTTCAGTCTTGAGCCTCCCGCCCGCCCCGACATTGGCCATACCGCCTCGTTCCTTGCGCCTTGAGCCTCCCGCCCGCCTCCCGCCACCCGCCTCCCGCCTCCCGCCTGCATTTGCCTTACCGCAGGCCTCGCCGCAAGTCCACTCTTCGTCGCAAGTCCACTCCTCGCCGCAAGTCCACTCCTCGCCGCAAGTTACCGCTCCTCCCCGCATATCGTCATTACGTTATGTGTCGGTTGCGATCAGCGCTACGTCGCGGCCGGCGCTTGTTTTAGGGGACTACTTTGTTTACAAATTTAATTTTTTTATTTTACGTTTTTTTTCAATTTAATGTCGCCTATGTCCATCTACACACCCTGATATTTTCATAGATGTATCGGGTGTGTAGATTGGTGCTGTGGTTCCCGAGTTTACCTGGCCAAAAGGTGCAAGTTCTCTCTTTATAATAGTAGTATAGATTAATTATTTAAAAAAATTAAAAGCCATTGTTATTTGTAATATCAATACATTTAAGTCACGTAAATACAAAACATGTTGCATTGCAAATGCTATAGGTGTCACATTTGCAAAAGATAAAAGTATTGGCATTGGAAATGACAAAGCTATTAATTTCGCTATTTTCAAAACCAACACATACATAAAAAAATTGTCATTTACAAGACCCAATAGCTGAAACTTTCCTAATGCGAGACCTATTGCATTGCAAATGCTTGTTTGTTTAAAAGATGACATTTTACTTTCCACCCATGGGTTGTTTCTTGCAGTGCATTATGGCATCTTGAGGTCACCTAAACGCGCTGGGAGTTCTGGGGTTAGTTTTCATGGTAGAGTGCTTCTTCCGTATGGGAGGGTGCTTGTGCCCTGCTCTCCACAAGCGGCCTAAGCAGCATATTGCTTGTGAGTCTTGAAAGAGACGCTTTAATTAAGCACCAGGCTCGGGCTATGTAGGAAATGCCTCGGGCCATTTCTCAGGTCTTTTCGTGAAGCTCAGCAGGTATGACGAGGGTGCTGTGTTGCTAAAACAAAGCATATCCTTGCTGTTCCGATAAATCATTCTTTAAATATAAGCATGTCCGCCGTGATGCGGTTCTTCTGTTTGCAAGTACTACATACTATGTGGGCTGTAGCAGGGATTAGCCCGACCGACTCTTTAAAAACAAAAACGTTCTAGAGGAGGCAAGCACTGAAATATTCTAGTAGATACCATTTTCGAAATCTTTACCCCACCTTTTGTGCATTTTTTTACACCCCCTCATCACAGCTGCTATTGTGCTTTCACTCCTCATCTTTGTTTTTTCTCTTCGCTGTTCACTTTACCGCCAACTCTCGACTATTTCTCTTACAAAGTTCTCCTTTCCTCCTTATCTCTTCTCCTTCACCCTCACCCCCTTCATCTGATTCTTCTTTCAACACTCACAAGCCTTTGTACCTCTCTGCCGTTTTACCCCTTGCACTCTTCCGTTCCTCTTTATCTCTCCTGCTTTTTGCTTTCACTTATTTCGAACACCTTTTGCCCCTCCTTCCTTTTTGTGTCTCTTAACTTCATTTCAATCTTTTCTTCCTTCTTCTACTCTTCCCCTCCTCCTTTCCCAAATCACTTTCTCCCTTTCTTTCATCTTCCCCGCACCCTGCAGCCCCTTAACCCCATATTTCTCGCCACCCTGTTCGCTCCTCTTCTGCCTCCCCCCTCCCTTCCCCTCCCCTCCCCGTATCCTGGAAATCACCAAATTGAGGGACGATTTCCAGCCTCATGCTAGAGGAAGAGGAGGCTAAGGGGCTGGGCAGCCCCCGCTGCCCCCTCAGTAGTATTAGCTGCATCCCCACCCTCACCTCCAATCAGGCGCGCAGCACCCATTGGACTGAAAGGGCTATGAAAGATCTATGCACAAGGAAGGGACTGACATCGCGAGCCGGCGGAACTACAAAAATGGCCGCTGTGATGTCATTTTGTAGTCCCGCGGGCCGTTTTTTCACCGATGGTAAGTGTTGCCAGCTCCAAGGGCAGTGAGCTATAAAATACGAATAAACATACTCTCGCTAGTAAGAGCGATAGTTTCCTTGCAGGCATCAGCCATTACCTTATAAAAACGGGGCAGATATAAAACGAAGAAAAAGTAGTACCCTTTGCTTAAACAATACTAAAACGCCCAGGTTCTTTCCCGATGTCATCACGCAGACGTCGCGGCCGGCGCTACTTGCAAGGGACTACTTTATTTTCATTCCTAATTTTTTAAACGACGTATATTTTTTTTTTATATAGCCTATGTCCTTCTGCTTGCCCTGAGGTTTTCAAAGATGTCTTGGGTGTTTGGTTGGTGGTGTAGTTTTCGAGTTTACCTGGCTCAAAGGACACAGTTCTCTCTTTATAATAGTAGTATAGAAGATGTAACACAAAGATGTTAATATTTCACTTCTGTTCTTGGATTTTCATCACAATAAAATACACTGAACATAATCACAAAAGTTATTTACAAAAGTTTAAGCTATTGCCATTATAAATTACAATAACTTTTATTGAAGTATTAATTATTTAAAAAAATTAAAATCCATTGTTATTTGTAATATCAATACATCTAAGTCACGTAAATACAACACATATTGCATTACAAATGCTATAGGTGTCACATTTGAGAAAGTTATAACTATTGGCATTGTAAATGACAAAGCTATTAATTTCCCTATTTTCAAAAACAAAACATATATACAAAATTTGTCATTTACAATACCAATAGCTCAAACTTTCCTAATGCGAGACCTATTGCACTGCAAATGCTTGTTACTTTTTTTCCATCTTACGTTATTTTGACTCCAGTGAGGTGATACCAAGGCCCCTGGACTGATGTTGTCCCCTAGACCGGGTTAGTTTGTTTGCCAGGTAAGTCGGGGTCTTGTAATCGAGCGCTTAATAAGTGATGCAAATGATGTTGAAGATGATGTGGGCTGGATGAGGAAGCCAGGGTAGGTCTTTTGACGTGGAGATGATTTGATCAAATTCCTTCAAGACCTTGATGAGAGATGCCGCTTCGTGTATGCTTCCTTTAATAGTGCCAGGGAGGTATTGGGGAAAGAGTTGAGCAGGGCTTTGCCTCCACCCTCATGGAAGAGGACTTGTACTGTTGTTCTGATGTTGCTTTGTGTATGCTACCTTTCAGGGGTGCTAGTGTAGTATTGGGGAGACCATTGAACATGACTTCCCTACTTCCACTGCGGAGAGAACTTGTTTGGTCAGTCTGAAGTCATCTTCCAACCCAAAGAACTTCATTTTCTTCAAGAGAGAGATTTGGAGCCAAGCTTACTTCTTAACCAGCATGTGGCTTGAATGAGAGGTGTGTGTAGGGGGTACACCTGAAAGTTGGAAAGCCAGGCTTGAACCTGGGGCTGTTTTGAGCCGGTGGCATACAAGAAGAATTCAATATTTGTGAGGTTTAAATTTAGAACGTTAGTCAGAATGTATGAGTTTGGGGTAGGAGTTGGGCAGGTTGGAGAAAGCTGGTAAAACTATGGTTCCCCCTTTTGGCCAATCCAATAGAAAGTCAGGTGGCCAATCCAATGCTAAGTCAGGTGGCCAATCTTTTTCGGGTAGTAAAATGTCATATCTCTGAGTGCGTTCCTCGCAAAAGAGGAATTTATAAATCTGAGTACATCCCCTTCCAACCATAGCTGGACTTTGTATAAACGGTGTGGAACGCTGACGCTGGTATCAGGTGTTTTCACCATGATATACTCACTCAGCGCTATTCCCACTAGGCAATCCATCAGATTCTGGCAAACTATTGTGACTTTTGCCATGCTGTCCAGCATTGTCAATGCCCACTTCCCGTTCAGAACCAGAGTCCTCAAATTCCGGGACATGCCTGATCTTTCTACCTCTTCTTTTTAAACGGAGGTTTTGGTATTTTAGGTTTGTCTTCCTGCTTATGTATTTTGATGAGCATTGTGGGTCCTTTGTTTCCGGGGCTCTTCTGACCTCCACTTTGACCGTCCTCGTCAGAACGTCTTTTGGGTGTATCCTGAAAGGAATGAGAGGAACATGTATCAGCATCCTGATATCTATCAGGCGGTTTAACATGATCATGGTTACTTAAATTGGAACGTTTTTTGGCAGTGGAAACCCACCCTGTGACTGTTTTTTCTTGGTTTTTCTTATTGTCCCACTTCTTTTTTGTAGAAGAGTTGGGTGCTTGCTTAGAATTGTCCTTTTCAGAATTACTCTTAACCTGTGGCTATCCTGGTCTTGCTCCCAAATTATCTCTTCTCAGCATAGCATAAGTTTATTCGCTAATTTTGGGCAATCGCGCTCCTGCTGGGCAGGAGTCAAATCCCTTAGGCGTATAGCTAACGCTGCTGTCTCCTCATTAATGTTACTCAACATTATGGCAGATACTGCGGCAAAATTTCCCATCAGTTTCATCCTTAATTCTAGGACAGATGCTGCCCCATGCTCATTCTGCACCTGTTTTAAAACTTCAGGTAAAACTGCCAGAGAAGGGATACTACGGACTGAATAATAAACACATGTGTATCACATATGTGAAGACCTTGTACATAATGCTAACAAAATGGGGGATAATTTAACACAGGAAAATACCTTGGCGCTCACCAATTAACATGAGGTAAACAAAAACAGATGAAGCAGTATTAGCGGTGCTACAGGTGAGGGAAAACCCCTAAACCCTCAGTTGTGAGATCTAAGTGTCAGAAATTTGCTGAAACCAGTTCCTTTGCACACGCATACAAGTAAAATGATAGTTAAAAGTATTGTTGCCTTAAAGATCGAGGCAAGTAATGTTTCTTGTAGAGTTCTCTTGTCTTTATTCAAAAGGTATCCAAAGTCCAGCCAACACGTGTTTCGTCAATAGGGCGTAAAAAAATTTGTCATGAAGAAGTTCTTACCTTAATAGGGGGGACAATATATATACCTTTCTTGTACCTTATTTTCCGCCCGAAAGGCATCAGACATTGTATAGTATGATTCATCCCTGTATATGATTATTATTTTGGTAGTGTTTATAATTTCTGTACATGATTACTGTGTTTGCTTCTCTTAAATCATTATGTTGCATCTTCTTGCCCATCCCGCGCTCACCCAGGTCTGTAAGTGTTCTATTAGTTGTTCACCACTTGATTCAATGCTTAGTAGAAGCCCCATATAATTCATGTTTAGATTTTACTATAGTTTTGACTATTATTCCTGTTTATGATTATTCACTGACTATCCTTTTATCACCACGCCCCATCATATAGCCCCCTCCTTGTCCACTCTGGACTTATAATTGAATTGTTATATGTGAACTCTTTGATCTTATGATTATTTTGCTACCCATGTTGATTCATGATCTGATTGTTACCTTTCCCTATAACTGTAAAGTGCTCTGATATCCTTCGGGATCTAGTCCGCGCTATATAAAACCTTATAAATAAAATAAAAACCTTTGACTTCTTCAGGGCTGTTATGCAGTGAATGGTATCTTAGACCTAAAAAATGCTGAAATATACTGCAGGAAGACTGTATCCCAAGTGGCACAATCTTCTATGGGGTAGCCATCCCCATTGGCAAGCAAACTGTTAGCATCCTATATTTCTCCAGCGGGCCCATACAGGGAAATACGGCTTCAAGCTGGTTTGTTTTTTGTGCGATCCAAAACGGAATTTCTTCCCTTTTGGTGAATATTTTCCCCATTACTGTATTCAATGTTTGCCGGCTAATGCCCGGTGTAGCTAACTGTGGTGCTACCGCTTGAACAGTCTGGCAGGAGCGAGTGTTAATGTTCTCATCACGTATTATGTAAGTCTTCCTTAAATTGTTACTAGATTATTGTAAAACCCCAGTATTTGGCCTGTGGTCAGACGATCAACATTGGGATGCGGTGTGTAACTGGCTAAGATTGGCCTAAGATTGGGCTCAGTCAGCGGCCAATCTTATCCAGTCTCATTGTTGTATACTATGGGGAAGGTCACCTTTAAACCAATTAATATGTTCTTGGTAAGTTAGTGGTATTTCTATCTTCGCATAAGGAGTGTATTTGTCTCGTGTTTCACCTACTTCATATTTGTGAAATACCTGTGTAGCATCATCTGCAGCAGGGAATTTAACCCAAGAGTTACATACTTCCGTTCTAAATGCATTGTGTGCCTCTACTACAAAGGTAACATCCCCACCATCTAGTGTGAGGCCGTTTTGTAGTCGATTTTTAGTCAATACTTGTCTGCAGTTCTCAGAAATATTCTGTCCTATGTTATGTAAGAAATAAATTACAGAGCTCTGCTAACACATTGGAAACAATATCCTATCAAACTTAAATTTACCAATGGCCAATACATAGAATATACCTACTTAGCTCAGGAGGATAATCCCTACCACCTTGGACGTCACCCATTAAATAGGTGTGTAGGGATCTTTGAGCACAATTGAACTACTCAGTTGATCCATACAAAATAAGAAACCAACCAACGTTGGTGGCGCCATGTGATGTAAGTTCCACTATTCAATATGAACTGTGCGTTTGCAAACAACATAAACTTAAGATGTGCCAGACTGATTCCATGCTCCCCCATTAGGATATGTTGTTCCTTGGACCAGCTAGCTCGCAGTGCCACCATGGGCCCCCCTTAATCTGGTGGGTAAAAGTGTAGGACCCCCGTCTTGGTCCCGAATTGGACACCCCTCACTGAGATGTCAGTCAGCTGCTAGGCGAATGCTTAAGAATACAGGGACAAGTCAGCAGAAGTGTCTCCTCGGATTGTATTTGGAAAGAAAAGGATATATAGAGAAGAGGCCATCCTTGCCTCGGGCTGTGATTGTGATCAGGCTGCCTCTTGTTTGTATTCCGTAGATAGCCGCGTCGCCATATGGCCTTAATAATCAACACATTTGCATCACATATGTGAAGACCTTGTACATAATGCTAACAAAATGGGGATAATTTAACACAGGAAAATACCTTGCCGCTCACCAATTAACGTGTGGTAAACAGATGAATCAGTATTAACGGTGCTACAGGTGACGGAAAACCCCTAAACCCTCAGTTGTGAGACCCAAGGGTCGGAAATTTACTGAAACCAGTTCCTGTGCACATGCATACAAGTCAAATGAAAGTTAAAAGTATTGTTGGACGAAAGATCGAGGCAAGTAATATTTCTTGTAGAGTTCTCTTGTCTTTATTCAAAAGATACCCGAAGTCCAGCCAACACGTGTTTCTTCAATAGGGCATAACCCTTGACTTCTTCAGGGCTGTTATGCAGTGAATGGTATCTTAGACCTAAAAAACTGTGAACTCCTGTGTAGAATTTTCTGAGAAATTAAAATTCTGCAAACTTGACTTTGACTTGGTAAGGATTTATGGATGTAGATCTTTGTGGTAAAAGCAAAGACTGTGGAGAGATTGTCTGAAGATAAACAGGGGTTTTTCCTATTTGCATTCGTGAAGGGGAGAATTGCTTTTACTGTTAATACGGTGCTCTGTCCCCTTGGTTTGGGGGCCCCCTCTCGTCTAGTACACTTCTTTAAAGTGCTGCCACGTCTAAATGTTGCCAAGCATGTAGGTGTCAAGTACAGCACAATGTCTTTATCAGTTAGCAATAAGTGCCAATGATGAAGCTAATTTACCAGGGATTCTGGCCCTAGGACCAAACAGGCCTAAAGAAGAGACACCATTGTCTGTCTCCTTGTCTATGATACTTGGGACTGGTGCCTACAATCTGGATATGTGTGGCCGGTACTTACATTCCTGATATGCATGACTAGTACTTACAATCTGTATGATATGCGCCTATACATATGATATCGTATTGTTTTGTTATGTGGATTTTTAGAGCGCGGCTCAACACCCGTGAGGGTATCCAGACACCGAGTAGGGCAGGCCTACGGGTGGATGAGAGATCATGCCTGTGTCGTCAAGAAGAGTCACGTCTTTAGGTTCCTTCTGAAGTCCATGAGGGAGGGGGAGGTTCTGAGGTGTTGCTGGAGGCTGTTCCATGTCTTGGTTGCGAGGTATGAGAAGGAGTGTCCTTCGCTTCTGGCCTTCTTGATGAAAGGGAGGTGTGCTCTCGCCTGGGACGTAGATTGAAGGTGTCTGGCGGGTTGGTAGAAGTTGAGGCGGTGGTTGAGGTAAGCTGGATCAATGCTGTTGTGCGCTTTATGGGTTTGAGTGAGTAGCTTGTACTTACATCTTTCCTGGACTGAGAGCCAGTAGAGATTGTTGAGGTGCAGAGAGATGTTCAGAATGAGTCTGGCGGATGCTATCTGGGTGGTTTGGAGTCGACCTAGAACATGGTCTGGAATTCAGAGGTAGAGTGTGTTTCCATAGTCAAGTCGGCTTGTGATAAGTAGCTGGGTGACTGTTCGTCTGCTGTTAAGTGGTATCCACTTAAAAATCCTGCGTAGCAGTCGCAGGATGAAGAAACATGATGAGGCGATGGCGTTGATCTGTCTGCTCATGAAGAGGTTGGTGTCCAGTATGATCCTGAGGTTCTCACCATGGTTTGTAAGGGTGGGTGGGGGCCACCAAGAGACATCCCAGGGGGAGTGGTTGTTCCCGAAGATAAGGGCCAACATTTTGTCTGTGTTGAGCTGGAGGCAGTTGTTTTTCATCCAAGCAGCGACATTGCTTCAGCAGTTGGTGAAGTTTGTTTGGGAGCTGCTGGTAGAGGTGCTAAGGGAGAGGATGAGCTGTATGTTGTCAGTGTACGATACTGTGTAGATGTTGTGTGTTCAGCTGAGCGACGATCCTTGAGGGTCGTGGGGCCAGGGTTCCTGGCACTGGGAGCAGTCCAGATGCAGACGGGCCTGCCTTTGCCACGCCAGCTGTGCACATCCACTGCGAGATCGCGCTGCGGCTTGCATTATGTAGGGCCATGGGTGGGCGATACTTCTGCTGTTGGGAAGAACAGTGAGTTGGAAAATCCCAGGCGGGAATACCTGGCCGAGAAATTACGGGCATGAAAACCTGGGCAGCGGTGGTGTCAGTTGGGCAAACCGATGTAAAGTTGTACTTTAGGTCTAAACTTAGACTTTTGGTCTAAGTTTACCTTTGTGAATCGGGCCCAGGGCTTGTGCAGTTGTCCCTGTAGTGATTCTATTCTGTAAGTCGGACCCCACCGTACTGATCTTTAGATATTTCTTGCACTCTCATCTCTGCAGGTAAAACTTCAAGAGTGGCTGCGTCTTCTGAAGAAAGAGGAGGTGTATTTTCAGGAGTCTAAAGTCAAGGAAGAGGAACAATATAAGACCATGAGGGTGAGTTCCAGCAGTGGACCCTGTGGGTCTGGTCATGTCTGCACTTTAGTCTGTGTGTGGACCTGATAAGGTTCCAAACATACAAAAACCGACGAGTCACCCAAAAGAATGGGTTATCAACACCACCAGGTAAATTCACTGACAGGAGTCACTGCCGTGGATATTGGGGCTCAAATTTGCGCAGGGTTTGTCCTCAAATAAACCAAGTGTAGTGTCCTCGAAGACATTTTTTACAATAGATCTTTTCTCGGTTCTTAAAGGCTATTTGGGGGCCAAATGTACATGTATTACGTTTCAACATAATAATAGGTGAGCGCCTAAATTGAACTTGGCTACCTTGTAACATAACATTTCTAAAATAAAAACACTAATTACTCTGCTGACCTGAAGGTATTTAATTGGTGTGTAATAGTGTGTGTATGTACAATTGTGGCATTATCTAGCTGGGAGCATGTACTAGTTTGTCAGAGCATGTTCATGCTTATGTGTGTGTGTCTTAGGATGTGTTCATATGTGGACGTCTCTGAAATTATCTTCGGAAGTGCGTTCATGTCTGCGCATCTCTGTTTATGAGGACATCAATAAGTTTTTGTGTGTGTGTGTGTTTGTGTGTGTGCGTGTGCATGTATGGATGTTGAGCCACATAGTATGCAAATTCATTTACACATTTGTGTGTGTGTGTTAGGGGGTTGTGTATGCTTTTGTGTGCATTTATTGTCTGTGAGTTTGTACTTCCATATGTGAATGCCTGTCTATAGGTTTGCATATTGCAAGCTCTGGTAGTGTTTGTGAGTATGTAAGTACATGTATGCTTATATATGAGTGTGTGCACTGAGAGTACGTGTATGTGTGGGTGCGTCCATGCGAAAGTGGGTATTTGTGGGTTGTGTAAGCACTGGTTATGAATATTAATCTCTGAGTTTGTACAAGCATCTATGCATCTATGTGTGTATCTGTATGAGTGTGTGCCTCTGTGAGGTTATGTGTGCATGGAGTGGAGATATGCATCTGTGAGTATGTGCATGCATCTATGCATCTGTGAGTGCACACACTAATGTGTCCTTATGTATGAGTGTGTGCCTCTGTGAGGTTATGTATGCACGGAGCAGTGATATGCATCTGTGAGTATATGTGTGCATCTATGCATCTGTGAGTGCGCACACTAATGTGTGCATCTGCGTGAGTGGGTGCCTCTGTGAGGTTATGTGTGCATGGAGCAGAGATATCCATCTGTGAGTATGTGCATGCATCTGTGAGTGTGCCTGTGTGCATCTGTGAGGTTATGTATGCACGGAGCAGAGATATCCATCTGTGAGTATGTGCATGCATCTATGCATCTGTGAGTGTGCACACTAATGTGCGCATCTGTATGGTGTGTGCCTCTGTGAGGTTATATATGCACGGAGCAGACAGAGATATGCATCTGTGAGTATATGCACGCATCTATGCAGCCGTGTGCAAGTGTGATCATGCATTTGTACATATGTAAGAGTGTGTGCCTCTGTAAGTTTGTGTATGCGTGTATCGGAACACTGTTCAGAGGGCCACGCGGCCACTGGACCCAACTGAGGTGTTTGAGGCCTTTTACTTGCGATGTCCCAGGGCCCGCCCTCCTATGGATCCTGTTCACCTGGGTCAAGCACCCCTTCTGCACCTGAATCTCATGTGGGTAGTGTAGCTCAAGCAGTCAAGTCTCCTTCGGGGGAAGCTCAGATCAGTGAACATGACTCATAACTCAACATGCGAGCAGTGTGAACAATAAATCAATGCTTTTACATAAAAAGAAGTATTCTAATTCTAACTCTACACAAACCAAGGTAAACAACATTCAAAAGCAATATTACAAACCCCTTGAGGTCGGGGCTCGAGTAGCACACAGCAGCAGAACTTTTAAAATGGTGAGTGAGTCTGTGGGCCTCACTCCGGTGGCACAGGGTAAAAAGTAACTGTTCACTACTACTGATCACTACACTGTGTGCTGCCACCACAACACTTGTGCTGCTTAAGTCCTGGTGACGGCGGTAGCCTTCCACCACTGTGAGGGCAGCACTTTCGGTGTCCCCCCAGTCCAACAAGACCGCAATCCATGAGACAGACCTGTGTCATGGCGCACACGTATGATCCGTTTTTGCCTGTGACAAACAATCAGCCTTGGGGATCCAGACAACAACACATTTGGGCACTGGGGGCCGGGGTACACACCTCTCACCCCGCAGAGGGGTTTTTCATCCCATCAGCATAGATCTTGAGTTATCTATTCATCCATTGGACTGACTCTGCCATTCTGTTGAATTTCTTGCTTGGGTGTGGACATGTTTACCTATGACCTAGCCACGTAAATGGTATATGCAGCCCCATGTCTTCTGGCAAAGCTGTTTACAATGAGAAACTGACATCTTGAGGGTACGCTGCCACCACCACTTTGGTCAGGACTTGAGAAGTAGTGTCATGTGGGTTATGAGGACACGCTTGGCGCGCCTCTCCACATCAGCAAACAGGTTCTGAAATGTAAATTACCAAGGATAGGCCTAGGCCTCTTTGCACACATTATATTAGGTGGATTACGGGCCTCACAAAAAGTCAGGGTACCAGTTTCACATGCAGTCAGGCACTCCGTGCAGGGGTACATGCCAGGTTACCATTCTGAAGGCAATTCCTCTCCTAATCTACCCTACTGGGCTGTTCACTTAATACCTTCTGGCAGGTACCCTGTCTCAGAACATTTCTTACCTAATTGTGCTGTGGGACGCAGAGAGTAGATGATTCACATTGTCAACTAGTTCCCCAAACTAGGAACCCTGTCCTGACGAAGACCCCATAGGACCCCAGAGGGTAGAAACACATTGTGTTGACAACATGGAGGAAGAGTATGAATTCAAAATTGAATATGAAAGTTGTTGCCTGTAAATCATTCCACTCAGGGAAGCATGTATTTGATAAACCTATGAGGCTGATGAAAAACCATGTTGATCAGCCCTGGTCTCACAGAGTAGAATCTTTCAACATGAGTGGTTTACAAGTCCCTGCAGTATGTAAAAATCAAAAAATGGTGAATAGTGATGGTGATGATGAACTATATGTTTCTTGCTTTATTCAAAGTGCTATTCCTATCATATATGCAACAGATATACTAATGATAATACAAAATAAGCTGCATATTAGATTTGTCTGCTGTGCGCCTTTAAATATTTCTAAAATAATTCAAATCAGCCAAGAGACCGTGACTGATCCATATTCCTCTAGAAATGTCTTTAACACTAAAATATTGGAACTATTGGTCAGCTCTCTGCATGTTTACTTTTGGACACTTCTGAGCACAAGAGGCATTCCTCACTTGTCCTCATTGATGAAACAGCCGCAGACTTCCCCAGAGCATTTCATCAAATCTCCCAGTTTCAAATGTGTTCACCTACAGGATTCTGCCATGTGTTGAACATAAACATTTACAAAATAATTAAATGGAAATAAACCTCAGTCCCGCCTAGGTTTCAGGGAGCTATACCATTACACTTTCACACAACAAAGGAACACTTACCTTATTAGGACTTGTGACACAACACGAGGACACAACCCTGTACCAGGGAGAGAGCTAATACGTGCAACACTCTGCCAGGATTTGTGACACAATACAAGAACAAAGCACTGCTAGTACTGGTTGCACATCACAGTAGCACAAACCTCTACATGTATACTAGTGACACAGCACAGGAGCACAGCCATTTCCCTGTACACTAGTGATACATACAGGAGCACAACTTCACACATATATCCTAGTGACTCAGCACAGGAGCACAACCCTCCACCTGTATACTAGTGACACACACAGGAGCATGCCCCTCTACCTGTATACTAGCGACACTGCACAGGAGCACAGCACTCCACCTGTATACTAGCAACACATACAGAAGCACAACACTCTACCTGTATACAAGCGACACTGCACAGGAGCACAGCCCTACACATGTATACTAGCAACACATACAGGAGCACAACCCTCTACCTGTATACTAGCGACACTGCACAGGAGCACAGCACTCCACCTGTATACTAGCAACACATACAGGAGCACAACACTCTACCTCTATACTAGCGACACTGCACAGGAGCACAGCCCTACACATGTATACTAGCAACACATACAGAAGCACAACCCTCTACCTGTATACTAGCGACACTGCACAGGAGCACAGCACTCCACCTGTATACTAGCAACACATACAGAAGCACAACCCTCTACCTGTATACTAGTGACACTGCACAGGAGCACAGCCCTCCACCTGTATACTAGCGACACACACGGGAGCATGCCCCTCTACCTGTATACTAGCGACACTGCACAGGAGCACAGCACTCCACCTGTATACTAGCAACACATACAGAAGCACAACCCTCTACCTGTACACTAGTGACACTGCACAGGAGCACAGCACTCCACCTGTATACTAGTGACACATACAGAAGCACAACCCTCTACCTGTATACTAGCGACACTGCACAGGAGCACAGCACTCCACCTGTATACTAGCAACACATACAGAAGCACAACCCTTTACCTGTATACTAGTGACACATACAGGAGCCCAGGGCCCCAGCAGGAGCAGAGACATACCTGACTCCACAGTATTCTTCAGTCCAGCTCTTAATGGTGACGCTTGAGAGACAAACCTCTCTCGTCAGCTGAAACCCTCCTATTCCAGGCCGGGGTGTGATATACTTCACCTGATGGCTCACACCCTGTTATTCTACGCTAGGGTGTGACATACCTTATCTGACAACTCACAGCCTCCTATCCTCAGATAGGACAAGATGCCACACCCACCTCCTCGCCCATCCTCTATAGGAATTTGTTGTGAATTACCTGACGAAACTGGAGCTGTAACACTGATTTATCTGGTAATTCTTGATTTCTCGTTTTTATAGCACAAAACCCATAATCCTGGTATCATTTTAAGTATGAAATTACTACTTTAGTAATTCCACATCACTCTCAATGGATCGATAGTAGGATACACCCTGAGCGTCTCCTGGGCGGACATAGCCAATGTCCTCGCAGCACAGGGGCAGCCCGCACACCCCACATCTCGTGCCTTCCACCCCAAGTGCTGAAACTTCCAGGCCCCCCTTCTTTTACATTCTCTCGTGTGACTCACGCTTGACTTCAGCCAGTCTCTCCGCTCAGCCTATCTCCGGGTCTTTCAATGTCTCTGCCTGCGGTGGGTTCTCTTCCTTGCACTCGCTCCATGGATCGAGCGTCTCTGCCTGCGGTGGGTTCTCTTCCTTGCACTCGCTCCTTGGATCGAGCGTCTCTGCCTGCGGTGGGTTCTCTTCCTTGCACTCGCTCCTTGGATCGAGCGTCTCTGCCTGCAGTGGGTTCTCTTCCTTGCACTCGCTCCATGGATCGAACGTCTCTGCCTGCGGTGGGTTATCTTCCTTGCACTCGCTCCATGGATCCAGCGTCTCTGCATGCGGTGGGTTCTCTTCCTTGCACTCCCTCCATGGATCGAGTGTCTCTGCAGCTTCACATATTCTGATCTCCCTACAGTTCGTGAGATGTCGGAGGGAAGGGGAGGGCAGGAGTGTGAGAAGGACGGAAGACACTAGAAGTGAAGTTATTGAATTTAAAACGTTTTATATAGCGCAAACAAGATCCCGAAGGATATCAGCGCGCTTTACAATGGATGGGAGGAAGGACATAAATGCAATATCGACATTACGTGAGAATTAAAAAAAACGGGATAATCGCATAATTACAAGACAAATGAGTCCAGGAGAGTAATACAATAAACAGGTATATGGCAGGATACTAAGGGGGGCACACTATGCGGTAAAAAGAACAGCATCAAATGGCGGTTCAATGGTTGTAGGATCAATGACTTCGAGTAGTAAGGTAGCAAGAGGCTGCAGGTCAGAAATTAGGAAAAGCACGCTAGTGATCTGAAAAAACTATCATCCTCTCCACCTTCCGCTGAACTCCCACTCTAAGGACGGCTTGTTGGAAGCTTTTTTATATCTGATCATCTTTTCTTTGCTCCTGACAGGACACGTTAAGAATTGAGAAGCAGAAAATTGAATCTGAATTTGAAAAACTACAGCAGCTCCTGAAAGAAAATAAGCAAGCACTGCATGAAAAACTGGAGGAGATGGAGAAGAAAATTACCATGGCAGAAAATGCAAATATCACCAAACTGTCCAATCAAATCACCTCTCTCAATGCCCTGATAATGGAGATAGAAAAGAAGTGTGAGGCGCCGGCGTGGGAACTCCTGAAGGTGAGATACTGTTTGGTAAATACATCAAAAGAAGGAAGTGAATTATCTATTTTTTATGTGCAGTGTTACATGTGTCGGCGGAACACACATGATCTCCTGTTGGAGGCAATGCACAATGACCCCATGCACTCCGACAGGCACACAGCATACACACAGACATTTCTATACTGTCCCTTTTATGCTGAGAGCTGAATACAATATACAAACAGTTGACTTTACATTAACTTCTTACAGTGTCACATACATGTCAGTAACCCATCTCAATATGCAGATGAGTTGTTTTATATTTATGCATTTTTTCTATAATGCGCGGTGCAGCACACCAACCAATCCCAGTGACAGTAATTAACATGGAGACAGGGGAGCAGAATGTAAAAAAAACAGGATAAAAATGTGCAGCATAGTGAGAAGCAAAATCTGTGAGAATTTGAAAGAAACCAACTTACTCAGAAGTGTGAAAACATTTCTTTCTCTTCTACAGCGTTTACTTTTTTCCTAATGGACGCTACATATTTTAACCTCATGTTAGGATGAACAGTGAGCTATGTAATTCGTCATTTAGAAAAAGGTAATGATTTTTAAAAAAATATTAATTAATAGCCATTTTGTTCTTGAGAGCAAAGTCTAGGGGTTATGAAAGCGTTAAGCACTTTAAATAGCACTTTGGAAGAGTTTTCTGCCTGATCGATTTGGTTAGAAATACAAGTTCTCAATTTTTGTAAGGCTTCAGAAGAGTAAGTGATTCTTGGGGGTACCTCAGTTCTGATGGAAGGGGTGCAGGGGTTCTGGCTCCTGGCGACGGACGGGCGCCGACAAGTTTCCGCACTGGCCTCCTTGGGGCAGAGTAACAGTGCAGCGATGTGTGCTGCATTGCATTGCTGTGGATCCATCAAGCCGCTCCGGGCCACGGAAGCTGGTCTTGCGTGGCTTGATAAATCACACTGAAGGGTTGTATTGTGGTGCAAAAGCAGCTCAATCCATTCATAAATATGGCCCTAGGGATCATCTTTCTCTGGTTCCAGGCCCAATTCAGGAACAGTCTAAGGTGAATTTGTTTATTCTGATCATGGCCGTCAATGTTGGTACAGAAATGTAATTGACCAATAAAGTTAACCTAAAAGCCATTTCTGCGTCTATGAAAATTATAGATAATGTTTGTTTATAACTGGAGCTCCCTTGAGAAGGGGTGTGGCCAAGCTAGTGCTCACTGTAGACCCTTGTCTGATAATGAATCCATGTTTTCCAGGGTGACCAAATTTGGGGCTCAAGGCCACCACCCATGTAGATGAAAATGTGGATTACAGTTCCTTTTCAATGCTTACAAGAGAAAATGGGAGACTTTTCGGTCTCAAAGAGAGGGAAACTCTTGCTCCTGTTAGAATGGTGGTCCGTAGCCTGTTAATGTGACCTCTCGAGGAATCTTTAGAAAGACTGGATGAAAAACCCTGAGAGTTCCTTGTATTGCTCTCACTGAAGACCATTAGGAACAGTATCCGGAGCATCTCAAAGCGACCTCACAGCATCCTTTATGTCTTTAATTCTGAATGGGAATTTAAGATACAAGACGGTCCCTGGGTCCAGGACCACAAGAATAACAGCCATAAAAAGCAAAGATATCGATGGGAGATTGGGCCCCTTCACAATTCCCACCGCGAATCTTGCTTACAATGTTGGTTGCGTGTATGCCGCTAACACATCCCAATATGCAGGTTAGTTCTTCCTGCATGGTTTTTGCATGGCAGTAATCTATCCTAATATACAGGTGAGTTCAGACTACGGTGTTGCATGCATGCCAGTAACCTATCCCCATATAAAGGTCCGTCCAGCCCACGGTGTTGCATGCATGCCAGTAACCCATCCCAATATAAAGCAGAGTTCAGCCTATGGTGTCAAATGCATGTCACTAACCCATCCCAGTATACAGGTCAATTCTGCCTGCGATGTTGCATGCATGCCAGTTACCCATCCCAATATAAAGGGCAATAAAACTGAAAAAAACACACGAAAGGGAGTGCCTCAAGAGTCCAACAATTGTATCGGAGAGTATGGTCTCTGTGTTTTCTTCTCTCCTCCTTTCACGAAGTACACCTGGTTCAATGGTGTCAATATCAATGCACTCTTCTCCAATATCAAAGCGACATGGGAGCAGTGGTATGAAGTCTCAAAACAATGCTCTTTATTATTCTTCAATACATCGAAGAAACACCCAGCCAATGCGTTTCTTCCCCTGAAAGGACTTCATCAGGGCTCAAAGAAAATGTACATATGTACATGTACAATCATATCTAAAAACACATCATACAAAATAAATGATTAATCCATTACAATGCATAAACAGTGTTACAACTTACACACACAGGCTCAGACGGAACAACGTTTACATACAAACCATATTTTAAAACAATACTTTGTATCACTTATTACATGCACATTGTTTTCCTATAACATACTAACACATAGTTCACCATTGCAAAGACATACAATCACCAATCCCCCATTTTATTGACAAAATACATTTCCATCATTTATCCCACCAAATCAGAGTGTTATATGCAACACCTTTCTAGTGAATAGTTCATTAATAATTTACCACGTCCTCAACATGGATATCTAATCCAATAACCTTACTTAATGTATTTCGTTACAGCAATGTCACAGCGAAGTCTAAGTGTAAAATCGATCAATTATCTCCGAAATACCTAGATTTACAAAAACATATTAAGATGTACAGGATTCATATTAACATCAAAAAAAGATTTTTACATTTAATTAAAAAAAATTCCTATTGGAAAAAGACATTTTGTGAAATGGGACATTGCTGCGGGGGTCCCGTCTGTGACATTAGGATGCGCCCGCCATTAGGATGCGCCCGCCACACTGGCGGGCGCATCCTGCATTCTTGGAATTGCGTCGGGTGGTGCTCTCAGCACCGCCCGCCGCAATGCCAAGAAGGCATGTCGTGCACTTCCATGCACAACGTGGCAGGCACCGCGCGGTGCCTGCCATGTTGTGCATGGAACTGCAGGGCGGTACCAGAGGTACCCCCCATGTGCACCCCCCAGAATCCCTGGGGGCCCGCTACGGGCCCCCAATTGCGTGAACCGCCTGCATTTCCCCGCAGACATACTAATATGGATGGCGGTGTCTCCCAGACACCGCCACCATGTTAGCAGCTTTTCCGCACGATTGACACTTCGACGGGCGGGAGACTGACGGACGAAAAGACCGTCCGCCGCCATGGTAATGTGGCGGGGGGAAATTTAAAGCGGGCGGTGGTTTATGGCGGGCGGATCGCCACCGCCATACGGGCGGTGGCGATCCGCCCGCCATACTAATGACCCCCCAGTATCTACAAATTCTATTAATATTTAACCTGATATTTGATATCTTTCTATTTTTTTGATAAGAGCATAAAATGTTCAACTTCTCACTTGGAACACTTGCACTGCTCCTACATTGTTGTAGGGAAATACCCGGTGACCATATATAAATATCACAGCTTCATATCCACACCCCATTGGGTTCTGTAAAATAAAAATCAGGAAAACATTTTAACCCTCCCAAAAAAAGTTTAATTATTCTAAATCTCAGCTTGATATCCATCATAGAGTCCCTTAGGAAATCATAACATGCTATAACACCATAAAGTTACACACTTCAAACAAGTAAAGGACCTCCCCTATATATGAGTTAATCCTCTCCAAAATCACTAATCTTGACCTATACGTATCAAAAAAGAGCAATCCCAAGTGCATAATATCCAAAGACTACAAACAGAACCAACTGCTAGCCAATAAATTGGGTAAAAGCGCCCAAGCCACAATGCAAGCAAAATATAATTCACTCTTTTCGCCACTGACCTGTAAGCTCGGGCTGAATAATACGAATAATAATTTTACACCATTCACCATCCACCTTGGTTAACATAACCGATCACCCTGCATCAACCACTTTAATGGTCCAAAAACACATTTGGACCAGAAAGGAAAAACCCTTTCCTGTGAATTCATTGGTTGTTAGGATAGTCCAATCACAGTAGTTAAAGATCTATGGCCACTCCTCCCAATATTATGGTCGAGAAACATTATTGGACCAGAAAGGAACAGCCCTTTCCTGGGAATTCATTGGTTTTTAGGATACTGCAATCACAATAGTTAATAATCTGTGACCAGAAAGGAACAGCCCTTTCCTGGGAATTCATTGGTTTTTAGGATACTGCAATCACAATAGTTAAACATTTATCACCAGAAAGGAACAGCCCTTTCCTGTGAATTATAACAACCAATGAATAGATGAGGGCTCCATAGATCCATCTCAGGAGCTGGTTTCAGGCAGTTCCTGATAATGTATTTATTTACCCAGAATGGTCAGGCCAAAGTTTGTGTTCGCTCAGACGTGGCAGTAACTGGGAGTAGAAGTGGTTGTGCATTGATGGAATCGGAGACAAAGGCACAAAATAGGGAGACGCCTTCCAACTCAGCTGCTACACAAAACTGTCCACAGCAACCATTCTGGAGACGAATGAAGCAGGAAGTGGTCCGGGTCTGTCCCGGCACATCTAAGTGGCACCTGTCTCCCTCCTTCCTTCCAGAGGAGCCTGGTTAGCTTCAAAGGACTTTAATATACCCATAACCTACCTCCTTGTTTGGCAGACTTTTCCCATCTTTCCGTCTTCCGTATTGGGGTTGCATTGACACACAACAGATACAAAATTCTATCCCCTTAGGTTAACGCACAAGAGACACGTTCCACGCTCACCCTAATCCACACATGCAACACTCATAGTGCACACACAGTCTTTATACATGTTTTCTGCAGCCTACCCACAGCCCCTTACCCTAACTGTTCAGACTCAGTTGGCCATATATTAAAAGGCAGGCTCTAAAGGTTGCATCTCCTTATTCCATTTTAACAGTGACTTACAAAACTAGAGGTCAACGACCAGTGGTGAAAAGGTGAACTCTTGGTGTGTTCAGGGGTGGAGATCCTTTTTAAAGTACACAGCCTATCATAGCCTCTGTTGTGTCATGTGACTCCTTTCAGAAGATTACAGATTGTGTTGTGTCATGGGATTTCCATTCTGGATATCACCACCTGTGTCGACAGAATATCAGACTTTGTACGCGGCTGTGGGGGCAGCTCCCAATCTCTTCAAACAAGAGATAGAAGAGTCAATGAAGCTTAAATTTCCAAACACATTTCACTCCTAAAGTAATACTAAATGTTAACATCTTCTGTGGAAACTGATCTCATTGCATTTCTTTCTCTGTTTTGCAGGATGTCAAGAGCACCCTGAGCAGGTAAGGCTGATGTATTATCCTCCTCTCTGTGTGTAAGAAGCATGCCTTGCTGCTGCAGTGTGCAAAGTCCACTGCTGAGCTCACAAATCCCAATCCTGCAAAAGAAATATGTCAAAAAACTAATTTTGTAAAATAAATACTATTCACCTATGGTCCTCAGAAAGTTAGGTCCAGTACTTTGAAAGATCTAAACTGTACCTGCATTATTCTCGCTGGTCTCAGAATCCACAATATATCCACACGTTCTTTCAAACCCTTCATATTGATTTAAGAAATCTTCAGATCCTCATAAAACTTTATTGAGATCTCAGAATTCTGCTGAGTCCCCTGAAAACATCAGTGAGTCCTGAAAATTCTCACTCGTATCCTCTGGAAACTCGTTTGAGTGCTGAAATAATTGAACTTCTTTAAATTTTGTTAACCTACCACAAGTCTTATAAAAAGTGCCATGAGCCCACAGCCAACTTCATTGCATTCCTGGAAAACCCCTCAAGTTTTCTGTCAGGTTTAGGGATTGTGCACAGCTGGTCCTCGATGCCAATCTCAAACTTCTTGTCACATATCGCTCAAAAAGGCCTTTGGAAAACAGTTTCCAAGGATATTCTCAAAGGGGAAAGAGCGGATAGAGTGGAGGGATCCACACGCGACTCAGTGGGTCCCAGAGGGTGAGTGTCACAAGTACTGAATTCTGATGAATAGTTAAGGCACAGACTTGTAGCTAGGAAAGTAATCACACTGCAGACCGAGTACGGTGAAACATACCCGACCATATGATTAACTCCAGATCAGCACCCTTCCCACTTCAATGTATAAATGCCCCAGTTTTAGGCCTTACCTGTTTATCCACACAGTAGGTGATCTTGAGCCCAAGGGCGACAGGGACAGAACCATTAAACCCTTTACTGTACAGAAAAGATAAAATGTGAACAACAGGTATAAAAGCGAACAAACTAAAACGAAGGAATCAAAGTAACAAATGAGAGCACAGCCAGGCACAAACTAGTCTGGCAAGCAAGAACCTCAGAACACTCAAAAGCTGCTCGGCAAGTTGTTTTTGAAAGTTGTTTCCAGCTGACTCTGCCTGAATAGCCCCGGAAACTTTCCAGCTCTACCTCTTCTCTGACCTGTGTCTCCTGAGCTCATCCCCAGTCTGTGCCTCGGGCTCCACAGGCCCGGTGTCCAGCTCTTCCAGTGACCTGCTGCTGTTCTTGTTTTACAACCCTGGGCCTTGTTCGCAATATTCATCCTACTCTTGTGGCTGCAAATCTCAAATTCTGACATGGCTGAGATTGTCCTTGTATTTGACACAATTCAAGATGTTCCAACAACTGGGTCAGAATTTCCTATTCATGATGACAATCCCTAAAACATCTGTTTTGTGCTTCAAAATATCATTATAATTTGGTTAAAGACAAGTACTTTGTCCAGTTGGCTCTTCGTGATCCGAAGAAGTCTCATCCAGTTCTCATAAACCTCATTGTAATCCTCGGATCTGCTCCTAGACCTGTTAATCTCTGTCCAGTCTTCCTTGTCTTCCCTCCTGTCCATCCTCTGGGGTCTCTAGAAGCCCCGTTTCAATCCTCAAACCTCTGCCCAGGTTACTAAGCGCTCATTATAGGGAGCAAATGCTTCAAGACCCCTGTGTCTTCCTTTCAGTCCATCTCTGGGGTCTTTAAAAGCCTCCTTTTAATCCTCAGCCCAATTCAGCGAGAGTCAATAGTGTATTGCTCGTACATCATATCATCTTAAGCAGTTTTCTCTAAAAAAATAAACACACTCGTTCACCAGCACCTGGTTAAGAACAAGCCGGGAGCAGCGGACCCAAACAGGAGGGACCGCAGGGTCGGACCCTCGATGAAGTGAGTCTCTGTGTGTATGTGGAGTGGCACGGGAATGGTTTTGTTGGTCACGTGCAATATATCCATTTTCTGAGCCTCACTCTTGGTTTGTCTCCCATCTTTAATCTCCATTGAAAAGAAAGAGTGTGACTACAGGGCGACCCCCGTCTCCACCCTCTCCCGAGAGGCGACACGTTCAACCCCAATGAGTGAGTGCAGCATGTATTAGTCTGTGTGTTACCAGGGCGTGATTGATGTAGGTGGATTTTAAACCATCATTAAACATACCTCACTCATGAGGCGTGTTGTGACCGATGAGGGCGGCTTCAGCTCTAACTGGAAGCGGGTGTTTGTGTTTGGAAAAGACATTCACTGTTGTGGCTGTTGTGCTTAAGATGATATGATGTACGAGCAATACACTATTGACTCTGGCTGAAATGTATTTATTATGTATTTATTTATTTATTTATTATAGTGTTTTGTATAGCGCGGACAAGACCCGTGGGCATCAGAGCGCTTGACATTAAGAGGTCGGTTAAAGATTAACATAAGTAATTACAATTTAAAGCAACAGATATGAGGTAGGTAATTATATGGCTTTTGGAGGTGAGTATATAACTATGTTTACATAATATGAGCATTTACGATATGAGCTAGATTAAAGATTAGCATATCTGGAAAACGGATTAAACAGCCAACAATTATGAGGTAGATAAATATAAGACATTCAGGAGGTGAGGACGTAGAAATAAATCAAGTAAAACATGAGGTAGTAGTAAGGATACAACTAGGTCTCAGGAGAGACTCCTGCACCGCATCATAGTTCAGGGTTTATCTTGGTTCAAAGTTAGCGACTTTCCTTACTAGCGACATCGGCGCTCTGTCTTAGGGCACCAATAGATCCTATCTATGACCAGCCGTCATCACTATGTGAGGTATTTACTCATCAGGAAGCTTTTCACTTCCCTCTTAAATGATACTGTATTTTGAATCTTTCTAATGTTTGGAGGGAGTGAATTCCAGATTCTGGGGGCTGCTCCCGAGAATGCTCGGTCATAAGTCTTTTTCTTCCGGAAGATGGCTGGCCGCAACAGCAGTTCCTTGGCACTCCTGGCTGGTCTGTTTCCTCCTGATAGTTTAATTTTCCCTGCTAGGTATCTAGGTGTGTTGTAGTGGAGCGCTTTGTGGGTGGTACACGCCATTTTTAGTTGAATTCTGGCTTCATATGGTAGCCAGTTTAATGCTTTCAGGTGCGGAGAGATATAGTCGAATTTCCTCGATCCAGAGATAAGTCTTGCCGCTGCGTTAAGGCATGCTTTTAGTGGTGCTGTGGACGTTTTTGGTAGGCCGGCTAAGGTGGTGCACCCATATTCAATTCTTGAGATAACTAAGGATTGGTTTGCCAGTTTCAGATCCGTCTCTGAGATGAATGGTTTCAGTTTTCTTATATAGTTCAAGTGGAAACGGGCACGTTTAGCCATGGATTTAATGTGGGCTTGCATGTCGAGGTTCTCATCTAATGTGATTCCTAGCTATTTCGCTGAGTAGACTAGGGTAGGGGTGCAATTTAGCGCTGTCACTAGCTTGGTCCATTCCTTCATTTCCGTTTGGTTCCTTGGTGGTGCAATTAATAGGAACTCAGTTTTGTGAGCATTTAGCTTCAGATGGTTTTTTGTTAGCCATTGCAGTGTCATTTTTAACGTCTCATTCATTAGTTTGATGTCTTCCAGGGACGCGATCTTTAGGTATATTTGCGTGTCATCTGCGTACATGTGATACGAAATCTGTGAATTACGGAGAATTTCTGTAAGAGGTTCGACATACAAATTAAACAGATCAGGGGATACCGTGATCCTTGAGGGACTCCAATTGAGTTAGGGCATGATGGTGAGAGTGATTGGTTAACCAGGAATCTCTGTGATCTGTTTTGCAGGAATGATTCAAACCATTTCAACACAATGCCAGATATACCCATCCTATCCTGCAGCCTGGTCAGTAATGCTTCGTGGTTTACTGTGTCAAACGCAGAAGATAGGTCCAGGAGAATCAGTAGGCATGCTCGATTTTGATCTAGGGCTTGTAGTGCGTCGTCAACAGTATGGAGGATCACTGTTTCCGTGCTATGTCCTGCTCTGAATCCTGATTGGTAATCGTCTAGTAGGGAGAAGTTGGTGATGTGTTGACTCAGTTGGCCTTGCACGCATTTCTCAATTAGTTTGGCAAGTAAAGGGATGTTGGTCACTGGGCGAAAATTACTCGGGTCTGTAGCATCCGCTGTGGGTTTTTTGATTATGGGGACGACTTGTCCTGTTTTTAGGCAGTCTGG
This sequence comes from Lissotriton vulgaris, assembly GCF_964263255.1. Classification (NCBI taxonomy): domain Eukaryota; kingdom Metazoa; phylum Chordata; class Amphibia; order Caudata; family Salamandridae; genus Lissotriton; species Lissotriton vulgaris. Next base: position 937,258 of record NW_028253855.1, on the reverse strand, counting down.
GAGGATCCCTTGAGATAGCGATGCATTTACTATTTTGGTCCAGATAGGAACCACAATATGGCTGATTTCTTTTAGGCATTTCGCGGGTAAAGGGTTGTTATAGTGGTTGTTAGGTTTGATATCAGAGCGTTTTGGTGATGGTTTTCTGGTCATATAATTTGAAGGTGCTCCACTGTGCTTTGTTTTTGGCCTTATTACAATCTGTTTCCAGGCTGGAGTCGATCGTGGATACTGGTTGGGTGGATAGGTTATCCGCCGCGTTTTTGAGCTCTTTCTCAAGCGAATTGGCCTTCTCCGTGAAAAATGACGCAAATTCTTCACAGCTTAGAGGTGTTTTCGTGTTCATTTGGGCAGATTTTGCTAGTTTATTTGATTGTTCCTTTAAGATTTCGAAAAATTTCCTTGGTCTGTTTTTGGCCTTATCAAGTTCTGATCTTATGAATTCCTTTTTAGAGTTGATTATCTTTTTGTTATATTGGTTTCTGATTTTTCTGAGGGATTTCAGTTCGGGGGATGACGGGTGTTGTCTCCATTTTATTTCAGCCATTCTCAGTTTACGCCTTTCTTCGTTCAGTGACCCATTAAACCATGGATTTTTCATCTTCTCAGTGACTCTTTTCAGCTTTAGTGGCATGGTGTTGTTGAAGATTTTCGAGACTGATGTTGTGTAGTGATCTGTCAGATCGTTTACATTCTGCAGGTTGCTAAGAAGCTTTAGGTCTCTCTCACAGCATTCTACTAGTAGTTCAATATTCTCCTCTTTTGTGTCTCTAATCCATTTTTTGATCTTGATGGGTTGCGAGGTCTCGCTCTTTTTCAACGTGGGTATCAAAAATGTTATTGCATGATGGTCTGACCAGTTACATGGGTCTATTGAGAGGATTGATGTGTCTTTGTTTCTTGATATTATCCAGTCTAACGTTGCTCCTTTCAAGTGTGTCGGTTGCGTGCATGCTTGTGTGAGATTTAGTTCCGTTAGGAAATCTTTGAGCGTGTTGATTGATTTGTCATTGCAGTCGTCCCAGTGTAAGTTGAAATCGCCTAGGTAAATGTTATTGGCGTTGGTGTTAGAGTTGGCCGTTATGATCTCCATTAACTGGTCGATGAACTTGGCGTTCTCTCCTGGTGGGTGGTACAGCGCATGCAGGTTACATCTCTGATTGGCTGCAGATCTTATATTAAGACCTAGGTATTCACATGATTCTAGTGGGTCGGATTGTATTTGGTTGACCTCAATATCTGATCAGTGAATGCAGGCTAAGCCTCCACTATCTTCTTTAGTCTGTCTAGTCTTACAATGTTATACTGTGGAGCTACTAAAAGATCCATAGTTGGAGATGAAGACTCTGAAACCCACGTTTCTGTAAGTATTGCCAAATCGATTTCCTTGTTGATGATGAGGTCTGCTATGTCTGATGCGTGTTTGGTTGCAGAGCAACAGTTGAGTAGAAGGCATATCATAGGTTTCCCTGGATTACTGGGGTTCAGATTTTTCGCTCCGGCAGTTAGCTGAACTTGTTGTAAGTTATTGTGGTTGGATTTTCTTTCATTCTGTTTAGATGTTCTATTGGGGTCAATCGGTACTGTTTTGATTCTCTCTTCTCCCTTTCGGTTCGATGGTTCATATGAGCGAAGCAAGGCAAGGGTCTCCTCCTTCAACCAGGAGCTGGTCCTAGCTGGTTGGTTGTGTCTATTTGATAGTGGCATAGCCGTCTTGTTGCTCTTTCTTTGTGAGGCGTGTACCAGATTTTGGATATGCGTTACCGTGGAGTGAGTGCTTGTTGTCATTTCCATTATTTTTTCCATCGTTAGTCGAGTATTAAGTGTGTCTTGTGCCATGCTGCCAATTAGTTTCTGAAGCTCTTTGATATCTTTCTGATTATGGAGAGATCTCTTAAGGATGGAGGACCTATGTTTTCCTATGTCTTTTCTATGTTTTGGAACAATTCTTTTAGCCGAAATCCTTTTAAATAGTGAGTATACAACGCATATGTATTGCTACAGGTGTCCTGGTGAGAAAGGCTCATGTCCAGGCACTCTATTGCTGATAACCGAGGGGTTTATTTAACCTCAACGTTATAATATAAAGATCTCACAATGGGATTCATTATAATGTACAGGCAATTTCATACTGATGAAAAATACCATAAATACCAGTGTTAATATGGACTTTTTGATTACAGGTTGGACACAAAAAAAGAAAGTATACACTTTGCCCCTAGATGCAGTCAGTTACATGCATCTGTTGTGTATGAACTAGACACCGCGTAACACGCACATACCAGGGAAGTGATTCTAAATCACCCTGATGAAAGCCCCGAACCCTCCTGGGCCATAGAATAGGGTTGAAACATGTTGGTATAGGGTCATAGGACCATTAAATCCTAATTCGCTATTGATATTCTTTTTAGCATCCCCAACTTCTCCACTAAGTGCATGTTGATAATGCCATTAGTGTCAGGTATTTCTCCATTACCCACTTGTAGTAGGTGATCTGCAAATAGTGTATCTCCACCTCCTAAATGTATTCTCATGTTAGTGCGCTAGGTAATAGATTGTACAGAGTTGTGTAAGTGTGATGCTTTTAAGCATGCTTTTAGTATATCAGCACGCTTTCCTCTAGGCACCACAGGAAGAGTCTGGTGAAAGTCACCAGCAAACACAAAAGTCACACCTCCCATGATGTTGGAAGAATTTCTAATGTCTTTAAGAGTTCTGTCAACTGCCTCTATATGTGAGCGGTGTGTCATTGTACATTCGTCCCACATGATAAGAGACACATTTTGAAGCAGTGTCCCTAAAGGTCAGTTTTTCCGAATAGAGCATATAGAATCCTTTTCAAGGGAAACAGTTAAAGGTAGTTTAAAAGTAGAATGTGTGGTTTTTCCACCAGTGAGCAAAGTGGCAGCTATTCCTGAAGAGGCAACAGCAAGAGCCAATTTGCCTGAAGATCGAATTTTGGCTAGTATGAGGTTTATTAAGTACATTTTTCCTGTCCCACCTGGGGCGTCTATGAACAAAAATTTGCCTTGGTTGTTTTCCACACTATCAACTATGGTGTTGTAGGCGAGTAGTTGATCGGGAACTAAGTTCGGCAAGTGTTGAGCAAGGTAGTCTTGTAGTTCGGTAATATTATGTCTGTGAGCTATATTGTGGTATCCAGTTTGGTTTGTCCTGACCGCTGGCGGCAGGCAGAAATCTTTTAAGGACTTCTCGCTTAATAGATACAGTGAGTCTTCTATTTCTATTAGTCCTAGGTTAATGATGTCATTGGTGATTGGCATACAGTTATTAGGAGAATGCAGACGCATAGTGTATATTATATCTTCACATAGATCATTTTTTAAATCTTCCCATAAAGCCATAGGATCAGATGGTTGACAAAATAGCAAAATTGTCACAAACAATTCCCTGAGTTTAGATGGAGATTCTGAAAGTGCTGCATTAGCTAACGTAGCTTCCAATGTTCGTCGTCTTCAATAAGACCGAGTTGTTTACAGGCCGCCTGATAGGTTGGCATTAGTTGCCCGTTACCAGTCAAAAGACTCTCAAAATCAGTAGGGCCACGAACATTTTGTAAAAGAATCCTTAAATGGAAGCATTCAGATTGGTTTGGGTGAATACTGTACATCCTACCAAGAGCTGAGTCTTTCCTAACCCCAGGGTGACCTATTACCTCTTGTCCGCGTTTCCGACGTGTAAAGGTTGAATAGTTCCATGTGTAGTACTGTGGAACTTCATAGTATAGCAAGGTAGTGGCAACATTGTCAGACCCACATAACTGACAGAACACGGTAAGGGTGGTTGGCAGAGAGTTATGTGCAATGCACCTAAGGTTAGTGTCATTAAAATACACTCTTTGTCCATTCGGTAGATGAACGGCCAAATGTGTGACAGTGGGATGCCTTTCATGAATGTGAAACTCAAGAAGCCTCCACGCGCTAATATAACGGCCATTTACATATGTTTCTATCTCATTGTGTTTGTTTTGTATAGTAGCAGTTGCCTGATCACAGCCTTTGTTGATATATTTGCATATATATTTTATAGCTTTTACTGCTTTGGCAGTATTCTACATTAATGTGTGCATTAAAAGAGCGGCACAGTACAGGGGAATATGGAACAACCCACATATTATTTACAGTGACCTCCTCTCCTCTGACTGTGATTGTGGCAGTATGCCCACCATTCTCAGTGCTTCTTCGACTGTAACCGGGATACCCATTAACACCAGTTTCTGTCTCATCAGTGAGCCCCCTTGGGTATTTCTTAGTACAAATACCGTTTTTCATACAGGGTGAATGAATGTTGTGTTCCCCACATGGGCCATGGAGCATGGTTTTCTTGATAATTTGGAATGATAGTTGATCCGTAACAGGATCAGGCAGCTCGGCTGATATGATGTGATCTACTTCGTCAGGCTGTATTTTACTCTCAAGCCACAATAAAATGTGTACGTGAGGTAGTCCTCTTTTTTGCCATTCTATTGTAAAGATGTACGCTTTTGTTGCTTTTTGGTTCAGCAGCGTCATTAGTGCTTTCACCTTTAAATTGAACACACGCGCTACGATGTCATGCCTATCGTACAATTTTTGATTTGGGAATAAGTGATGTTTAATTTCTGGCCATTCTGGATTGCATGTGAAGGTGATAAACAAATCAGGTCTCCCATAGTGTCTGACGTATGTCATGGCATCCTGTGTTTTTTCGTGCATGTACCTGGGTGAGCCTGTGAAGGTAGAGAGTAATATAACGTGTTGACAAATCCTAAAAGGTTTTCGATGTCAAATTAGCAAAGGGTGCACTGCCATCAGTGGACGCATCAATAAGTAGTGCGCTGTGTAGAAGTGGTGCAACTGGGTGAGTGGAAAACCCTTGAAACAATTCAGCAGCTAGTAGAAGAAACTACCAACTAAATGAATAACAGGAGTACCCTATGCACACACACAAATATCAAACAAACATTATATAACAGTCATGTAACAGTGTACAAATAAACAAAGCAACAGAAAGTAGTGGGGATCTCCTCTGGGAGAGTAGTCCGATGAATCATTTATTATGTTAGACAGCCAGCCGACACGTGTTTCATCGCCTATGCGAATCCTCAGGGCTGAAATAACAAATAGGTAACAATGGAGCATCTCGTATGAAGTTGTGCAGTAATATTGATCACAACATCTCATGGTGTGTGAAAACATGTCATAGCTTCCACTAGAGTGAAACAAAACTTATATTGGCAAATGAGTGCACCCAAACGTAATCGTGGCGATTGTGCGCATACTGAGCGATTAACGGTTTGTGCTGGTAGTGTATATGTGACCACGTGAAAAGAGTCTAGGTGAGGATAGTATAGGGGAAAATTCTTTTAATATAACATGACTTAGTTAATGTTTCCTCATAAAATATAGGAGTTCTGAATAGACATATCGTGTAAAATATCATGCAAACGAGTGTAGCTAGTAGTGATTGGTTCATTCACACTTCGTGTAAAATAACCATTAATCAAGGTGACATGTGGGTGCGAATATTCGTGGAGAAGACACATACCTAAACGTGGCTGTGTCAAACCGGGAGGTCTGTATAAATGAAATGTAAAGAAGAAGAAAGTAGGAAGAACTCATAAGTCAAATATTTTCTCTGAGAGCTGGGGCATATATATAAGAATCAAAATTCTCAAGAACATATCTCACCGCTCTGCTGGTGATATTTCCGACCCTGCAGGGCCCGTGACCTTGGTTGTAGGGAAATGATGTCCACACTGTATAAGGGTCAAACAATGTGGGTAATGAGATAATAGGAGGGTAAACAGCCGGAGTCTCGATTATTTGTTTAATATCAAAACAAAAACACCAAATTAATGTAATGCTAAAGGGCAGGAGAAAATATTGTAACAATATCCAATAGTAAAAGTGTCCATCACAGTTAGAATCCTGAGTAGTTATTATTAGAATCGAAACACTGTTCTTCTGTTACGTCTAGCAAAACTAACTAAATAGGCACCGTGTTGTGCCCCTAATCTGAAAGGAAGATTGGCACTCAATAATATTAGCTGGGTGTGCATTGGGTAATTCACGAGTATCCCGGAAATAAACCAAGAAAATTACAGATCCTAGAAAATATCAAACACCATGTACGGCATTGTAAATTCCTGATAAAAGGTTCTTACCCCTGTTTCAGGAGTGGGTGATCACTAAGCAGAGTCCCAGTATAATGCGTAGGCAACGTATAGAAGAATCGTGAACATCGTGCGATTCTGTAATGTTAAATAGCATAAGGATCAGAACTTGAGTTGAGCGAGAGCACGTATATAAAACAAAACATCGTATGTCACAGGGATCATATTAGTAATGACCCTGTACGCCAGCTACCATCTTACCTATAGATGGTGTAAAGATGTGTAGTGCCCAGGAGTCGTGTACGATCTCGATAAAGATGCTAATTGTCACCGTAATGTCTGGAAACAGCAGAGACAAGATACTGTCAGTTATCAGGCTAGGAAAAAATTAAGCCAAAATGACAAGCCAAACAACGATCGTAATCAGAGGAACAAGAACCTTACCTGATTCACATGAGTGCAGTGAAACCACGTACTCCCGGGTTGTCGTGTTCCTGTATGGACATGTGACCCGGAAGTTGCGGACGTTAGATAGGAAACGTAACGTAACAGACGTTCATCGGAGACTGGGCCGCTAACCGTATTGCGTGCTACCGGCGTAAGGTGTATAGGGAAGTAAGAGCAGGGCTGTTCGTCCTGATCCCGAAGGACTGCTTGAATACCATCATAAAAAGCCGAGATCGGAAGGAGTAACACTGCGAAATTACTCCCAGAAGATCGTTTAATAAGTCAATTCCCTGACAATAGAAAAGGACAGCGTGATATAAAGTCATCATGCAATACTTTGTGTGTGCGAGTATGTGCATGCGTGCAGGTCCCACACATACGTGGCTAGATACAATACATTTGAATAATGATCAGTAGCTGATTCACAGATATATAGGTTATAAACATAAAGAAAACATATCAACCACAATGTCCTAATATTTCTGGAGGTGTATATTGCCACCGTAAGCGTAGTAAAAAGGCTCTTATTAAAGATGAAAGGGGATTTTACAAGTCGATTGATAACCAGTCTTGCAGAACAGTAAAGGAATATCCCTCAACATTCAATTGTCTTAAGTACATTACGCATCTTGTACTCTGTAGAATAAAACGCTGTTATGGTATTGGTGTATATCATCACACTGAATGGACAAAAAGTTCACAAATTGAACATCAAGCGGAATATATAGCAAAGTAGACAGAAAGGAGAAGTATGCACAGAAAGACATATGTATGTAGATCTGTACATGAGTGATGCTCTACGACAATATGATAGAGAGTTCACCGGCCAAGTATCAGCCTCATTAACCAGTCCGACGTGTATCCAATTACAAGCTCACATTTCTAACAGGAAATTTTACACAAACATATCAATCACCTAAGAAATATTGCAACTCGTGGTCATATTTCATTCCATGCTCGCCGGACTTAAGCGCATGATCCACATGGCCTCTGTACGATGTAGCTTAAGTTCCCTATTACCACCCCTGACACCTTGTGGGACCATGTCAATGCCAAAGAATCGTACATGTATGTCACTTTCTTCACTTTGGCAAGCAGCGACAAGTAATGCCACAGGATACTTGGGGTCTCGTTTGTGTATAGCTCTCAGATGTTCTGTTATTCTGTCTTTGAGGGGTCTAATTGTGCTGCCCACATAGTATCTGCAGCAGTTGCATTCAATGATGTAGACTACGAACTTCGTGGTGCAGTTAATGTTCGTTTTGATGGCAAAATTTTCACCTCTCGGACTAGTGAAATGTGTAGTGCAATGTTTAGCCCATCTGCACATGGTACAGAATCCACATTTATACAAACCAAGACTATGTTGCGTCATCCAGGTCGTGAGGTTGGTACCACGTGGTACAGTTGGGCTTAATCTAGTCCTGAGTGTGTTGCCTTTCCTGAAAGCAATCTGTGGTTTGTCGTAAATGAAGTCTCTAATCGTTCTCTCAGATTTCAAAAGTCCCCAATGTTTAGTCACGCTTTTGCGTAACGCACCATGTAGGGAATTAAAATCGGTGATCAGTCTCAAAGTGTCTTTGCGTGGTAGTCTTGATGTTTGTGAATGCAATATGTCAGGTTTATTCACTCTACCAACTCTCATCTCAGCCTTGCGGATTACATTCATTGGGTAACCTCTCGTAGAGAATCTGTCTTTCATACTGTTTAGAAATTTTTTGAACTCAAAGTCCTCAGTGCAATTTCTTCTAGCCCTCAGAAATTCTCCATAGGGTATGGAGTTGATTTGGTGTGGAGGATGTGAACTAGAAGCATGCAAGATCGCATTGCATGCAGTGCACTTTCTAAAAAGCCTGCTCTGTAAGGTATCATTGGAGATATAAAATTCTACATCAAGAAACTCAATGTGTGTCCTACTGTATTCCATTGTGAACTTGATCTCCCATGAGTTATTATTCAAGTGTTGAAAAAAGCTGGTCAGAAGTTCCTCCGAACCAAACCAAGGTAAAATACAATCATCGATATATCGGCCCCAAAAGATAATGGAGTCGATATATAGAGCGCCTTTAGTACACCAAATTAGATCTGATTCCAGTGTGCCCATGAAGAGGTTCGCAAAAGAGGGTGAAAATCTCGACCTCATGGCGACACCTCTTTTTTGGCGATACCACGTCTCGTCGAACATAAAGAAATTGTTTCTCAGTATTAGTTCCATCATTGTAGATAACATCACTGTGTGCTGCCTCAATGAAGCTGGTCTATTGTGCATTAGTTTATTAACAGCCTGAAGACCTAGGTCTATGTTAATACTAGTGTATAATGACACTACATCCATGGTCACCAGTATCGTGCCCGGTTGCCACTGAATGTCTGCCAAGGCACTCAAGATGTGCTTAGTATCTTGTATAAGACGGCAAATTTCTCACCAAGGGGCCAAGGAAGAGATCGGCATATTCCGCGATTCTTTCGGTCGGTCCTCCCATACCAGAAACTATTGGCCTCCCTGGTGGGAAAGAAAGGTTCTTGCGAACCTTGGGTAAGGTGTAGAGCCAAGGATAAGAAGGTCTGAAGATCTTCAGGTACAGGTATTCATCATCATTAATGAGTCCTGTCTGTTTCCAGACCAGTGATTTGGAGTTGATCTCAAGTGTTAGTGGACCCATGGGGTTGTAAGTCAAGCGCTCATAACAAGCGTTATCACCCAGTTGGTCAAGAATCTCTTGTTGGTAGTCAACGCGGTCCATCACCACCACGTTGCCTCCCTTGTCAGCTTCTCTGATGGTGACTGTGTCATTTTCAATAAGTGTGGTTAAAGCCAACCTTTCTCCATGAGTCAAATTGTCTCTATATTTGAACATCCTGTCTTTTCGCAGGCAATTTAGATTGTTGATGTCCTCAAGCACACGCTTGTGAAAATTGTCAATAGCAATGCCACCAGGCAGGTAGGAATCCATCTAGATTTGGATTTCAAACCACTGGCAATGTTATAATCAGATTCAATGTTTAGCTCTTCAAGTAGTCTGTCCATATCATAAGGCGTATTTTCCATATCAGTGAGAGAGAACAGGAGATGTGTTGTTTGAATGTCCTTTATTGATAAAGCTTCAGTGTTGGCAAGTGCACAAATATTTCTAGCCCCTCTGTCACTCTTTTCCATCCCAAAAAAATGTTTCTTAAGCTTTAGATTCCTCACGAATTTAAAGAGGAGAGCAGAGCGGTGAGATATGTTCTTGAGAATTTTGATTCTTATATATATGCCCCAGCTCTCAGAGAAAATATTTGACTTATGAGTTCTTCCTCCTTTCTTCTTCTTTATATTTCATTTATACAGAACTCCCGGTTCGACACAGCCACGTTTGGAAAGGGGCGACCACTCGGTCCCCCCGAACGTATGGCGGAGTACCTCGATCCCCCCGGGAAGCCATTTTTTGGCGGGAGGCGCGTCTCGGCTGGTATGCCCGAAGCGGCGTAGCCGGGGCGCGCTTTTTCCCGCCCTAGAGTGGGCTGGCCTAGACACCGACGCAGCCAGCCACGCCCTCGGGGCAGGCAGGGGCGGGTTTACGCCCGCCCTGAAGACGGATAAAAAGGGACGCAAGTCCAGAAGACGTCCTCTTGTTCTTGTGCTCTGAAGCTGCACCTCCTCGCTACACGTGAGCTCGGGACAGAACGAAGAGCCAATTTTTGAGCGTTTTGATCTTTTTCTTTGTCTTCTAGATACTTCGTCGGAGGAATGCCCAAAAAAGGCGCAAAAAGAATGACGACTGATCAGATGGTTCGGGCCCTTTTCAAGGAGATGTCCGACATAAAGAAACGGCTGGCGGAGCGAGACGGGGAGGAGGGTTCGGGCCCTGCTCCGGCCGGAAGGAAACCTAAGAGGCCGAGAAGGGTTCCAGCCGGGGAAGACGTCCCGGTTCCCTCTGCCCCGCTCGAGGCGCCGACCCCTGTACCGACGGAGGGGAATCCAATCCCCGTGGTCGTCACCCCGACATCCAAAGAGGATATGCCCCCCGAGCTGGCAGCACAGCTAGCAGCATGGTTGGGGGATAGTAGTGGGGGCGCCACGGCTGCCGAAGCACAGGCGCTGATAAAAGGGCTGCGTGAGAAAAGAGATGCAGCTAAGGGGACCGCGCCGGTGGCAGGGATGGACAAGCCGCAAGTGGCGGAAGCAGCGTCCGGTTCAGGTAAGCGGCCATTGCCGATTGCAAGGGATGAATCAGCACCCTCTCGTAGAGAGAGATTGGGACAACATGTGCCTTTAGCAATAAAGGAAAAGATTTGGGCAGGGGAGTATGTGAATATTTTCTCCTTGCTTGTCGATCATTATGAGGTGGAGCATGTTAAGAGTCAGAAGGACCTAATGCATCCGAGTGTTTGGCGCGCAAAAATGGCCGCCTTTAAGGTAAATGAGAATATTGGCAACTGGGGCAATGCGTGGGGTATTTTTACATCGATTTTAGGGGAACGCAGGCCCGAGTTGCTTCCGGAGTTTCCCATTTATCAGTCACGAATTATGGGTTACTCGACAGCTTATCAGGGTAACCATTGGTTCTGTTATGACAACTTGTTTAGGAAAGAAAAGGAACATAACAAAGGTTTAACTTGGGACTGTTACGATTCTGTGACATGGGATAAAATGAAAGAGTCAGGAATGTTGAAAATGCCATTGGTAGGAAGCAATGTTGTTGATCACTCCCGCCAAAATGTGGGGACGCCCTTTCGGTCAGGTACGGGCACCGACGATTACCCGAGACCTGCCGGCAACACAGGAAAAAAGGGTTTCTGTTTTAATTTCAACAAAGGAAAATGTACCAGGCCTCCGGGATCATGTAAATTCAAACACGAATGTAGCAATTGTGGGTCGTCCCATCCTGAGTCCTTGTGTAGAGCCAGAACGAGTGAGAATGGGGGTAAAGGAGGCGCCAAACAAGCCTAATATAGGCCGAGGGGCGCCTTTACCAACCCCGATTGATACCTTGGCGATGACTCCTTGGCTCAGCGAGTACCCGGATCGTACTTCTGCTGGGGTGCTGCGGAACGGTTTTTCATATGGTTTCCGCATCCCGGTGGGGGACTTTCAGGGTATCGGGACGTGCAGAAATCAACTTTCCGTCTTGCAGCATACATCTGTAGTGCAGGATAAGATCCAGAAAGAGGTTAGCAGGGGACGGGTCGCCGGGCCGTTTATTGTGCCACCGGTACCGTATTTTGTCTGTTCTCCGTTAGGGGTGGTCCCCAAGAAGGACCCAGGTGAGTTCCGATTAATCCATAATCTGTCAGCCCCACGGGGCCTTTCGGTAAACGATGCAATTGATCCAGAGGTATGTTCGGTGCAGTATGCATCATTTGATGAGGCAGTAGCCATTTTAAATCGCCTGGGGCCCGGCACGTTGATGGCAAAATCAGATATCGAGTCAGCTTTCCGGTTGCTCCCGGTACACCCAGACGACCAGCGTCTTCTGGGATTCATGTTTCAGGGATCATATTACATGGATAGGTGTATGCCAATGGGATGCTCTATATCGTGTGCATATTTTGAGAAATTCACCACGTTTTTGCAATGGGTGTTCACGAAGAAAACGGGTTTCCGAAATGTGATGCATTACCTTGATGACTTTCTGTTTCTTGGACCCGCCGGAAATCCCGAATGTGCCCAGGCCTTGGCTGAATTCTGTGTGTTGATGGGTCAATTTGGCGTGCCATTGGCACCAGGTAAAACCGTGGGTCCCACGACTTGCCTCGAGTTTTTGGGGATCGAGTTGGACTCTAGTGAGGGCTGTTTTCGTCTACCGGCTAGCAAAGTGTCGAAATTCAGGGCAGCCCTGCAAGTATGTTTAAATGCATCTAAGGTTACACTGCATCAGTTGCAACAGTTGGTGGGGAAGTTGAACTTTGCCTTGAGGGTGATCCCAATGGCCCGCCCCTTTTCCCGTTCAATTGCCCAAGCGATGGTTGGCCTAAAGGAGGGTCATCATCGCACGAGGTTATCGGCTGAGGTCCGCCAGGACATGCGTATTTGGTTAGCATTTTTGGCGGATTTCAATGGTCGAGTCGTCTGGAATAAACCAGCCGTGTCCTCTGAAGAGCTTGGTCTATGGACAGATTCAGCGGGAAGCATAGGTTTTGGCGCCATCTTCGGCACAAAATGGACGGCACAAAGGTGGCCCCCATGGTGGCATGAGGAGGGGCTGACGAGTAATATTGCTTTCCTTGAACTGTTTCCCATTCTGGTGGCCCTGAGAACCTGGCCCGAAGGGTTTAAAGATTATTATGTCGTGTTCTGGTCTGACAATATGACCGTTGTAGAATGCATCAACAGTCAGGCAGCCCGTTGTAAACTGATTTTGAGGCTGCTCAAAGAAATTGTCTTATTGTGTATGCAACTGAACGTGATATTCAGAGCAAAGCATGTCCCAGGGGTGATGAATCAGGCTGCTGATGAACTGTCTCGTTTTCACATGCAGGCTTTCTCGGGTTTCCTTCCCTCAGTGGACCCAGAGCCGGCACCCTTCCCCGAAGCTCTCTGGTCTCTCGGTGCCCCGAACTACGTTACCTCGTGGGAGAGAGTCTAGCACCCAGGACGAGGAAGGCATATGAAGGGGCGTTTCGGGCCTATTTAGCCTTTTTGGGGTCTGAGAGAGGGGGACTTTGGGGTCAGGAGGAGTGGGTTGTACTTTTTCTGATGTCCTTACGTAAGGCAGGGAAGTCGGTGGCTACGGCCCAAAGGCATCGTGCCGCCATTTCCTTTGTTGCCAGGGCCCATAACATCCAGGACCCGACAGCGTCTTTTGTAGTACAGAAGGCGCTGCGTGGGTGGCAACGCCTGGAGGGTCGCAGAATAGATGAGAGACGACCGATAGGTCTGGATAGGTTGTCCCAGTTGCTGGCCACACTCCCCACCACATGCTCGTCTCCTTTCGAGACGTGTTTGTTCCGGGCTGCATTTACGCTGGCATTTCACGGGGCAATGAGGATAAGTGAGCTGGTTGCAAGGAACAAACAGGATGTGGTGGGGGGGTTGTGCCGGGAACACGTTCAGATCAGGGGTGAAACAATGATTGTCTCCTTTGCCAGGTCCAAGACCGACCAAGATGGGATGGGGGACTGCACGATCATTCGCAGGATCCCCGGTTCCCCCATGTGTCCGGTACGGTGTTTAGAGGATTATCTAGCACGAAGGGTGGCATCATGGGGGGGACATTGTTGAGACACGCAGACGCCACCCCGCTGACGAAGTTTCAGTTTCAGCGGGTGCTTGCAATGTCCATTACCGCAGCGGGCTTGGACCCGGGCGAATTCGGGACCCATTCCTTTCGAATAGGGGCTGCCACCGAAGCTACAGCCAGGGGTCTTAATGTTGAACAAGTGAAACGAGTGGGGCGATGGTCCTCCAACTGTTATAAGAGATATGTGCGGTTGCACATGTTGTGAAGCTGGAATAATGTACTCACGCTTCTTGTCTTTTGTTTGGTTTTCAGTTGCGCAAGCCTACGAGGCGGGGCGGACTATGCAGTCGACCCAACACCAGGCCAGCGGTCAGACGTCACCGGCTGTGAGACAGGAGGTGTGGGTCGTGGGCCACTCATACGTGAGGCGTGCCGCAGACGTATTCGAAGCAGGTGACATGATTCACGTACCTGGGGAATACGGGTACAGAGTGTCCTTCTACGGAAGAGGCGGTCTCTGTATTGACCAGTTTCAAGCATTCTTTGAGGGTTTGTTAGGGCGGACGAGGTCACCGCCGTCTATAGTCATAGTACATTTAGGGGGCAATGATTTGGTCACCACCGGTAGACGACTTCTCCTAGAGGCAATGCTTTCCACGGTAAGTTGGTTAGCAAGGAGAGTTCCGGGGTGCATAATTGCGTGGTCTCATATGATCCCACGTAAAGTGTGGCGGGGGGCTATCTCGATTCCTGCTTTGAATCATTCTGTTAGAAAACTTAATAACAAAGTGAGTAGGTTGTTCCGTTCCAAGACACTGCATTCTATCTCGCATGGTTGTATTAACGATGACAGTATGTATTTGGGGGATGGTGTGCATTTGTCACGGGTGGGGAATGAGTTACTCATAGGAGACTTCTTGGCTTGGTTGAAAACGTTGAAACATGACCTTTAGGTAGGAGTTTTGTGGGGGGTCCGGATAGCCGGTCAACTATCCGGACCTGTGGCGGTAAGGTCATGATCGGTGAGCACTAATTGGTAGATCCCTATGAGTGGGCGTCACCCAACACGGATGGGAGCGCTCGGGAGAGGTGGCCATTGGCCCCTCAATGGGGAGGCGGTCCCGTCTAAGGATGGGTCGCCGGAAGTAAAGGAAAGGCGGTCAAGGCCCCTTCCTTTGTAGGAGGGGTTACAGCCCCCTCCTGGTGAATTTCCCGGGGCCAGTGACATCTGCGACGGCAGATGCTGTAAGTTGTGTGGGGTGGGGGGAGGTCCACGATACCTTCTAGATACCTCACACGAGTTTTTCGAACGACCTTTAAATG
Source organism: Lissotriton vulgaris (assembly GCF_964263255.1). Taxonomy (NCBI): domain Eukaryota; kingdom Metazoa; phylum Chordata; class Amphibia; order Caudata; family Salamandridae; genus Lissotriton; species Lissotriton vulgaris. The sequence goes on along the minus strand of NW_028253855.1, from coordinate 922,210 downwards.
GCGTCGAGTTCTTAAGTGCCCCAGTCAAGTCAAGGGAAATTGTTAGTAGTTGCACTTGAGGTAAGCCTCTGTGCTGTCGCCCCTCCCAAGTGGGAGGGGTAAGTCTGGTTAGGGATCTTGACACCGGTTATGACCTTGCCGTTGGCCCTTAAACGTTAGGATGTACAATTTCAGTATTTTGTAGAGAATGTTTTTGTAGGATGCTAGTTCGGCTAGGTGAACCTCTGTATTAGAGAATCTGTTAAGGTTAGCCAAACATCGCAATGTGGTAATGAAATTGTACATAACATGAAACGTTTAATGATTTTAATTTGTTTTTAATAAATACGGCCGGGAGGGTCACTCCCTCCCACTTCCAAAAACTTCAAGAACTGTTTCCGGTTTCCCTCCTTCTGGGGTTTGTGTTGAGAGGGGGTGGCGGGTATCTCGGCCATATGGAAAGGGGCGACCACTCGGTCCCCCCGAACGTATGGCGGAGTACCTCGATCCCCCCGGGAAGCCATTTTTTGGCGGGAGGCGCGTCTCGGCTGGTATGCCCGAAGCGGCGTAGCCGGGGCGCGCTTTTTCCCGCCCTAGAGTGGGCTGGCCTAGACACCGACGCAGCCAGCCACGCCCTCGGGGCAGGCAGGGGCGGGTTTACGCCCGCCCTGAAGACGGATAAAAAGGGACGCAAGTCCAGAAGACGTCCTCTTGTTCTTGTGCTCTGAAGCTGCACCTCCTCGCTACACGTGAGCTCGGGACAGAACGAAGAGCCAATTTTTGACCCACCCACCAGCCCCTGAGGACAGCAAGTTGTTTTATAATAAAGACGAATTATGAGTATGTTTGCTGTTTTCATTTACAGGTTGTTGTGGTATCATGTTTATGGTTGACAATAATGAGAATGGTCTATGTGGTGAATGTTTTTACAATAAAATTATTCGATATAGTGTTGAATTTTTAGCATGCTCTTTCGGTCGTAGCGACCAATGTTTTGTAGGTTTGAGTAGCATTGTCGTATTTATTGTTGGTAGGCGGTAAGGTCATGATCGGTGAGCACTAATTGGTAGATCCCTATGAGTGGGCGTCACCCAACACGGATGGGAGCGCTCGGGAGAGGTGGCCATTGGCCCCTCAATGGGGAGGCGGTCCCGTCTAAGGATGGGTCGCCGGAAGTGAAGGAAAGGCGGTCAAGGCCCCTTCCTTTGTAGGAGGGGTTACAGCCCCCTCCTGGTGAATTTCCCGGGGCCAGTGACATCTGCGACGGCAGATGCTGTAAGTTGTGTGGGGTGGGGGGAGGTCCACGATACCTTCTAGATACCTCACACGAGTTTTTCGAACGACCTTTAAATGGCGTCGAGTTCTTAAGTGCCCCCGTCAAGTCAAGGGAAATTGTTAGTAGTTGCACTTGAGGTAAGCCTCTGTGCTGTCGCCCCTCCCAAGTGGGAGGGGTAAGTCTGGTTAGGGATCTTGACACCGGTTATGACCTTGCCGTTGGCCCTTAAACGTTAGGATGTACAATTTCAGTATTTTGTAGAGAATGTTTTTGTAGGATGCTAGTTCGGCTAGGTGAACCTCTGTATTAGAGAATCTGTTAAGGTTAGCCAAACATCGCAATGTGGTAATGAAATTGTACATAACATGAAACGTTTAATGATTTTAATTTGTTTTTAATAAATACGGCCGGGAGGGTCACTCCCTCCCACTTCCAAAAACTTCAAGAACTGTTTCCGGTTTCCCTCCTTCTGGGGTTTGTGTTGAGAGGGGGTGGCGGGTATCTCGGCCATATAGGTATGTGTCTTCTCCACGAAATTCGCACCACACGTCACCTTGATTAATGGTTATTTTACACGAAGTGTGAATGAACCGATCACTACTAGCTACACTCGTTTGCATGATATTTGACACGATATGTCTATACATAACTCCTATATTTTATGAGGAAACATTAACTAAGTCATGTTATATTAAAAGAATGTTCCCCTATACTATCCTCACCTAGACTCTTTTCACGTTGTCACATATACACTACCAGCACAAACCGTTAATCGCTCAGTATGCGCACAATCGCCACGATTACGTTTGGGTGCACTCATTTGCCAATATAAGTTTTGTTTCACTCCAGTGGAAGCTATGACATGTTTTCACACACCATGAGATGTTGTGATCAATATTACTGCACAACTTCATACGAGATGCTCCATTGTTACCTATTTGTTATTTCAGCCCTGAGGATTCGCATAGGCGATGAAACACGTGTCGGCTGGCTGTCTAACATAATAAATGATTCATCGGACTACTCTCCCACAGGAGATCCCCACTACTTTCTGTTGCTTTGTTTATTTGTACTCTGTTACATGACTGTTATATAATTTTTGTTTGATATTGGTGTGTGTGCATAGGGTACTCCTGTTATTCATTTAGTTGGTAGTTTCTTCTACTAACTGCTGAATTGTTTCAAGGGTTTTCCACTCACCCAGTTGCACCACTTCTACACAGCGCACTACTTATTGATGCGTCCACTGATGGCAGTGCACCCTTTGCTAATTTGACATCGAAAACCTTTTAGGATTTGTCAACACGTTATATTACTCTCTACCTTCACAGGCTCACCCAGGTACATGCACGAAAAAACACAGGATGCCATGACATACGTCAGACACTATGGGACACTCGTTTGCATGATATTTGACACGATATGTCTATACATAACTCCCACCATGAGATGTTGTGATCAATATTACTGCACAACTTCATACGAGATGCTCCATTGTTACCTATTTGTTATTTCAGCCCTGAGGATTCGCATAGGCGATGAAGCACGTGTCGGCTGGCTGTCTAACATAATAAAGGATTCATCGTACTACTCTCCCACAGGAGATCCCCACTACTTTCTGTTGCTTTGTTCATTTCTACACTGTTACATGACTGTTATATAATTTTTGTTTGATATTTGTGTGTGTGCATAGGGTGCTCCTGTTAATATAACGTGTTGTCCAATATCTAGTGCACTGACGTTCTGATCCTGATTAACCGCATCCTTTAAATGGATGTAGTTATCAGCGCATAGCTGTGTTTGATTACGACTGATAAAATCAAGTCTTTCCGTTATCATCTTTGCCATCATATCGACAATGTATTGATTAAAGAGATTGCGGAACCAATGCAACGTATTGAAACAGCCGGTTCTAACCATAAGTCTATAGGCATAGTACTGCATGCATGTCACCGTTTTGTGAGTAGCCGAATGGTTTTGGAGTATATTTAGACAATACCGATCCTTCCTCCTTGGGAATAGAATGGGGTATTGTAAAGCGTCATATGATCTATGTAATTCTGAAACTCTACATAATAGCGCGTCCCGAGTATGTAATATAATGTGGCCAGGGCCTTTGTTCTCGTTTACTAAAAGAACAGCAACCTCATCCGTGGTCGGTGCATTATACCTCCCTTGATGTGTATTAGCTCCAAAGGATGTCATTTGGAAGAGAGTATTGTAACGCCGTGTATTATTTAAAAATAGATTTGAAAGTGGATGTGTCCCATTGAGTAGTTGTCTAATGAGCTGTGGTGGTTCTTGAATGTTGATAAGATTGACTTTCCCAGAGGAGCAGCAAAGTCCTTGAGGTTCAGCCTTCCATTAAGGGCGTAGCACTTGTTACAGACGTTGTCCATATGGTTGATGTAGTCACAAACTGGGTTGTATTGGAAGGCGAATCTTTTAGTGTGTCCAATGTGAGAGTGTTGTCTTACAGTAATTGGTGGTTGTTGGAGGTTACATAGTAGTGGTGTACCTGTAATACTGGGTGTTACATCGATGTGTTGTGCTGGTTAACGACACGCAAAGTGGCAGGCATGTCTGTTAGTAGCTTGTGTGAGTGAGTCTCTATAGCACTGGAGGTGGTGATGCATGCACTCCTGTTAGCAAGCCGCACAGAACAGAGCACAGTTGGTTCACTCCATAAAATAGACGTCGATGGAGCAGATATGCGAGCTAACATTTGCACAGTGTTATCTTGGCTTTTGTGTAGATGTGTAGCCGTAGTTTTTTTTGTGCCCATGATTTGGAGGTTGCTCTGGCAAGTTGTGTCTTCCTCTTCACCATGTTTGATTGTTCCAGGAGTAGTGTGGATAATTAGTATGAGAATGACTGTCAGGCTGGTATGGGGTGTTCCAGCTTGCGTGTAAGGTGGTGTCATGAGTAGAGGTAGGAAGTAGCAGAATGGTAATACTTCAGTGTTCACCTATTGCGTGCATTTTGGAGTTGCATGTACTTAGTAATTAGTAATGGTTAGTGCCGTATACTTGTGGCAGTTGTTATGAGTAGCTGTGTGACACTGAATTGCCTCCCCCTCAGTGGCCAATCACAATCCCTGGTAAGTGGCTACCTGTGGTATACCTTAATCAGAACCTGATTTACAATCCATAAACGCACACACCCACCACAACACTGAACGCACACTCCCACCTCAGAGCTGGTGCTACTTTCAACGGACTACTTTGTCCCACAACGTGCTTTGTCCCCTCCAAAGTATATGTTGCACTGGTGTATAGCCTATGTCCATCTGCTTTGCCTCACCTTTCCAATGCTGCATGCAGTGCTCCTGTTGGCACTGTGGTTCCGGAGCTTACCTGCCTCAAAGGTTTCGTCTCTCTCTTTATAATATTAGTATGGATATGGATAACAGGCTGTCTGTGGTGTTCCTTATGTTATCCTGTAAACAGTGTTTGTTCTGTAACAGCAAAATTATTTATTTACTGTTTCAGATGTAATAATGTGATGCCTCAGTGCCCAGAGGTGGTGAAGAGTTATAAAGGTAAATACGATTGGGTTTTTAATGCATGTTTGATACTGTTTATGAAAATGATATAGTTTGTTATAGCTATAATCTTGATAAAGTGCGCACACATGCCAAAACAGCAGAACATCTAACTATGCACACAGCCCCAAAAAAACATTGATCAGTTCAACTCGAGGCAGCAGAAGCAAAAACACTTAGAATGTATTTTTGTGATGACAGTACGCATTAGTTCTCAAATAAGAGTCCAAATGCTTAGTTTGCATCTCTACCTTCTAACTTTTCCAGAAGTTTTAAAAGACATTTTGGGGTTGCATGCATTTGAAATATAGTGTTTTTTTTCAACCTTGAACATCTCCACAGGTGATAGATCTCCTGACCTGGTTCATGTTTGATTCTTGCTTCCCTCCTTGGATCTTAAGAAATTCTACTGCAGTCATTTTGCTCTTGGAAATACTGATGCTGTGGAGACCGGTAATTTCAGGCTACACATTTACTGCATTATTCGGAGATGTTACATATGGAAGAAAAAATGAAAATTGTTGTTTCGGAAGGAATCATCACGCACACCTGAGTGTTGTCAGAAAGGCACTTTATTCAGGAGCAAGCTGGGCACATCTTAATTATATTGTCACACCTACTAATATGTATATATGTATGTTTGTATGTATGTACATGGTATTTCTTTATCGCAAACATAGCTAAAAGGCAGTGCAGCCTCATCCTTAGCGCCCTTCAGTCCGCCACCAGAAGGAACTCTGAGATGTTAGTTCTGCCACCACCCCCCAACCTATTGGTTGTCTGACCTGCCCATCCACCACCCTCTCAGCACCTCTGTCACCTTCTCAAAATAAAATGAATTTGCCAGCAAAGGTGAATGTACACTATCATGTCTAAATTACTATGGGTTTTCATAAACAATGGCTACATGCCTCACTACTGATACCCCCTGCACCTTACAAAGTCCTGACACCTCTCTGTTAACCTCCTGCCATACCTTATAGCTGGGCCGTAGGTAGCCCATAGGGCAGGGTGCTGTGTAAGTAAAAGCTAGAACATGTCCTGGTAGTGGCAAAAACCCAAATTACGTTTTTTACTACTGTGAGGCCTACTCCTCTCATAGGTTAAAATTTGGATTTCCTTATTACACTCTTAAACTGTAATTCCTGATTGAGAATGAGTAGTCATATCATGTTTTATATCTTTGGAATGATAATTATAAATTCTCATTTCTGGTAAAGTCATATTTAACATTACTGTTTTAGAAATACCGCTTTTAAGAACGTGGATATTTCTCTGCCATTACAGCTCTGTATGCCTGCAGCCTGTCTCTAAAACACGTGGGTGGGTGACAACTGCACTTTGTGCATTCCTTCTAAACAGCCATACACCAAGGTAGGAAAGGTGTGTCTCAGTGCCCATCTTCATCCTTATGGCTCATCATGGGCAGGATGGGAGGGAGGAGCTGACACTTACACCAGAATGGACAGTGTCCTGTCGCCTAACAAAGGGCTGATTACCCACTACAGATATTCTGTAGCCAGGGCTGAGAAGAAAGACCTTCTATTGCCTTCAAAGACTCTTCTTTAAAGCCACCTCCTCTTCAAAGGCACAACTGGGTATAAGCAATGGGTCTCTGACCTCTCCAGGTAGTACACTCCTGGAACTGAAACCACTGGACAAGCAGAAGGACTGCTGTTCTGAGGATTTTTACTTGATAGACTGCATCTCTGGAAACATGCTGCCTTTTTGTGCTCTCTGCTGCCTGTCTGCTCTCTCTAACTGTCCCAGAGTGTCTCCAAGGACTAGCTGACTAGCCTCCAGTTCTTCAAAGAATGAGGGACATCAAAGTGTTTAACACTGCTTCTGTGCCTGGTTCATTAGAAGTGACTCCAAGTACTTGCTCCATCAAAATCGACGCATACTCTGCTGCGACGAGCAGTGTCACTGGAACTGTCGCATTGCCATAACCACTGAAGGACGATTGACACATCGCTCTCACAAGCATGGAGAAACTTGGTGCATGGTTCCAGATGCATCACTTAGACCACTGAATTGCTGCCTTCACTGAAAGACGATCGATGCATCTCTTCGACATTCACAGAGAAACCCAGCCCATCGGCTACTGAATGAACCCTCTGTGGAACCAAAGCTTGTCTCCGGAAAGGCGCTGTCACGTTTCAAGCATGCATAGGGTGACTACAGGTCCCAGAATGCCTGGTTCTAGTCCGTTTTCGCTCTTTCCTCTTTTCTCCCTTTCCGTTTTCTACATTAGCCTCCTGAGTGCCTTCCGCGGTGCTTGTCACCTGTGGTTAGCCGTACCTTCGAGATCTGTCCTTCAGGAGCAGTGTACGCATTGGAACGTGTTGAGTCATGGTGAACGGCAGTAGGAGGATTCTAGTCCGGGCCGTTCCCTTTGGGCGTTTCCTGCCGTCGAACGCCGCGAAGCAGCTGTGTGGAGCTCTGAACTGTGGGTTGAGAGCCGCCGAGGAGCCGCGCTGGGAGCCGGTGGGAGACTCGCGCTGACAGTGAGGAGAACGCTGCGCTGAGCAAAAGCAAAGGTATTCAGAGCTCGCGGCCAGCGATCAGCTCTGGTATGATATTCTCCCTTACGTTGCTCATCAGACCTGTAACCTAGCGGATTTGCTAGTGTGAGAAGAGTGTTTTGTAACTCTTTATGTTTTTTGTTCAAAACTTGGCCTATTGAGGTGTTTTTTGGGCATTTGAACTCTGCCGAACATTTTTGCTTTCTAGAGAGCCGTTGAGAGGCTCGGATTAAGTAATCCCTTATTTTTTTCTTGAAGTCATGGACAAACAGAGGTCTAGAAGGAACATTTGCCTTATTCACTGAGCTGCAGCTCTATCGACATAACTTTGGATTACTTGAGAAGCTTCCTGTTTTCTCTCTGGATTTAGGGTTCTTGGGCAGATCCCTTTTTTCTTTTCCTTTTACTTTATTTTTCCTATTTTGCCTTCTTTTCTCAGAACGAGTGTGGAAGCCCTAGGATGTAAGTGTATGTCCTCCCATTACATACATAGAAGTGGTAGGATACCATAGGGAAAAGTGTAACTTTCCTGCTCTTGTGTCTCTGTGCAGGTACCTACTTACAGACCCAACGTTTGGCGTTCTCCTGTTGTCGAGTCCTGTAGATGGTTTCTGGCTGCCACTCCTTTATGTTTTATTTATCCACTTTTTCCCCTTCCCTGGGTGGGGTCCTCATAGACGAGTGTTAGTCATATACTCGCTTGTGGTACCGTATCTAGGGAGGAGTGAATCTAGCTTCTGCATCGCTCCTGCTGTACCGGATTCCAAGGTTAGTCAATCTGTACTCGTTGTGACAGAGTGACAAGCCCACGTTCTACTACGGCCTGAGCGATGGAGACCAAAACCATATTGTCATCTATGTTAGAAGCCCTTAACGCTTTACGGGTAGAAGTGGATGCAGTTAGAGGGGAAAATCATGAAATGAGGAAGGAAATGGACACTCTTCGACATGAAGTAGCGGGAATAGCGCGATCCAGTCCCACTGGTTCGAGAGGAGCCCATTATATTAGAGAAGCCACATTGCCACCTTCAATGCAGAATGAGTCTCCCATCACTCAGGGAGGGCAAGGCCCTTCTACCAGTCAAGTAGTGCAGCCCATTCAATTACCCCTGGCACCCCCAGAAAGGTTCTTGGGGGATCCTAAGAAATTTGGTACTTTCCTGGGTCAGTGTAGATTACATTTTATGTGCAAGCCTACTGTATTCCCTGATGATCATTCCAAAACAGCATTTATGTTGTCCTACTTGGGGGGTAATGCAGTGAGTTGGTCATTCCCGCTCATTGAAAGGAATGATCCTGTATTGAATGACTTTGAGGAATTTTGTGAGGAGATGCGTAAACTCTTCGATCGCAAGGCACATATGCTGTCTTTAGACAGGGAACTGATTACGCTGAAACAGGGATCACAAGACTTGTTATCTTACATAACCAATTTTAACCGTCTTGTTGTCGAAACTGATTGGCCGTCCAAAAAGAGAGTCTCCTTGTTCTACCAAGGATTACGAGGAGAGTTGAAGGATGTACTGGCGCAGGTGGTGACCTTGCCCACCACATGCGAAGAATTAATAGACCTCACTGTTCAGCTGGACCATAGACTGCAAGAACGAAGAGGCGACAAACACCGGTATGACTTCCGATTTCCAACGTCCAAACCTAAAGCAGCTGCAGAAAACGCTTCTACCTCCGATACCAGCGAACCTATGCAAATCGGAGGGATAAGAGGCCCCTTAACCGCGGAAGAGCGCACCCGCAGACGCAATCAAAAGCTCTGCATGTATTGTGGTAAATCTGGACATTTCCTTAGAGAGTGCAGAGCTAAAACCAAAGGCGCACATACTCCTTCTGTGGTGGATTATCCTCTCAACGCCTCGGGAAACGAGAATGCTCAAGTGAGTCCAAGACCCCTTGCTTGAGCCCAGAGATAGAGAAAGAGGTCTACCATGCTGTAGCCAATACAATGCAACCGGCTGTGCCCCACATGAACTTATGTGTTATCATACAATGGCCAGGGGAACAACCTGTGATGGTACATGCAATGATGGATAGTGGAGCAACGGGCAATTTCATAGATTTGCAATACGCCAAACGTTTAGGAAACCCTTGTATCCAGAAAGACACTCCTGAAGCGGTGAAGGCGGTGGATGGGTCTGATCTTACCTCTGGGCCCGTGTGCTACCACACAAGCCAGTTGGTGATGCGAGTTGGACAAAATCATCACAAATATATTGCTTTTGATTTAATAGACGCCCCTCAGTTTAAACTAATATTGGGAATGCCTTGGTTAACTTTACATGATCCTGTAGTTAAATGGGCTGCTCGTACCATCACTTTGAGTTCGGAGTACTGCGCTGATCACTGCACCCTCCCTTGTATTCATGAGACGATAAAGGTGGAAACCCCAGCAAGCACTCTAGCAAGAGCAGGAAAACAGCTGTAAGTGAACGCCATCTCCACCCTTCCTGAGGTGTATAGACAGTACCAAGATGTCTTTGATGAGAAAGAAGCCAGCAAGCTACCCCCTCACAGAGATTATGACTGTGTGATAGAGCTAGAACCCGGGGCCAACATTCCATGTAGCAGAATATACGCCCTCACAGAGGCAGAAAATGTCTACCTTCAGGCGTATTTGAAGAAGCTCTTAGCCTCTGGATTCATACTAACCCTGGGCGAAGAACTACGCTCCGTTCGCGGAGTTTGCGGAGTTTCGGCAACTCCACGCTCCGCGGAGAACGCGAAGTTGTCGAATACTCCGCAAACTGCTGCGTAGCGTAGTTCTCGCGAGCTCAATAGCATTTTCGCGTGCGCGAGAATGCTTGTCGGTAAGATCGAGTTGCCGAACACGCAGAAACTGCAATCTGGCACAGAATAACTCGCGAACACGTTAGTAGTGACCGGAAATAAGGGGACACGAGCGGGCGGGACAAACCTCATGGGTAACTTCACGCGCTACACATCCCGAGCATGCAGGCAATCAATCAATCAATCAGGATATTTGTATAGCGCGCTAATCACCCAGAGGGTCTCAAGGTGCTTGGGGGAGGGGGGTCCGCTACTGCTCGAATAGCCATGTCTTGAGTTGCTTCCTGAAGCAGAGGTGGTCTTGGGTCAGGCGGAGGTGGATGGGGAGGGAGTTCCAAGTCTTGGCTGCCAGGTAGGAGAAGGATCTTCCTCCCATGGTGGATCTTCTGATGCGTGGCACGGCGGCGAGGGTGTGGCTGGTCGATCGTAGCTGGCGGGTGGGAGTGTAGAAGGTCAGGTGGTTGTTGAGGTACCTGGGGCCCAGGTCGTGGAGGGCCTTGTGTGCGTGGGTGAGGAGTTGGAACGTGATTCTCTTGCTGACGGGGAGCCAGCGAAGGTCTCTCAGGTGTCCGGAGATGTGGCTGTGTCGGGGGATGTCCAAGATGAGTCGTGCGGAGGCGTTCTGGATGTGTTAGTCTTTTCTGGAGTTTGGCTGTGGTTCCGGTATAGAGGGTGTTTCCGTAGTCCAGTCGGCTGGTGACGAGTGCCTGTGTGACTGTCTTCCTGGTTTCGGTGGCGAGCCATCGGAAGATCTTTCGGAGCATGCGTAGGATGGTGAAGCATGATGATGAGACGGCGTTGACTTGTCTGGTCATCGAGAGGGAGGAGTCCAGGATGAAGCCCAGGTTGCGTGCGTGGTCCGTTGGTTTGGGTGCGCTGCCCAGGGCAGGGGGCCACCAGGAGTCGTCCCAGGCGGAGGATGATGATCCAAGGATGAGGACTTCCGTCTTGTCTGAGTTCAGTTTCAGGCGGCTGTTCCTCATCCACTCGACTACGTCTTTCATCCCTTCGTGTAGGTTGGTTCTGGCGGTTCCTGGGTCGTTGGTGAGGGAGAGGATCAGCTGGGTGTCGTCGGCATAGGAGATGATGTTGAGGTTGTGTTTGTAGGAGGGTGGATACCTGACTATGGTTGCCCCCAACTTTTTGCCTGGTGTTTTGCTGGTTTTCCGACTTAGTTGACCTGGGACCCTGCTATCCAGGGCCCCAGGCCTACTGCTCTCTCTGTAAAATGGATTCCATGTACCTTAGGTACATATCTAATTGGTACTGGGCCACCTTATCAGACCCTGTAACTCAGGGCATAGGTGTACCCAGGGCCTACCAGGGGCTGCAGCATGTATTATGCCACCCGTGGCTGGTCATCTAAATCTGACAACTGGCTGCACCACAGCTGGGGCAAGGTGGTGTAATCACCCTTTGCTTTAGATATAGTATTCCTATATCTAACCCTAAAATGGACACATGTATTCCTATCAGTCCCTCCTATGGCAGGCCTTATCAATCCTGAAGGCAGAGTGCTTGGAATTATGTGAGATGGTGCTCTGGCATGAGCTGAGCCCGTCTGCAGCTTGCGGAACCAAGTCCTAATAGCTGTTCCATGATAACGCGTACCATATACTCTTAAGTGCCTTATAATCCTCGCGGTTATTTGCCAACTTTGGTATCGCTTTATCAAAACATGTCGAGTAAGGTGTCATACGAATTGGAATACTAACCCCTCGCCAATTCTGGTGACGGGGTTAGCATTCCACCCTTCCAGAGGGACACGACATGTATGTAACTGTGAACCCCGGTTAAAGTTAACTCAAGCCTCAGCATCACAAAATGGATGCTGCCACCACAGACACAAGTCTGACCTCTTGCTGCTGGGAGTCCTTCCAGCGAGGAGAGCTTGGACAAAGGGTTTCCTGTCAGGGGCGGTGCTAGCACCATCCCAGACAGGGTTTTGTGTATCCTGGGTAGGCAGGGCTTTACAGGAAGGTGACTGCAAGTGGCACCCCGGTGCTCAATATGCATCTGCCGGTTAGAACCAGTTCCAGGGGCACACCAGCCCCTGAGCTGGGGAAAGTCCGGCAGGGGAGAGGGTGTAACCACCCCCCTTCCTGGTCCCACTCATGGGCAAGACCTAGTCGCGTACCAGCCCCTTTCTTTAGAATAAAGGTAGGAGCGGGGACCCTTCCAAATTAGATCATCTTTGAATCCTGAAACTACTTTCTACGAAAGGAACTCAAGACTTCTCCCTTGTGACTAAGGAGTAGTCACCCTGCACCCGCAGGCACCATCTAAGAACACTGCGGTTTGCTGCATGTCCTTCCTCCGGAATCCGACCGACCAGCACAACGAGACCTGGCTTCCCTGGCACCTTTGACCTCTACCTACATCATCAGCCCAGCTGAGATCCGTGGGTGTGACGAGACCTCGAGGGACCGGCCATCTTCAGAACTGCACGACGCTTATCCAGCACGACCGCCGAGGGATCCTCGAGTGAGTGCTTTGGGGTTCGAGAAGCCCTAACCCTGAGCAGCTCCAGCACCGAAGTCCAGCCCCCCAGCATCCACCAGATCTGCGTGGGGCCCTTCTGCTCTTTGCTGCTCACCGCGTTGTCCGGCTACTTGCCTGCTGGCTTGTGGCCCTCTTGACGATGCACCACGACGACAACACCACTGGTCTGGTTGCTCCAGACTGGCCCTTGCTCCCCTCCAACAGAGGAGCACCCCGGACCCTCCTGGTCCACTCCAGACGCCATTTTAAGTCCACCGCGTGGGCTTGCATTTGCCAAGACTTGTTGCCCCAATCCTGGGTCCAGCGACGTCGACAGCAGACACCATCGTGGGACAGCTCGCACCTCCATCCTGGTCGCTGACAACGCCTCCTGTCCGTGAGACTGCAGAGCCCAGCGTCGCCCATTCACCTGGTCGAGGTGACTCCATCCGGTGCCATCCTGGTGCCCATCTAATCACTGGCAAGTGATTCAGAACTTGGTCCCCTCTGCTTACAGGTATCCCCCATCATCGATCCAGGCTTGGATCCCTCCGAATCTCTTCACTGGTCGCCTGCCAGCAACTTCTTCTTTCAGGCTCCATAGACTGCAACAAGGATTCCCGACGTCTTTCCAGACCTATGCAGCCGCAGCCCCTGGGCTAGGTAACCTCAGCATTTCGGTGTTCCAGCATAGCCTCACTATCCAAGGGTCCAGATCCTTTTTCGTTTCAGCTCTACCTAGTCCGATTCGTCCGATAACACTAACTTTACGAAATCTAGCATCCATAGACTTTGTCCCGCATCCCGCGTGAGAGTGCACACTCTGCACCCGATCCCCCTAGGCCTCCTGCTAGTAATCTGAAGGTTCAGTAGTTAAGTCCTAGCGATCCTAAAGTCTATTAGAGTAGTACTTACCTGCTAGTAATTTCGCATTCCACTTTTTCGTGCCCCTCGGGCATTTGTGTAAATTGTGCAACTTGAAGTATTTTCGTAAGAGCTTTGTATTGTGCTTAGCACCCTGTCCCCATAAAGAGTCCAGGGTTGTTGTGTTATAAATAAATATCCTTTTATTTTCATAACAACTTGTGTGTTGTCCTTTCACTTGGTGTTCAAGGGGTATATGTGATGGTATAACAGCTGGCTTAACACGCCCTCTAGAGTCTAGCCTAAAGACTGCTCTTGTCCATGCTACTAGGTTAGCTGGTCTATGGTTGACTTACAACCAATCATCAATAAGGGTTGTTTGGACTGATACAAAGTGCTCACTAGAATAGTGAACATTATATATCAGGCCAACTTCTCACAGTGTTGGCGTACGATGGCTGCGAGGGGGCTCATGTGGACGTTGAAGAGGGTGGGGCTGAGTGATGATCCTTGTGGTACGCCGCATATGACTTCGGTGGCCTTGGATCTGTACGGGGGGAGGCGGACTCTCTGGGTTCTTCCGGTGAGGAACGAGATGATCCACTCCAGTGCCTTCTCTTGGATTCCGATGTTGCTGAGGCGCTGCACTAGGGTACGGTGGCAGACCGTATCGAATGCTGCGGAGAGGTCCAGGAGGATGAGGGCCGCTTTTTCCCAGTTGTCGAGCAGGGCTCAGATGTCGTCAGGGGCTGCGATGAGGGCGGTCTCGGTGCTGTGGTTAGCGCGGAAGCCGGACTGCGAGTGGTCGAGGCTGGTTGGGCAAGCGCAATTGGTGATCCACTGTGTGAGGTTGTTGGCTGCTTGGTTGGGGTCCGTTGAGCTGACGGGAGGGTTCTGGCTCAGTGAAGTGGTGAGCTGGTCGGTGGTGATCTTGTTCCAGTTCCTGCGGGGAACCTGTTGCGGGTGGTGGTGAGTCGTGGTCTTTCTGAAGCTGAAGTGGACGCAGCTGTGGTCTGTCCAGTGCAGTCCAGTGGAGTGGCTGAAGGAGATGTACTTGCTGGAGGAGAAGACTGGGTCAAGCGTGTGTCCGGCATAGTGTGTGGGGGTGTTCACCAGTTGCATGAGTCCGAGGTTGGCGAGGTTGTCCAGCAGGGTGGTGGTGGTGTTGTTGTTGTTGTTCTCCAGGTGGAAGTTGAGGTCCCCTAGGAGGATGTAGTCAGCGGAGGCGAGGGCGTGCGGGCTGATGAAGTCTGCGATGTCTTCGCTGAATTGTGTGCGAGGTCCTGGGGGTCTGTAGATGAGGGTGCCTCTGAGTGTGGTCTTGGGGTCGGTGTGTATCTGGAAGTGAAGATGTTAAGCGGCTGTGAGGGTTTCGTCTGAGTTGGTCGTGATGCGGATGGTGTTCTTGTGGACGATGGCGATGCCTCCTCCTGTCTCGTTGACGCGGTCTCTCCGGGTGATCTTGTATCCGTCCGGGATGGCGACGGCGATGTCGGGCGCTGAGGAGGCGTTCATCCATGTTTCCGTGAGGAAGGCGACGTCTGGAGATGTGGTGTCGAGCAGGTTCCAGAGTTCCACGGCGCTCCCGAAGACGAAAAATGGCTTGCGAACGGGTCAACCAAGCTACTACGCATGCTCGCGGAGCTATGCGTAGTTCGCGGAGTGCAAGTGCATCTTCGCGTAGCTCGCGGAGTGCGGCTACGCGAACTATGCCCAGGCTTAATTCATACGTCCTTCTACGTCTCCAGCCTCGTCTCCTCTGTTCTTTATCCCGAAAAAAGAAGGGGGTTTGCGAATCTGTATCGACTACCGAGCCATCAATAGGGTAACCAGAAAGAACAGGTACCCTCTTCCATTAATACCAGTGCTTTTGGATCAGCTGAAAGATGCAACGATATTCACTAAGCTTGATTTGCGGGGGGCATATCATTTGGTGCGGGTTCGTCGCGGAGACGAATGGAAGACTGCTTTCCGCACTAAATATGGGCTCTACGAATACCAGGTAATGCCCTTTGGCCTGTGTAATGCCCCGGCAGCATTTCAATTTTTTATGGATGAGGTGTTAAGGGGCTTACTGGATGTGTCATGCATAGTCTATATAGATGACATTCTCATCTATTCTGCCATGCAAGAAGACCACGTTAAGCATGTGATGGAAGTATTGGAACGGCTACAAAGGCACGAATTATACGCCAAGTTGGAGAAATGTCTCTTCCATACCACTGAAGTGGAATTTCTTGGATACATCATCGGTCCGAACGGATTACGAATGGACCACAAGAAGATCCAAGCCATTACACAATGGGAATCGCCGACTAGTGTAAAGGCATTGCAGAGCTTTATAGGTTTTGCAAACTTTTATCGCCGATTCATACAAGGATTTTCGAGGATCATCCAGCCCTTAACATTTCTTCTGAAGAAAGGAGCTACTTTCAGGTGGACGGACGCTGCGGAGCAGGCTTTTCAAACAATGAAAACCCGTTTCATTACTGCACCCATCTTACGTCACCCAGATGCCAGTCAGCCATTCGTGTTAGAGACTGATGCCTCTCATTTTGCTATTGGAGGTATTTTATCGCAAAGGAATCCGGATACAGGCCAACTACACCCGGTAGCCTATTTCTCAGTGAGGTTAATTACAGCATAACCGACAAGGAGTTGTTGGCCATTAAGCGAGCCTGTGAAGAATGGAGACATCATCTTTTGGGGGCGAGACACACCGTTGAAATCTTTACCGATCATCGGAACCTCCTCTTCTTAAAGAGTGCAAAGGCGTTAACACCTTGTCAGTTGCGATGGTCGTTATTCTTCTCGGATTTTGACTTTGTAATTAAGTACTGTCCTGGCCCCCAAATTGGCAATATTTAACAACAAGGGGTGGTGATGGACAGAGTTTCTGAATTAAGCAGAATACTCTCACCCAGTCAAGAGATCAGGGCTAGATCCAACACCGTTTTTTAGCTCACTGCACCATCCCAGCTCAGAACCTGGCTATATGCAAATTAGTCTGATCCTGTCCCAGTGCATGATGGGAACAGGGCAAACCAAACTACCAAGCCAATTCTTACACTGGGAAGGAAACAAGCTACCAGGGACCGGTTTCTGGCATTTCAGCCATCGTCGGCTCGGCTTGCTTGAATCCTGATGGTGCAATGAGCAAGGGACTCACATCTGAGTATACCCTTCCACGCTTAGGGTGGACAAAATATTTAACAACAAGGGGTGGTGATGGACAGAGTTTCTGAATTAAGCAGAATACTCTCACCCAGTCAAGAGATCAGGGCTAGATCCAACACCGTTTTTTAGCTCACTGCACCATCCCAGCTCAGAACCTGGCTATATGCAAATTAGTCTGATCCTGTCCCAGTGCATGATGGGAACAGGGCAAACCAAACTACCAAGCCAATTCTTACACTGGTAAGGAAACAAGCTACCGGGGACCGGTTTCTGGCATTTCAGCCGTCGGCGGCCCGGCTTGCTTGAATCCTGATGGTGCAATGAGCAAGGGACTCACATCTGAGTATACCCTTCCACGCTTAGGGTGGACAAAATATTTAACAACAAGGGGTGGTGATGGACAGAGTTTCTGAATTAAGCAGAATACTCTCACCCAGTCAAGAGATCAGGGCTATATCCAACACCGTTTTTTAGCTCACTGCCCCATCCCAGCTCAGAACCTGGCTATATGCAAATTAGTCTGATCCTGACCCAGTGCATGCAGGGTAACCTCAGACATGAGTCCCTTTCTCACTGCACCATCAGGATTCAAGCAAGCCGGGCCAAAGACGGCTGAAATGCCAGAAACCGGTCCCCGGTAGCTTGTCTCCTTTCTGGTGAAGAATCGCCTTGGTAGTTTAGTCTGCCCTGTTCCCATGATGCACTGGGCCAGGGACAGACTGATTTGCATATAGCCAGGTTCTGAGCTGGGATGGTGCAGTGAGATAAATAACGGTGATGGATCAAGCCCTGATCTTTGGACTGGGTAAGAGTGGTCTGCTTAATTCAGACACTCTGTTCATCACCACCCCCTTTTCTGAATCCCCAAAATGGCAAGGCAGACGCCTTATCAAGACCAGAATCGGTATTAAGAGAACAATCTGCAGGGATGGAGGATCCCCCCTTTCTTCTACACCAGGCATCATTCAATCAGTCCGTGTCAGTGATTACCGGTCCTGCGGATTTCTTGAAACAAGTTGAGGAAAAAAGCAACCACGTAGATGTACAATCCTGCTTAGCTAAAGAGCCAATGCAGAGACAGAAGAAAGGCAAACTCCTCTTCAGAAACAAACAGTTGTATCTTCCAGAACATGCTGTACAGAGCTTAGTACTTCAATGGACCCATGATTCATCTTTCAGTGGACATCCAGGGATGCTCAAAACGTTACAGACTACCTCCAGGTACTTTTGGTGGGAAACGATGCGTAATGACAATGAAGAATACGTTGCCAAATCTCCTATATGTATTCAAGCCAAAACACAGCATCAAAGAAGTACTGGACTGCTACGTCCCATACCAGTACCTCCCTGTCCATGGCATACAGTATCCATGGATTTCATTGTGGAAATGCCTCTCAGTTTCGGCAACAACACCATTCTGGTGGTGGTAGACCATCTCACTAAAATGGGTCATTTTATTGCACTACCCAAGTTACCCACGTCAGGAGAACTAGCTATAGTCTTTCTACAGAATGTGGTAAGGTTGCATGGAATTCCTTCTGTTCTTATTACGGACAGAGGAACTCAGTTTACTTCAAAATTTTGGAAGGCCCTATGTGAGGTGATGAAAATTGATGCTAGGTTATCAACAAGCTATCATCCGCAGACGGATGGTAAAACAGAAAGACTAAATCAGACGCTAGAGCAGTATTTGAGATGCTTTACACTTAAACATGAGGAGGAATGGAGAACGTTGTTGTGGATGGCAGAGTTTGCCTACAATAACACAACTCATTCTTCGTTAGGATGCTCGCCTTTCTTTTGTCTTACTGGGTATCACCCCAACTCTTTGCCATTTGACCAGCTATGCCCCTCCTCTCATCCCACCATACAACAACATCATGCTCATCTTCAGTCTGTTTTGTGGGATGCCAGAGAGCATCTGGAGTCAGCCAGAAACCGTGTCAATACACAGGCCGACAGAAAGAGAACTCCTGAGCCACTGTATTCGGTGGGAGACAAGGTGTGGTTGAGTACCAAACATTTGAAGTTGAAGGGTAACACAAGATTGCAACCCAAGTTTGTGGGTTCGTATCCCATTCTGGCTGTGATTAATCCAGTAGCCATGAAACTGAAGCTTCCTTCCTCTTGGCACATACATCCCGTATTCCATGTGTCTTTGCTGAAACCGTACATTCAAGGGACGAGAACCGTGGCAAGACCCCAGCCCTTAGAAGTAGAAGGGGAGGTTGAGTACGAAGTAAAGGCAGTGCTGGACTCCAGAAGGGTGCGAGGGGCTTTGCAATATCTGATTGATTGGAAGGGGTATGGCCCTGAGGAGCGCTCCTGGGAACCTCTTAGTAACTTACATTGTCCTGGGTTGCTGGGTTGCTGAGGTTTCCACTCCAGATTCCCTTTGAAACATGGTGGACCGCCGAGACGTCGGTCATTGAGGGGGGGTTCTGTCACGTTTCAAGCATGTATAGGGTGACTACAGGTCCCAGAATGCCTGGTTCTAGTCCGTTTTCGCTCTTTCCTCTTTTCTCCCTTTCCGTTTTCTACATTAGCCTCCTGAGTGCCTTCCGCGGTGCTTGTCACCTGTGGTTAGCTGTACCTTCGAGATCTGTCCTTCAGGAGCATTGTACGCATTGGAACTTGTTGAGTCATCGTAAACGGCAGTAGGAGGATTCTAGTCCGGGCCGTTCCCTTTGGGCGTTTCCTGCCGTCGAACGCCGCGGAGCAGCTGTGTGGAGCTCCGAACTGTGGGTTGAGAGCTGCCGAGGAGCCGCGCTGGGACCCGGTGAGAGACTCGCGCTGACAGTGAGGAGAACGCTGCGCTGAGCAAAAGCAAAGGTATTCAGAGCTCGCGGCCAGCGATCAGCTCTGGTATGATATTCTCCCTTACGTTGCTCATCAGACCTGTAGCCTAGCGGATTTGCTAGCGTGAGAAGAGTGTTTTGTAACTCTTCATGTTTTTTGTTCAAGACTTGGCCTATTGAGGTGTTTTTTGGGCATTTGAACTCTGCCGAACAGTTTTGCTTTCTAGAGAGCCATTGAGAGGCTCGGATTAAGTAATCCCTTATTTTTTTCTTGAAGTCATGGACAAACAGAGGTCTAGAAGGAACATTTGCCTTATTCACTGAGCTGCAGCTCTATCGACATAACTTTGGATTACTTGAGAAGCTTCCTGTTTTCTCTCTGGATTTAGGGTTCTTGGGCAGATCCCTGTTTTCTTTTCCTTTTACTTTATTTTTCCTATTTTGCCTTCTTTTCTCAGAACGAGTGTGGAAGCCCTATGATGTAAGTGTATGTCCTCCCATTACATACATAGAAGTGGTAGGATACCATAGGGAAAAGTGTAACTTTCCTGCTCTTGTGTCTCTTTGCAGGTACCTACTTACAGACCCAACGTTTGGCGTTCTCCTGTTGGCGAGTCCTGTAGATGGTTTCTGGCTGCCACTCCTTTATGTTTTATTTATCCACTTTTTCCCCTTCACTGGGTGGGGTCCTCATAGGCGAGTGTTAGTCATATACTCGCTTGTGGTACCGTATCTAGGGAGGAGTGAATCTAGCTTCTGCATCGCTCCTGCTGTACCGGATTCCAAGGTTAGTCAATCTGTACTCGTTGTGACAGGCGCATCACCATCAACACCTGGAACAAAACAAGCCAGCTCTTTAACTGCGGGAGTGAGATTGACGTATCCTGAATCTCGTGCTTGCCTCAAGAACTAAAGTGCTTTTAATCTTCGAAAATTCATATCTCGACTTCTTATTGGATCTTTGTCATTTTGATTTTGTTTAATATATAAAATCATAATCTATTTTTCTATACATGTGTGGATCCTTTTTGTGGTGGTTTCATTGTGTTACTGTGTGTTGTGTTGCACAAATACTTTACACATGGCCTCTTTAGATACGCCTGAGTGCTCTGTGCCAAGCTACCAGAGGGTGGGCACAAGTTATCTTTTAGTGTGTATCTCACTATCCCTGACTAGGATTGTGGTTCCTGCTCGGACAAGGTGCATACTCTGACAACCAGAAACACAAATTCTGACATTGGTGATCGGTTGAGAAGTTAGGACTTGTGTTTGTGCAATACCATGTAGTATTTCAGTGTTCACTACTACTTTACACTGAAGACCAATCCGAACTCTTTTTCATACCTCCTTAATTGGCTTTTTGATTGTTTGCTAAACCATGTCTCTGTGGAGAAGCATCCGCACCTGCATTGATGGGTTGTGAGCTGGCCAAGCTGGATACGCACACCGTGGCCAGCTCATGGATTACAGGGTCGACCTGTCCACTAAAGGCTTCACCAGGAGGGTGGAGCTGTAATACGTGCTGAGGGCCTGGGCAGGGGCCCGTAATTCATGGGCCGGGACCCCAGAAGAGGAGGAGCAAGAGATTGAGGACAACGAGGAGCTGATCCTAGATGCTGAGCTGGATCTGGGACTGTCGGTGGTCAGGGCCAACGACGTGCTGGAAGCAGTGGTGGTAACTAGAGCAGGGAGTAGCGTCTCATCAAAGAACCTATCCCCAGAAGAGCTGGCAGATAGGCAGGAGGAGAGAAAGCTCAAGCTGGAGCTTGCCAAGTTAGAGCAGGAACAAAAGCTTCCCAAACTGAAATTGAAGAAGCAACAAGCTAGAGAGGAAAGGAGGTTGGCTCTTGTGGAAAGGAAGATGTCCCAGGAGCGGAGCCTCCATGAAGGAAATGACCTGAATAGGGTCACCCGGGTCGCATCGTGACCACCTCTTTACCTTTCAAATAATGAAGAGTCGGTCAGACAGAATACAAACCGAAGCATTTATTAATCATACGCTGCAGCGAAGGGCAGTCTGACCAGTCTCCTGAGAGGACTGGCGAGGGACTGACCCCCTTCGACATAGTAACACAAATTATACATTTCCTTATTTTTTTTTTGAATATTTTTATTGAAGAATTTTTTTGGCACACATATAGCACAGAATACACAAAAAATATAAATACAGATATTAAACAGATGCTAGTAACAAGAAAATCAATATAGCGTTAAACAGATCTTTTTCTTCCATATAACCAACAAAGCATATAAAAGAAAAAAACATTGTTAAATCAGGCATGGCTTTCATTTAGCCTTTCTTTCCAACGATGAACTGGTTCCCATATTTGCCTTCCCAGTCTCCTTGTCCTTTTGCCTTTCCTAG
The DNA here is from genome assembly GCF_964263255.1 of Lissotriton vulgaris. Taxonomy (NCBI): domain Eukaryota; kingdom Metazoa; phylum Chordata; class Amphibia; order Caudata; family Salamandridae; genus Lissotriton; species Lissotriton vulgaris. Next base: position 900,402 of record NW_028253855.1, on the reverse strand, counting down.
CATAAATGCCCTTTTCGAGATTGAACGTCCCCAATAACAAAGCAATCCATTGTTGTGTTACTGGAGGTGAAATATCCAGCCAGGCTCTGGCAATCAACAATCTATACACCGCCATTGCTACAAATAAAAATTCACAATGATCACCGTCAAATCCCCTAACCCCTAACATAATTACAGTTGGTGTTAAAATCACATTCAAACCAAGTGTGCGATCCATAAATTCTTCAATGCCCTTCAATAATGTTTTTAATTGAGGGCATAACGCAAAAATGTGAATACTATCCGCTGCCTGAGAACTGCAGCGAGGACAAGTAGTCCCTGTAGTACCACTCCACTGTACAATACGTTCCGGTGTATGGTAAAGTTGGTATAAAGTTTTGTAGTGTTGGGATTGGAGCGAGGCAGAATGGAAAAGAGAGTATCCTAATTCCAACGAGTCCAAAAAAAACTGGCTCTGTATCCCTAATTTCCCAGCCCATTTATTTCCAAATTTTTCAGTATCATCCTGCTTCAATTCTGCCAAATTAGCCTAAAAATAGCGAATAGAGCACGCCCCTCCTTGCTCTATGGCTTCCATAATATTATTTTTACCAAATCCGCCTTTGCCTCCTTTTTTCCTATGAGGAAGCTCCTGATCTGCAGATACTTAAAGAAGCTTTGCCTTGCAATGTTAAATTTTGCCATCAAATCTGTAAATTGCAGTATCTTTTCATCTAAACCCAGCAGATCTCCTATTTTTGTAATTCCATTTCTATCCCATTCTGCCATAGTAGCATCGGCAAAGATTAAGGGTGGGAGAGTCTTATTCCTATATAGTCTGGTGTATCTGTTGTATCTTCCCAGTCCGCATTTTTTTGCTACAGCTGAACAGATGTTATGTGCTGCAAAAACTGTCTTAAAGCGTGTACGTTTGTAGTAAGAAAAGTCAGCGCAGTTTAAGAAAGCATTCGCAGTATCTGAGCCCAGTACAATAGAATATATCATAGTTGAAAAAGCATTAACATTCAGATCCACTCCGCTCGCTCCTATCAGACCCTGAGTATATTGAAGAACCGATGCCCAATAATATAATCTAAAGTCTGGAACCCCCCATCCTCCCCTAGCCCTTGGTAGTGTCATAAATTTGTAAGCCCGCCTGGTCTTCCCATGTGACCAAATAAATTTATTCAGAATCGACTCCAGCTTATTAAACCAGGAAGACTCAAACATAAGAGGTATCGTTCGAAAAAAATAAAGAAATTTGGGGAGTATAAGCATTTTGATGACATTAGTACGGCCCACCAGCGTGAGTCTGAGATTGTTTATCCTGGCCAAATCTAAGCTTACTTTTCTCAATAGGGGGGGAAATGTTTCGTTCTACCACTGTCGCTAAATTAGGCGAAATTTCAACCCCTAAATAAACTGCTGCAGAAACCACGCGTGAGTCATTGCAGCGTACCATTGCATTTTTAATAATCTGCGTTTTTGCACTATTAAGCCTATATCCAGAAATTATGCCAAATTTAAGGGCCTCTTGCTCGATTTCTCCAATTGCCGTAGATGGATCCGGGGTAATTATAGCGACGTCATCTGCGTACGCCAGCACATTGACTTCTAGCCCATTTGAACAAAGGGGGGGAATACTAGGATTAAAATTAAGCTAACGTAAATACGGATCCATATAAAGTGCAAAGAGGAGGGGGGAACTCGGACAGCCTTGTCTTGTCCCTCTTTTTATCTGTACCGCAACAGTTAGTTCCCGATTAATTTTGATTCTAGCCATTGGTGCCTTATATAGAACCTGAATTGCACCAATATATCTATCACCAAAACCATAATGTCTCATTAACTCCCACAAATACTCCCATGCGACCCTGTCGAAAGCCTTCTCGGCATCCAGAAATAAGGCTGCGACAGGGCCGCAGGCAACCTCCATAGCATCGAAGCAGGTAATCACTGTCCTAACATGTTCTGTAGTTCCCTTCCCTGGGATAAAACCATGTTGGACTGGGGAGACTAATTTCTCTATGACAGTAGTCAGCCTTGTTGCCAAAATGTTCGAGTACAGCTTCACATCCGCATTCATTAAAGCAATAGGTCTATATGACCCAGGAGCTGTGGGAGGTTTACCTTTTTTCAAGATGACTATGATTTCAGTGCCACCCCATGAGTTTGGAATTGAAACTTTACTCTGAGCTTGAATAAGTGTATCCAATAACTCCAATCTGAGAACTGCAAAAAATGTTTTATAGAATTCAATCGGAATAAAATCTGGACCTGCAGCCTTAGAGGACGGGAGATCTGATAGGGCTAACGTCAATTCTTCCATCGTTATAGTAGAGTCTAGTTTTTCTTTTTCCTCTAACTCTAACTCGTTAAGTTGGATATTTCCTAAATAATCTTTGATTTTATCCCTGCCCACCTCAGCTTCCATATCATATAATTCTGAATAATATTTCCAAAACTCGTTTCTTATATCTGCAGAATCAGAGATCAAGTTACCTGAACCATCTATCATATTTTTAATATCACCTGCAGTAACTTTTTGTCTAGTCCTGATGGCAAGAATATGCCCCACCCTCTCACTAAACTCGCAGGCTTGTTCTTTCTTTGCTAAGTAGTTTACTGCTATTTTATTAGTAATCCTTTCAGCTATTTCAGCCTTTAGTACCATAATTTCCAATATTTGTTGATCCAAGGGGCTCCCATTCGCGATTAACCTACTCAGCTCTGCCTCTGCAGTCAGGAGAGAATTAACTTGTTGTTCTATCCTTTCTCTTTCTGTTTTCTGTCTAAATGTTGAAAAGCTAATCGTCTCTCCCCTTATTCCTGCTTTAAAAGCATCCCAAGTACTGCCACTACTAGCGCTCCCCTTATTATTAAGCCAGAACTCTCTAATCCACCTTTCCATATGTTTACAGTATCCCTCATCTTTTAACAAAGCTCTCGAATGTCCACTTGTATACCTTTCTTGCTATACCATTTAAACTTACTGTCAATAACAGAGGATTATGGTCTGATACCAAGCGGGGTAGCTTCCTAATCTGTATATTGGAGAGCAGGGAGTTGGAGATTAAAAAATAATCCAACCTTACCGTTATTCTATGTGGGGCGGAAAAAAAGGTATCACCATCTGTCTGTGGATGTAGATTATCCCAGACATCCGATAGAGCATTATGTACGGCCATGTCTATTATGGCCCTGTGCACCCTCTTCTTGCGACCAATATATCGATGCCCCAATTGCAACTCACCACTGGAAGGACGGTTGATGTTAAAATCCCCACATCAGATAATAGGTTCCATCCAGGTTGATAGTTCTTGATCCAGAAATTGAAATATATCCGGATCATCACCTGTTGAGCCATAGACAGAAACCAATGTAAACCTAGTACCTCTAAAGCCTACTTCTACAATAACCCACCTCCCCCATATATCTTCTTTACTCCTAAAAACTATACAATCCGTCCCTCTCCCCAATATCGCTACCCCACGTGTTTTTGAGGCCTGTTTTGTAAGTGCTAATACTTTAAAACCCAGTTGTTCTAACAAATACCCCTTACCTCCCTCCACATGAGTTTCCTGCAGACATATCAGATCTGGATACATTGACTTACAAAACGCTGAAACTCGTAATCTTTTCTGGAGATCATTAAGGCCACAAACATTCATTGACATAATACGGCAAGCCATTAAAAAACATCGAAAAAATTGGTACCAGCTCCCTATTCCATTTCTCAATCTCGCCCCTTACTTCCTCCTTCCACCATATGTGTAAGATCTGTAACTGCCTCAAAATGTATCTCCGTGCGTGCAATGTGTGCCATTTTCTTCCCCCCTTCTCCCCCCCTCCCCCTCCCCCAACCCCCCCCACACTAGCCCACCCCCACCCCCCCCCCTACAGGCAAATAGGTCAAACATGACCTATGTGTGGACGCCAGGGAAGCAGCAGTCGCCACTCCTCCCCACCGCCGTTCCAAATTCCAAAAAAACTCTTATATTCATTTCTCCTTATAACCCAAAACTTCCATCATATAAGCCTTCGCCTTAATCTCAGAAAAGAAAAATTTAAACTGGCCTTTGGTCACTATTTTCAATTTAGCGGGGTAAAGCAAATAAGCCTCTGAACCCAGGGCTTGTATATGCGGTATCAGCTGCCTAAGCTCCCATCTGCGCTCAACTGTGGCGTGACAGAAGTCTGGTCTTGCAAAGAAAGTGACATTATTAAATGTACGTCTAGACTCAGGCTTAGCCTTATCCAATATCAGCTGTCGCAGGAGGAAATTCCCCACAAAGATTAACAGTGCCCTCGGGCGCCCCCCCCTGAGCTCCAACTTGTCCCCTTTTGATTGAGAATGGAAAGCGGTGGGCTCTTTGAATTTCAGTTTCCCACTGCCAAGTTGTTAGTTCGGGGAAAGCCCCTTTTAGAAGGTTTACAACAAACATTCTGGGATCCTCCCCTTCGAGACCTTCTTCCACGCCTAACAGTCTAATATTATTGCGGCGCTGTCTATTCTCAAAGTCCTCCAATTTCCAATTGACGTCTTCTGCCACCTTTTGATGCTCTTCTTTATACCTTTTTAAATCTCTCATATCGTTCTCTACTTTGCCAGTTCTCTCCTCCACGTGGGCAACCCTCTCCACCATCTCGTCCTGCCTTTTGCTTATATTTCTAAGTTTGTTCTGGATCTTCCTTGACTCTTGTCTTGCCCTTCTACTTTCCCCCCTAGCCTCAGATTGCATTAGTTTCAGAGTATTGAATAATAGATCAAGTGTAACCGGGGGTTGAGGTGGCTGTGTAGAACCTTGATCACCAATCAACGTAGCAGGACTGTCTTGTTCCAAAAACGAGAAAGTAGTGGTAGAGTAGTCCCAAGCTAGCTTTTTAGTAGGGTCAGTGGTACTACTTGCTGTGGAGGGCTTTCTTTTAGAAAGGCGTTTCTTCTGCGTGATTCTCTGAGCTGGGGAGCTACTGGCAGTATCTATACCAGTAGACTCATCAGTGCTAATTTCGTCTGAAGGCAAGGACTGCGATTGAGAATGAGAATCTTCGTCAACAGAATAGAATTTATCTGTGGAGGCAGTTCCATTAGCGATACCCACTTCAGCAGAGGTAGAGGCAGAGGATTCCCCTCCTGATTTAATCAATCCGCTTGCCATATCTAAGTCCATGACTTCTGCCCAGGTTAAAGTATAAGGTTCAACACCTACCAAACCACCATCTTCATTACTAGTCATTTGTACATATGGTTGATGCTCTGACTCTAGCTCCAACCCGAAAGCCGGCATGGCAACACTCCCATTATCGTCCGGCAACTGAGCACAGAAGGCCCGACTGTCTATTGACTTCACAGATTCATTACTCACTTTTAGCTTCTCAGTGCGTTTTGAAACGTGACTATCGGGCTTGTACCTTTCAGCAAACTCAGTCTCCTCCAAGCCTGCATCTGCAACTCGAACTCCTCTCCCAACCGTAGCGGCAGCGTTTGCAGCAGGCAGCGGCTCAAGCGGCTTCCCTTCTGCAGGTCTTTCAAGTTGCCTAGCAACCCCAGCTCCGGCTCCCGCTCCAGCATCAACATCGATGCCGGCTCCGGCTCCTGCTCTGGCGTCCGGGGCGATAATGCTGAGAGCGCCGTGATTACTTCCCGCAATCCCGCCGCCTACCGATATAGGTACATTAGCGAAGCTCTCCGTTACGGTGGGCTGGCGCAGCTTCTTTTCTTTGAGCTTAGCTTTGATAACATTTGCCGGCTCTTTCATGGAAACCGCGATGTCAGGGCCGGTTCTCTTTACCGTTGTTTTCTTGAGGCTAGAAGCACTTTTCTGCGCTGTAGTTAAGGCAGCGACTTTCAGATCCGCTTTATTTTTCTCTTTTGACGCCGAGACTCTCAAAGCATCAGCTTCTGTAGCTTTTCCTCCCTTGCCATCTTTTACATCGTTACCACGCTGTGCGCGTGGAGGCATCCTGAACCAGGTTCTTAGAATCAACCTGGCAGCTTCGGTTAGTCTCCTCTTAATGCGCCAAACTGTTCGTTCTAAAATGTTACCACGTTGCTCCACAGAGAGTAAGGTGTCAGCGGTACAAATCCCAAGAGGCACAAAGTGTCCAGAGGCAATTCCATTCAGGCGAGGCTCCACCATTGAACTATCGAAACCCGGCAGTGGGGAGGAGGTGGAAATGCAACTCACTCACTGCATCCCTCAGCGGCCATCTTGCCCGCCACAATTTTCTCCACAAATTATACATTTCCAACACCTCCAAGGGCCTGCCCAAATTGGAATTTTCCAACTCAGGCCATGGTGAACAAAGAAGCACTGACTGGGTACATGCTAACTCGATATACTTAAATCCCCAGCACACGTCTAATTGCAAACTGGTTTCCCTGGTGTGAAAAAAGCACTAAATTATATCATCATCATTCAACATAAATTTCGAAACAATTCCGTCTAGTTCTTTTTTCATTTTATTTCGGTGTTCTTGTATATCAGTTGAAAAACAGCCACAGCCAACACGTGTTTCGTTACATTTGGGGGTGTAGTCCCGCAACTTCCTCAAGGCCAGATGCTTAAAATCAGTACATTTTGAAATGTGGTGATACTTCCGACCCACATTGGGGTTCTGATGTACGCGGCGAGTCCACGATATTTTAACAGGTGTACAGTGTCCTTTCCAACTCTAATTCAGGGTTCTCAGTTTGTTTTATTCATTCAGAGAAACACACAGCTCCTGCTCTCTACCGTTTTCGGTGATCAGCCGGTGTGATTCTACTGAGAGGCGCCATAATCCTATTTATAATACCACGTTTCTGAGGCTTTGTCTACATGCTAACTCGAACCCAAGCCCAGTGGCCGGTGCTTACCATTCTAAGATGGTGCAAACAAGTCTATCTAACAGAAAAGGTATGCAACAATAGATAGTACATTCATTAGTGCAGCGAAGCTTCAACCTTGAGAAGTACAAGCTGGAGGCACAGTGGCAGCTTTCTGCTGAAGCGGGCATCAGGAGACAGAAGCTCGATCTCGGTTAAAGAACAAGATGGCGTAAATAAAAATGGCACCATGAATGCTAACTTAACACAGAACAGAGTTTGAGCATAGCAAAAGGGGCATTTCAGTTCTATGAATTACGGAAATAACATTTCAAATCTAACAGACCCTCCTTTTAGCATTTCATGCTTACATTTTTATTGGTGCTATCAGGTAAGGGTCTTTACAATTCTTAAAATGGAGAAAGGGAAATACTCACATAGTCTATCATAATAAGTATATAACTGTTGATTATAGCTTGTCCTGTAGAATGCCAACATACATAATCAATACTCGAAGATGCCTTCGTCCTGTATACCCTGCATCAGCATAGCCTTTGCATTAGAATCGTCTCTCACGGTCTTGGGACGCGCCTTGAGCGTTGTTACATAGCAGGCACAGCAAGCAGGGAGACAGTGTGTACATAAGGAGCATGTCAGGATAATACCTGCTATAGCAACCAGGAAAATGAGAATCTTCCAACCACAAGTAGCGAATAAGCCCCAGAACCAACCCATGAATGACCAGGTACCGTTCTCCTGGTGTATCTCTGAGGCTCTCTTATGCAACATCAGTATGGTAACATACACAGTGGGGGCATGGTCAGGCACATAAACGGAGCCTCTGCTGCCAATGACGCAGCTGGCCCCACCTCGATCAGGTAAAACCAGCCTGTTTTGAAGGGCAACAAGTCTCGTAGCCTGGACCTTTAATGTGATGTTGGTCAATATTTCTGTTGTTATATTATTAACCCCATCTACTACCCTAGTGAGCCATCTAATATTAAGACTGTTGGCAATAGGGCCCCAGAACGGTATAATGCCTTTCATTGCATCTGTGAACTGCTGCAGAGTGGTGTCTGTCTGATCTATATCTTCAGTGTTGATCAATTTCTTAAATCCCAGGGCAGGGGCGCCCCTACGCTGTAAGTGGTGGTAACTGGGAGGGGCTATAAATACTGGTTTATATCTAGCAACAGTGGTCCTATGCAAGGTAGGAATAAAGAATGTAATAATATAGACACAGTGGGACTATATTAGTTGAAGTGATATGTCCAGCCGGACAGTGATCACAAAAATCTTTACTATAAACAGAATATACAAGGAAAAAATTCTCTTACATTCAACAAAGAGTGAGACACAAGCCTGTGCCTTCACGCTTACAGATTGGCAAAGTGAAAGAATAGGGAAAGAAAAGAGATATTTAGGCAGAAAGTGAGCGATTTCTGTGAAATGAAAAAAATGACAGAAATTCATGAACACCATTAATTGCATATCTCAATAAATATACATATTCATATATGGTGTAACAAGAGGTCGACGACGTTTCGATTCCATAAAGAAATGCAAGGAATCATCATCAGGACACAAAAGTATTATGCCTAAAAATTGTTCTACACAATAGCCTAGGGAAAAGAAAATGAAATAATTCAGTTTAAGGAATACAAAAGAAAATAAAACATATTTTGTGACTTACAGTGAGTCTAAGTGAAAACCATGCCACGCGTGATCTCCGGGGTGAAGGATCTTTAAGAGGAATTTGTCGAGTGTCTAAACGTGAGTGTCAACTGTCCAGAGTGGTTTCAATAGGAGAGGCAAGACGAGTGCTTGTGTAGTGCACGGGGGTGAGGTATAGAGGTGCACGCAGGTACTTTACCAGGCATAGGGGACTGTGAGAGTCAGGGGGATGGGCCCTGAAGTCTTGGTAAAAGGTGCACGCAGGACTTAAAGGAACATAGGGGACTCTAATATACCTGTGCAAGTCAGGGGGATGGCCCTGAAGTCTAAGTGGAGCAGTGGCGCCAATATTATGCTCGATTCGGGCTGGGGAGAAAAAAGCAAGGTATGGTCACTGAGTGTGCGCCTCAAGGAATCAAAGCGCAAGACCATGAACAGGAACTCACCGGACGGATATAGGTCCTATGATCAATGGTTGCAGGAACGTGGTAACAGGGCAACCTCCTTGATGTGAAGGCGCCTATCCACGTGGTATGCCTAAAGAAAGGGAGGAACAGTGAGAGAAGGGAGGGATAAACGTGTAGCCGTAAGGGCTAGATTGCCGATGTACTTACAGGAGGGTTGAAACCGGAGATCCCCGGTGACGTGTGCCCACAATGGGGGATTGGTTAGGGATTCCGACGCCAAATAAGGCGCGGTCGGGCGAGCCTGTATAAAATAACAAGCCGGGTCAGAGTGGCATTATGAAGCGCGGTGAGGCAAAGGGTCGTATAACGAAGTCCCCTTTCACTTACCAAGGGCTTCGCGATGTTGGTGCTTCCCAGTGGAGTGGTTCCGCGTTGTCCTCCGGAAGGCAGTGAATGGAAGTATAAGCCGGGATATCTGGCTGCTGATTGGTGGGTCGTCGGACAGACATAGGAAAAGAACTAGTGGCGGCGGCCACCTTGAGTTGGGTGAGTTAGGTGAACAGTGAAAAGTGAAGAAGGCAAAGGGGGATGAACGTGGCGGCCATCTTAGATAAGTGGCTGATTACATGCAGAAATAAAGTGAAACCAGTGAGAATTAATATAGCATCCTGACATATTTACACCTAGAATTGACACAACAATTCAAGGAACCAGTTATAATAAACTGGTCCAATCCTCCTGCAAATTGAGTCCTGTATTGAGACTGTCTGTTCGCAGTATCCATTTAAGTTCTTCTTTGTTCAACATCCTAGTAAGGTCACCTCCTCGCGGTGGCATAGTGATTTGGCTGATTACTGTCCATCTCAGTTGATTCATAATGCCACTCTGACCCGGCTTGTTATTTTATACAGGCTCGCCCGACCGCGCCTTATTTGGCGTCGGAATCCCTAACCAATCCCCCATTGTGGGCACACGTCAACGGGGATCTCCGGTTTCAACCCTCCTGTAAGTACATCGGCAATCTAGCCCTTACGGCTACGCGTTTATCCCTCCCTTCTCTCACTGTTCCTCCCTTTCTTTAGGCATACCACGTGGATAGGCGCCTTCACATCAAGGAGGTTGCCCTGTTACCACGTTCCTGCAACCATTGATCATAGGACCTATATCCGTCCGGTGAGTTCCTGTTCATGGTCTTGCGCTTTGATTCCTTGAGGCGCACACTCAGTGACCATACCTTGCTTTTTTCTCCCCAGCCCGAATCGAGCATAATATTGGCGCCACTGCTCCACTTAGACTTCAGGGCCATCCCCCTGACTTGCACAGGTATATTAGAGTCCCCTATGTTCCTTTAAGTCCTGCGTGCACCTTTTACCAAGACTTCAGGGCCCATCCCCCTGACTCTCACAGTCCCCTATGCCTGGTAAAGTACCTGCGTGCACCTCTATACCTCACCCCCGTGCACTACACAAGCACTCGTCTTGCCTCTCCTATTGAAACCACTCTGGACAGTTGACACTCACGTTTAGACACTCGACAAATTCCTCTTAAAGATCCTTCACCCCGGAGATCACGCGTGGCATGGTTTTCACTTAGACTCACTGTAAGTCACAAAATATGTTTTATTTTCTTTTGTATTCCTTAAACTGAATTATTTCATTTTCTTTTCCCTAGGCTATTGTGTAGAACAATTTTTAGGCATAATACTTTTGTGTCCTGATGATGATTCCTTGCATTTCTTTATGGAATCGAAACGTCGTCGACCTCTTGTTACACCATATATGAATATGTATATTTATTGAGATATGCAATTAATGGTGTTCATGAATTTCTGTCATTTTTTTCATTTCACAGAAATCGCTCACTTTCTGCCTAAATATCTCTTTTCTTTCCCTATTCTTTCACTTTGCCAATCTGTAAGCGTGAAGGCACAGGCTTGTGTCTCACTCTTTGTTGAATGTAAGAGAATTTTTTCCTTGTATATTCTGTTTATAGTAAAGATTTTTGTGATCACTGTCCGGCTGGACATATCACTTCAACTAATATAGTCCCACTGTGTCTATATTATTACATTCTTTATTCCTACCTTGCATAGGACCACTGTTGCTAGATATAAATTATATTACCCGAGGTCCTGTGCTGACTTATAGGGTGCCCTTGTTGTCCCTCAGCTATATAAATACTGGTGGCAGAATGTAGGAAAGGTGACACACCTTCCTGACCATCCCCCAGGGAGCCAAACATTACTGCTAGCTCCGCAGACAAAATAAACATTGGGTGGCGGGATCAGGGGTGGGCTCTTCGTTGCTCTCAATGTGTAAGTAGTGTTACATCTGCTCTCCCCCACCGCTCTCCCTCCAGCCCCCTGAACACAAAAAGGGGCAATGACATCCACTACTGCCAAGGGTATTGGCTTATCTTTAGTAACATTGTGGGGCTTGGAAGGACGGGTAATATGCAGATTTGTTGAACTGTAGGAAATTGGCCCTTTTCACCCACGACCAATTTCCCCCTCTCACCCCTTTTGCCTGAAGGCAAGAGCTCAAGAACAACCCACCAAGCTGCTCTCGGCCTGTGGGAGCACCAGGAGGAACTCTATGCTGGAAACATACATTCTGTGTCAGAGTGCGAGAACTAGTACTTTTTCGCTCCAGTGTGTCAGTCTGAGGAAATGAATAGCCCATGCTAAGCAATGTGAACCAGCCCTCACAACTATTAACATATGACAGGGGCATGGGTAGCAATTTCTCACTTTTATTTGTTACGGAGGACAGCAACCCACATACCCAATATTTTGTCGTATTATAAGCAGTGTGCGTTTGATGTAAGGTCTGGATGAACACATTATCCTTATAAGACTTCCTGTGTTCCTCCTTGTGAGGCGATGGGTAACAAAAATATGCCGGTGGAACAGGCGTAGTAGCTATCCAGGTATGTATGGGATATTTCTCCTCAAGAAAGAAAGTTACCACAAGCACCAATATTAAAGAAATCCGAATAATTGCTACGAAGACAATTTTACTTTTCACAGATCAAGCTGACCAAACAGGCCCATCCTTCCCAGGACGCGGAGCTGCAAAAGGCTGCTCTTCCTCCTGAATGGGGCGACCAAATGGATATTTTTTCTTTTTTGTCAAACAATGAAAAAGACTTACACTTGGAGCCCACCTGGAATAATAATAATGACTTGAAAAGAAAACCAAAATTAATACTATATATATTGTTTGTCAGGCATTGGCGATGTTGAGTCCTGTCAGAGGAGCTGTGCATCCAGCTCGGATCCCGATCACACGTGGCAGGGCAAAATCTTCTCCTCATAGACACAGTTTCTTTGCCCTGTTCGGTGACTGTTCGAAAAAACACACTAATCTCCCTTTCCCTAAGCTATCTCTTGTACCACGGGCAGGGTACACTCACCCTATCCTTCAGCAACGCAGTTCATCCCTAGCCAATAAGCTTTCCCTTTGGTGCACTGCTCCTTTTACGGGGACGCAAATTGTATCTCAACACTTCAGGCACAGCGGGGTCAGAGAACAAGAGGTTGGGATCCAGGGGACCAGAAGGCAAAGGGTCACACTCAGACAGGTCGGTGCACTGGGGCTCAGTTGAGCATGACTCAATCACAAGTGGACTAACAGACTTGGGCTCCTGAATGACCTTAATTTCAGGTGGCACCGCCTCATTCAACACTGCAGGACTCTCTTCTTCCGTTGGTGCCCATATGAGGCGGGCGTCTAAAAAAGGAATGAACCGCAGCACTTGTTCTGTCTCACAATCCCCAATCCTGTCTGCTACGCACTTATCTTAAGGCAACAGGAGGGGCACCCGCTTACAATGTGTGCTGTGTATCCAGTTCTTCCGACTGTCAACTTTCACCGCAGTCCGTGTGGCCAGAAGGACCTGCAAAGGTCCCTTCCAGTGTGACTCCAAGCTGCTCCTCCTTGCAAAGTTGTGAACTAGGACCCAATCACCAGGCCATATCCAGTGGCCCGGACCCTCTGGATGGGGCTGCAATCTGTTGGTGAATAGAACGCACATTTTTTGTCAATTCATAAAGACAATCTGTCATTAAGGGGTATTCTATGTCGGAGAACTTTCGAGGGCGCGGGACGCCCCACACATTTGCTGGCCATCCAAACTCGAATTCATAAGGGGATAATCCTGTTCTAGAGTGAGGTGTGACTCTTGTTAAACATCAGAGCTAGGGGTAAAGCCTCTGGCCACTGCAATGCTGTGCTCTCTTTGATCATGGCCATTTTTAACTTGAGAGTACCATTGTACTTCTCCACTAAACCTGCGGACTTGGTGTGGTTTGCCGCATGGAACTTTTGCGTAATGTGCAACCCAAATGTGTACTGGCTGTCAGTGTATATATTGACAGCCAGTTCCTCACTCAGCTCACAGGCCCGAAGAAGGGCCACCAACTCTGATGCTTGTGCTGATTGACAGGGGACCCGTGATGTCTCAACTACAGTGCGTAGAGTGGTGATGGCGTATTCTGCTGTTGTCGTGCTGTCTGGTAATTTAAAACAAGACTTTGACATGTGCTTCCTGTAACACAGGGACCACTCCTTCCTTGCACTACTTGAGTGCAAGGAAGGAGTGGTCCCTGTGTTACAGGAAGCACATGTCAAAGTATTGTACTAATTAACCCTGAAAGCTCAGCAGGGTACCTACCTATGCACCAACGACAATTGTGAAAACCTACTGAATATATAACAACAGTCAAACAAAGAGTGCGGTACCACACCTAAACATTTGAATTTAAAACAAGAGCCATCAACATATAGTTCCCCTTGAGGTTCAGATAGGGGAACATCAGTCAGGTCTACCCTTCCCTTCGTCGTCTCCTCTGTACGAAAAATGCAATCATGCACATCCATCTCCTTGCTCTCAGAAGGGAGGGGTAGTAATGTTGCTGGGTTCAGGGTGGCACATGTTTTGATGGTGACGTGTGGTGCAAACAGGATCAACTCATAACCAGTGAGACGTGCACTGGTAAGGTGCTGCGTCTTCGTTGTGTTCAAAGGTGTGTCCACAGCATGGTGTACCATAACTGTGATATCGGTATCCAGGACGAGCACTGCTGATTGTGGTATAGAAATGGCCACGGCCCCTCACAGACAGCTCGGGAGGGCTCTGGCGACACTGTCCAGCAGAGCGGAGAAATACGCACACAGTCCTTTCTTACCTCTAAAGGCCTGTGCTAAGACAGACGTCTCGTGTACACACAACGCAAACAGCTTCTAATCTGGGTTGCCAAGCACAGGTGTAGAAGAGCTATCTTTAGTTGTTTAAAAGCAAGCAGACAGTCATGGGTCCGAGGCAGGGGTTCATGTATATCTTTAGTGGTCAGGCGCAAAAGGGGCTTTGTTAGTAAACCAAAATTCTGGGTCCAGTGGCTGCAGTATGAAGTAAAACCTATAAAAGCCTGCACATCCCACTGCATCTTGGGGATGGGCATCTTAGTTATAGTAGCAATACACTCCGGTGTTAGTCTCCTTCCCTCCTTCGACTGTAGATTACCTCAGTAGGTGACCTCCTGTCGACAATATTGAAATATACAAAGGGACACCTTATGTCCATGAAGGGCCAAATGTAGCAATAATTGAATTGTTGCATCTTTGCAACCCTCCTTCGCATCTGAAGCAATCAAAATGTCATCCACATACTGGAATAGTACATTAACTGAGGGAAGGACGAGGGGGACATTTGAACTTTTAGAGCTTGGCTGTGGATACTGGGACTTTCCGTATAGCCCTGAGGAACCCGATAATCGAAAACATCTGCCGGCTAGGGAGAACCCGAAAAGGTACTTGCTATCCGGCTGTATTAAAATGCTGGAGAACGCATTCTTCTAATCAATGACAGAAAAATATGTGGCAGAGGGAGGAATCATGGTCAAGAGGGAAGTGATGTCGGGGACAACAGGGAACTGAGGCATTCCTATCTTCCTCACCTCGTGCAAATCAATCACAAAACGGTAGATATCAAGATGATCATCAGGGGGGGGCCTTTTTAAGATGGGGAGAATAGGGCTATTGCACACATTCGCATTCGTCTCCTGAACAACCCCTGATGCAATCAAATCCTGTATAATCTGCAACAGCGCCCGTTCTCCCGCCTTTGGTATCTCGTACTGGGGAAGACTGGGCAGGACAGCATTGTCTTTGACTCTGATGGAAACCGGGTGAATCTGCAATAGCCCTATGTCCGTATCACCTGTAGCCAATAACGTCTTCAGCACTTCCTTAAACTCTGGGGGAAGAGGCTCATCCTTCGACAAACATTGCTTGGAAATGAATTCACTGCCTTGGGTCCTATCATCATATAGACACCATCAGAGGAGCATGAAATAGTCGTGTGTAGCCTCTTCAACAAATCCAGACCCATTAAATTCTCTCCTCAGATAGATGGCAGTAAAAAGGGTGAATCTACTGTGAAAGGACCGATAGTCAGGGCTAATGGCTCAGAGATGGGGCTCACAACCCGTATGCCTGAGAAGCCTACCAAAACATTACTTTGGCTAGACAGGGCTGCACCGGGGACCAGTGGACGAGAAACAGAGCTATTCATTGTGTCTGTGTCCACCAAGAATTTCTTCGCTCAGCGATGCAGATCAGCAGTAACATAGGGTCCCCGGTGATCCACAGGGATCGGAACTGATCCCTCACCCTGTCCTTGGCTGTCCTAGCCATGGGTAAGTCCCGTCACCTTGTCCAAATCTTAGTCATCATGGTAATACTGTCGCCCCCTCGGATCATCGAAATAGTTCCTCTCAGACTGACCTTTCTGCTTCTCATCTCCTCGATCTCTGCCATTTGCCCCTTGTCCTCGCCCTCGTCCTCTGTGTCTCAGTCCTCTCAGTACCTCAAGACTTCGCAGCAACACCAGACACTCATTACGCCAATGCCCCACCTCCTTACAGTATACACACTGATTAAGCCACACAGACCCTCTGTTGCCGCTAGTACGGGCACCTGCTGGGCCGGACCAATGCCCCGTCCTCTGCCGTTGCCCAGGGACACCTGCTGCATCAATACCTTTGTCTTCAACTCCTTATTTTTCTTTCCTACTTTCTCCTTTTCTTCGTTCTCTCTGTGCTCATAAAACTGTAATTACTTTTTAAAAAAACTTGGAAACTGTTGCTCTTTTAAATATTTCACCCCTTTACCTGGTACACGATTGAAGTGTGCAGGCTCCTGTCCTTTAGCCAAAACGAGCGCTGTTAAGGGTGGAAATCGCCGCTTTTCCTAATTGCTATCCTCCTCGGTAGGAGTAGGACACGCCCACTACGAGGCCACGCCCCCTCCTCATCTCCTGTCCATAAAGATGTGCTTATTCAGGAAGCGCAGCGGACGAGCGCAGCGGGCGCGACGATTGTGCGCCGAAGGCGCGCTTAAGGCAAGCCCGTCTACGCCCGTCCGCAACCGGCCGAGACCAGGGGCTACAACCCCTGCCCAAACTAATAGTAATGTTCCTAATACAAGCATTACAACCTACTCAAGTCATGAGTTGAGGGAGATCAAATACAAGGCACCAACTAACACCCATGCCTGTGCTCGCGTGGGTCCAATAGAGACGTTTGGCCCAATCAGCTGCTACAACTGTAGATGGGAGAGCATTCCTAAACAAAGTCATGTGACAATGAACACCCCCACAACCCCCCTTATTTGCATATATTTGAATTTTAGATCTCTGCCCAAACACTCTACATACATCTGGGATTTTTTACACGAACATAAACCCGACCTGGCTTTTTTAACCGAAACATGGCTGGATGATCACAATACTCCAGATATAGTCACAGCCCTCCCCCCAGAATATAAGATTCTGAACGTGAATAGAATGAGGAAAAAGGGAGGAGGCGTCGCTCTTTTATTTAGAGATTTTCTCACTTGTAAGCATGAGACCGACATACAAGTGGAAAATTGTGAAACTATGGCATTCTCAGTGTCCTTAAACACTAATGTGTTATTTGGAGGAGTACTAATCTACAACCCTCCTGGCTGCACACTAAATTTCAGTACACAACTACTGGAGCAAATTATGCCAGTCTGCTTGAAGAACAAAAATATCCTCCTCCTTGGAGATTTTAACATACATTTTGATAAATGCAATAATCCCCTAACAAAACTATTAGTGGAGGATATGGAAATCCTGCAGATATCCCAAAGAGTTAACCAACCTACACACACGGCAGGTCATATATTGGACTTGGTATTTTCTAACATGGAAACGATTGACATCGACTCTGTAACACCTCTGCTATGCACAGATCACTGTATGATCACTTTCCGTATCAATCTACCTACTATACACACGAGAACATTGGGTCTAAGTGTAGCAAGCACGAGGAGCTGGAAAAACTTCTCAACAGACAAATTGAAACAACATTTTTCACACCCGAGTTTAGCAGCTACTGATATTCATGAAGAAATAGACTTACTTCACACAAATATTAAGACTGCACTTGAGTTCTGTTCCACCCTCTGAGTTCATCACAAACCCAGAACTACAAAATCGGAAAGGTGGTACAGACCAGAATTGAAACTTTTAAAGAGAAAATGTACATCTCTGGAACATAAATGGAGAATAGGCAAGTCAGACGAGACCAGAAACATTTATAAACAAGCACGCGTACTCTACAATAAAGCAATCAAGAAGGCAAAAAAGGAGTATTTTAAACGTAGAATCATTGAGAATAAAAATTCCTCAAAGGAACTTTTTAAAATTGTTGGGGAATTATGTAACCCAACAAATCTTTCAGTAAAACTTACTCCATCACAAGAGAACTGCAAAAACTAAATGATTTTTTCTGTGAGAAAATTGATACCATTTATGCCTCTTTTCCTAATTGTAGGCCAGAAACCATCGAGCGCAGTGTACCAACCACAACTCAAGTTATCTGTTCAAGTTCGGGCCCTTTTTCAGAAGCCGAGGTAGGCAGAGTCATGCTCGAAGTTAAGTCAGGATCCCCACTAGATCCATGTCCGCACCACATTTTTTCTCAGCTAACCCCTGTAATTTGCCCTGCCGTAACGAAAGCACTTAATCTTTCCCTATGCTCTGCTAAATTTCCAAGATCTTGGAAGCAGGCCCTAGTCACCCCACTAGTAAAAAAGGCAGGATTAGATGTAAACAACCCTGCCAACTATCGACCAATATCCCAGTTACCTTACCTCTCAAAAGTGCTGGAGAAACTGGTCAATAGATGGCTATCCACCTATTTGGAAGTCAATGAACTGTTGGATGTCTCTCAGAAAGGTTTCAGGGCGAACAACAGTACTGAAACAACACTTTTGGCGGTGACGGATATTATCAGGGCCCAGGTGGATCATGGTAAGACAGTCGTCCTGATACTCTTGGATTTATCGGCGGCTTTTGATACCGTACCACACGACCAACTACTGAAAGCCCTGGAAGGGAAAGGTATTCGAGACAAGGCATTGGGATGGCTACAATCCTTTTTGGCGGACCGAACACAATCAGTGTGTCTGGGTGATTTTATTTCTCCCCCGCGAAACATTAAATATGGGGTTCCTCAGGGGGCTTCATTAAGCCCAACCTTGTTTAATGTATTTGTTTCCTCATTGGCAGCCATTGGAAGAAAGTGGGGTGTTGAAATGTGTTCTTATGCTGACGACACCCAGCTGATGGTCACCATTGACGAGAAAGATGATCCTAAAACTCGACTACTAAAATGCCTGACTGAGCTGGCCAATTGGATGCAAGAGCATTGTCTGAGATTAAATGCAGAAAAGTCAGAAATCCTCCTGTTTGGCAAAAATCCCCAGCTCTGGGACAACAGCTGGTGGCCAAGTAACCTGGGCTTGCCCCCAAATCCCACCATAAAAGCGAAAAACTTGGGTGTGGTACTGGACAGTGCTCTGTCCATGAAATCACATGTCTCCACTGTCTGTGGCAGAGGCTTTGCATTATTGAAAATGCTCAGACGAGTCTTCCCCTGGATTCCGACTGAGTGTAGGAAGACCCTGGTCCAGTCGCTGCTGATGAGCAGACTGGACTACGGCAACTCTCTGTTTGTTGGAATGGCAGACTATCTCTTCTCCAAACTGCAGATAGTGCAAAATGCCGCGGCAAAGACTGTATGCAATAAGAAGAGATATGATTCGGCAAAAAGTTGCATGCGAGAGCTACATTGGCTCCCAATCCGACAAAGAGCCAACTTCAAACTACTGTGTATCACACACAAGGTACTTTACAATACAGGCCCTACCATTCTACACAATAAAGTCAAATTCCATAGACCATCAAGGAACCTTCGTTCCAGAACTTTAGGAAGAGCAAACATTACCCGCATGAAGACTGTCAGGATGGGAGAGCGGGCTTTCTCTCATCTAGCTGCAACCAAATGGAATGAACTACCTCCCAGTCTCAGACTGACAGACTGTCTCCTATCATTTAGGAAACAATTAAAGACACTACTCTTCCCTAAACTAGAGTAATCAGTAATCAATGCGGTTATCGTACCTCTCAGCACCAAACCTCAGCGCCGTGATATCCTACCCAGGATGATTGTTAGCGCTTTATAAATAAATTAAATACAAATACAAATACTGTGCCATACTTAATATGACAGATGGGGAGGATGTCGTCCAAGTGCTCTCCGAAGCTGCTTCACGATCTCTGGAAGCAGGTTCGTAACAAATCTATTGACAAACAACCGAATTCCTCCCTCGACTGACAAGTCCTGTCCACTGAAATCATAAAACACCCCTTCAAATCTAGTAAAGTTGGATACACTTTCATCTTTCTTCTTAAGGCATACTGTTAACTTATCCCAATCTACTCTTCTAGGTGGAATCAGAGAGTGTAAATACGTGATAATTCGGCCTGTCAAAGCTAGCATCTCAGCTTTAGGCTTCTCACCAGGCTTTGTCCCATGCCCTGATCTCTTCCCATGTGCCAACCAAGTCCACTACATGATCCTGCATGTGCACCTGCCGCCATATATCAACCGGGACCAGCAAGCTGAAAAACATCTCAATGTCGGCCAGCGTCATCACTGTCGAAGACGCAGCCTCTGGCAACTCTTTGTAATAAACAGTCTGGTTTTTTTCTAGGGTCAAGTAACTGGGTCTTAAGGGGCAAAACCTCCCTTCTTTTCCAAGGAGTATAAACCCACTGTTCCTGGAAACGGGCCTATACTCGCTGTTTGATGAAGTGATTTCCTTCCCAAAGCTCTGTTAATTCGGGGTGATAGATGGGATGCACTTCCCTCATCGGGAACTGAGACACTGTGATCGGGCTCCTTTGGACAAGCCTGCCCCGGTATCCAATCAACGTGGCAACATTACTAAAAACATCATTGGGTGCCATATCGGCCACATAAACTCTATCCCGAATATTCTAAACAATTTGGGGGGCAACACCATTAAAACACTGCTTCCATAGCCCAATCAAAGTAGCTATCAGGTACATGCATCAAACTCGGCATTTGCGATTCCTTAATTGCGATTTTTAAGGAATCGCAATTAAGGAATCGCAAAAGCCTATGCATTAAGAAATCGCTAAATAAATTGCGATTTCTTAGGATTCCTTAATTGCGATTAGCATTTTGCGAATCGCAATTAAGGAATCCCTTCCCATTCATTCCTATGGGCCTAGAGGCCCATAGGAATGAATGGGAAGACAATCTCAATTTGCGAATCGCAATTAGCTAATCGCAAATTGAGATTGCCATTTCAAGGGTGCAGGGGTGTCCAAAGGACACCCTGTTGCACCCCTGAAATCAAACTATGCACATATGTTGTGTACACACATGCCCTAAGGGCATGTGTGTGCACAACATGAAAGTTAAAAAAATGCAAAAAATTGCATTTATCTAACATTTCGCAAAATTACCATGAGGTCCAACCTCATGGTAATTTTTTCTCTCTAATTGCGAAATCACAATTTTTTTCAGTTTCATGCATTGCTTGTAAGGAATCACAAATTTGCGATTCCTTAAAAGCAATCGCATTTTAAAAAATCGCAAAAATAGCGATTTCCCCACTTTTTGGTTCATGCATCCCAAAAAGTGATTTGGGAATCGCAAACGGCCGAATTTTGCGATTCGCACCGTTTGCGATTCCTAAATCGCTTGATGCATGTGCCTGTATGTGTTTAAGGGCATGCTGGTGCACGAACGGCTCATAATCTTTTAGTACCCTCCACACATCCTCCACACTGTAAATTGGGTTCCGAGCCCACTGAGAGGCTTGATCAGCCACCATCTTCTCCTCTACATCACCAACATCAGATCACATCAACACTCGCCCCATTCTCTCCTTTGCAGCCTCTCGATCCCCTCCCTCGAGTCTCTGCACCCGCGTCCCAGCATTCAACAAGGGTGGGAAAAACGGTGAGGGGAGGGGCGCACTCAGAGATATTACGGAGACTGGGGACAGGGAGGCTAATGTCTGTGCGGTGAGCGTAATAGGGAGAGAGAGAGAAGAGCTATGGGCAACGGGCACAGCAGATCGGCCTAAGATGTCTGCGGCCTCTGCCGATGGAGCCGGAGAGGAGGGGTGCTCTATCCGAGACGGCTGAGTCAGGGGTGGGGTGTCCATTACAACTTGGCGTTGTCCCTTGTATACTTGTGCCATAATGTACTAAACATAATAGGGCCCCAAGGCCATGTTTTACGTACACATCAAAATTCATGGTGCCTTCCGAAGGTGCAGCCTGCCTCTTTTCCAATCGAAGAAAACCTGGTACGCAGACCGTACCTCACAAGTCTCAAATACTAGCCAAACCCCAGGCGTTTCCAAGAAAGGGCCAATTACCAAGTCGCATGGCAGGGCCCTCATGGGAACCCTTTATTTTCTTAGACGGTCCGCAGACCTACCAAGTTCACAACAAAGCAAGAAATGTCCTTTAGACCATAGCTAAACTACTCAAGCCCGCGTCTGTTAGACCTGGCACCATTAGCGTGGGTCTCCCTTCCATTTTTTGCTGTTGCCTTTTATGTTTTTACTGGTTTTCGAAGCTTTGGGCACTGTGCCACTGCTATTCAGTGCCACAGTGCAAGTGCTCCCTATGGTAAATTGATGTATGGATTAGTGACTCCATGATTGGCTTATTTGGTTTACTTGTCAGACCCTAATACAGTTCACTGCGTGTGCCCAGGGCTTGTAAATCAAATGCTGCTGGTGTGCTTGCAGCACTGATTGTGCCACCCACCGGAGCAGCTTGTAAAGTGTGTATGAGGCCTGCCATTGCAGAGCCTGTGTGCAGCCTGGTACTGCCATGTTGACCTGGTAAGTGCACCCACTTGCCTGTCCCCAACCCTTCCCTTTTCTACATATTAGACACCCCTAAGGTAGGCCAAAGGGCATTGTGCTTTGTAGGTAAAAGGTAGGACATTCCCTGATGTGTGTGGCATGTCCTGATAGTAAATTGCAGCCATTTTCGTTTTTCACTATTGTAAGGCTACTTGTCCCCATAAGCCAGGTTGGGCAGTTTGATTATAGCACCTTATAATCCTAACTGACCCAGGGAGCATGGTAGAAAAACGAATTTAGTATGTCTGAACTCAGAATGATATAATACGTCTTTTAGTGAAGTTGTTTTTAAAATTCTGTGTTTGAAAATACCACTTATAGAAAGTAGGTATTTTCTTGCCTAACTATCCAAACCTGCCTCTGCTAGGTTGTGTATTCCTTGACTGGTTTTTGAGTGACTGGCGCTGGGGTGCTCCAGGAGGCAGGGTGAGTCAGCACCGGGCTGAATAGAACTATCTGTATGTAGAGTGGTGGGAGGAGTTGCACCTGGGCCTGAATAGGGATGTGCCCGCCTTCTGCAATGCTGGCTCCACCTCCTGGGGTGTGTCTGATGACCCTGGCCCACACTGTCAAAGGAAAGAAGGATTCCTGTAACGAAAGTGCTCCAGGTCTGCACACAACTGGTTTGGACCAGGTACAGACACTCTCTGCCTTCAGAGACGAAGGATTTTGGTGTATAAAAGGGGGGACCCAGACCCCAGATTTTTAAATCACTTCTGGGAATCAAGACAAACCTTTGCTGAGGAGAAGAACCAAGGAAGCTGAAGGAGGAGACTACCCCTGTGCTTTGTGTTTGGGGGTTGGCCTGCAGTGGTTGCTTCATCGCCAAAGAAAGGAGAAGAGGACTGGGTGCACTTTTCATCATCGTGAAGAAGAATCTCCAAGGGCTTGAACTTGAGCTTGCCTCCTGCCTGAAGTCTCAGGGATACAAGACTTCACCAACCAGCTCCCCCCCTGAATTCCCTTGCTGGGAATTGAAGTACCTGCTGTTGTGCTGGTCCTTCTGAGAGACTGCGTGTCACCGCCACAGCAGTTGCTGTCTCATCGCCAAGGAAGCATGTTGCCGCTGTCGCCATCACATCACCAAAGCGCATTGCATAACCGGAGAAGCGTGCCGCCGCCGCAGAGGTCGCCGTCGCATCACTGGAGAAGCGTGTCGCAGGGCCTGTCGCGGCAACAAAGATCCTCGAGTCACCGTCGGGCGTGCATGTATCGCATCAACGTTATTGCATCGTAACCAAGACGCCATTTTGTCGCATTGCACCGGAGAAGAGTATTGCATCGAGATGCCATCCTGTCGCAACATCGATTCTAGTAGCTCATGATCAGTTAATAAATGAAATAAAGCCTTGCACACCCTAAGTTTCCTACCTTTATAATTCCACCCCCAATTTTGAAAATCTTCCGAAGTCATCTTTATATTAAAACTAGCAGCCCGCCCCAGCGTTGCCTGGGGCAGAAGGGGGCTGGGGGCTGTATTTTTACCCCGGGGGAGAAGGTGGCTGGGGCAGCATGTTCTCCGACTCCCCTTCCCCCCGCCGCCGCCCGCCTCCCGCCCGGACTCGAATTAAGTTAAGAAGCCGCCCCCCCCCGCCTCCCGCCCGGACTCCATAAACATTAAAGCCCGCGCTGGGCACCCGCCGACCCCCTCCTGCCTCCCCCCTCCACCCTCCCCCCTCCACCCTCCCACTCCCCCCTCCCCCCTCCCGCCTCCGGCCCTAGCAACGTACCTCTCACTGCCACTGCTCCTCCGGTTATCCCAGCTCCTATCGGCGCTGTTGTCCTCCGCTCTTCCTGGTTCTGGCGCCGCTGCTCCCCTCACGTCGCTCATGTCGTCGCCGCTCCTCCCCTCACGCAGACATTGCGGCCGGCGCTAGTTGCAAGGGACTACTTTTTTAAATTTATTAATATTTTTTAAAACGTTTTTTTTTTTATGTAGCCTATGTCCTTCTGCTTGCCCTGAGGTTTTCTAAGATGTCTTGGGTGTGTGGATTGGCGCTGTAGTTCCCGAGTTTACCTTGCCTAAAGGTGCAAGTTCTCTCTTTATAATAGTAGTATAGATTGAAAGGTGTTCTCTTTAATGTATGCACTCGGGCTAAGCATTGAGGGTGGGAACTTCAGGAAAAAGTGTTCTTTGCAGAGGAGGCTCATGAGTTTAGTGGGTAAAACAAGGCAAGAAATACAAACACACCAGCCAGCATAGGTCATAGAAAAATGGAAACCTCTAAATGCACCACTGACATCCATTTATGTGATTAATTTGGCTACCATACGTTGGAATGTTGAGCAATTGGTCATTTAGAAAGCACTTAAATGGATCAATACGTACTATTTCTGCACACACGTTCACCTCGAGAAAGGAACTACACATTATTGCTTTATGAATACTGATTGGCTGATCGAGTTTCATTATGACGTAAACCAGTTTTAAACAATCCATTGGAATTCTTGTGCTTCTGTTCACAGCGCTGTGGCCTGCAGAAGTAGAACATGGCTATTGAGCATTAGCAAAGAAAATACCATTTAAGTATTTGTGTAGTTCTAAACTATTTACATTGTTGTAATAACAGCAGCATGATTGCTTCATCTCGTTTCAAGCTCTTCTGCATCATCCCTAAAACTAAAATATTTAAATGTATTTTCCACAGGGATTACCAGTTAATACATTGGGAAGAGCTAATCAGTATAAGGCAGAAAAGAAAGCAGCCTCGGGGTGCCACCTAGTGGTTGCATTCGAATTACAATAAAAGACCAGACAACTATCTGCATATCATTGGGGAGTGCGCCAACCAAATTGCCTAGAATGCTGAAAATGCCTCCGCCTTTCCGTTAAGTCACGCTGGAGTAAGCAATGTTATGATCTAACATGCTCACATGATGGCACCTGGAGTCGGTGATTCGCCTCATCTTAGAACAGACATTAGTTTCATAACAGCAACTTTTGCTTTTGTAATTTGTTCACTTGTAATGCCTCCCCCCTCCCGCCCCAGCAACGTACCTCTCACTGCCACTGCCCCATTGGTTATCCCAGCTCCTACCGGCGCTGTTGTCCTCCGCTCTTCCTGGTTCTGGCGCCGCTCCTCCCCTCACGTCGCTCATGTCGTCGCCGCTCCTCCCCTCACGCAGACATCGCGGCCGGCGCTAGTTGCAAGGGACTACTTTTTTTTAATTTATTAATATTTTCAAAAACGTTTTTTTTTTTTTATGTAGCCTATGTCCTTCTGCTTGCCCTGAGGTTTTCTAAGATGTCTTGGGTGTGTGGATTGGCGCTGTAGTTCCCGAGTTTACCTTGCCTAAAAGTGCAAGTTCTCTCTTTATAATAGTAGTATAGATCCCCACACAAGAATAACGGAGTGGGCCATGTGGCAAGCTCTCCATTCAGATACTCCAGTATTGGGGCTTCGTCAAAGTTAGAACCATATATTGTACACAGAGTAAAAATAGCCACCCCTGTCCTGCATTCAACAATAGGCCTCCATCCGAACGTATCTGTTGACTGGGTTTGAGTGTTTGATTTTCTTCAGATGCTCCGTCCATCACCACCCCCTTTTGTACCGCTTTGTTCGCCATAAGTGTGGCAGGGTATGCTCAGACGTGAGTCCCCTGCTCACTTTGCCACTGGATTCAAGCAAACCTGGCTGAAGACGGCTGAAATGCCAGAAACCGGTCCTAGGAAGCTTGATTCCGGTCCAGGGAAGGCATGGCTTGGCAGTTCGTTCTGGACTGTTCCCATGAGGCACAGGGTCAGACTGATTTGCATATGGCCATGTCAGAACTGGGGTGGCAGAGTGGGCTAAAGATCGGTGATGGATTAAACCGAGATCTGTTGACTGGGTGTGAGTGTTTGATTGGTTCAGATGCTCCGTCCATCACCACCCCCTTTTGTACTGCTGTGTGCCTCGAGAGATCACGATAGTCTCTGAGTAATACTCCATTGAGCAAATCTTCGCAGAGGGGAGATGATAAAGGGCTTTTAGAGCACCTATATACCCCTGCCCAAAACCCATTTGTTGCAATCCCTGCCAAAGAAAATTCCACGAAACCCGGTCAAACGCCTTTTCGGCATCGAGAAAAAGCAGGCCAAGTTCTCGAGATTCTGCCTGTTCAATATCAAGGAGAGTAACTACTCTACGCACATGGTCTACCGTCCCTCTCCCAGGTATAAAGCTGTGTTGTTTTAATGACACTATTGATGGTATAATTTTTGCCAGCCGTGTCGCCAAGATTTTTGCGTGGATTTTACCATCTGCGTTTAGGAGAGAGATTGGGCGATACAATCCTGGTAACTCAGATGGTTTCTCCATTTTCTTAAACACACAAATATTGGCCTCAGACCAGGTTCGTGGAATCACCCCTTTTTGTGCAGTTTGAAAAACTTGAAGCATATCATCTTTAATCTCCTGAAAAAATGTCATTAATACTTCCAAGGGGAGTCTGTCCGGTCCCGCAGCTTTCCCTACTGCAAGCGAATTTATGGCCTTCTCTAACTCTCCCAACGAATTAGTTTCATCAAGTATATCAGAGTCCGTTTGAGCCAATTGGCCCCAAAGAGAAGCTGGAGATCCTATATCCATCAAAGAAGTACCATTCTCTGTGTATAATTCTGTATAAAAGTCATGAAGCACTTTAAGAATTTCCTGGGGATCAGACACAATGTCCCCAGCCGAATTCCGGATCCCCGTTATTCTTTGTTCAGCCTCTTTTACTCTCAATTTCTGGGCTAGACACCGCCCTGTGGCCTCGCCATACTCATGATACTCTTTTCTAAAAGTTTGATATTTTATAGCGATCTCCTTACTCCATTCTAGATTAATTTTAGCCTTACATCTCGCTAAATTATTCTGGAGTGCTGTATTATAAACTACAGCTAACCCATTAGCTAATCCCTCCTCGGGGATCTTAAGCTCATCATATAAAACCTGCAATGTCTGTTTCGCTATTTTAGATTTTAAGAACCTGAAACGCTGTGTTTCCCCTCTAGTTCGCTTTTAAATATCCAGTTTTTGTATTTATTTTGTCTAATTTGTATTTTCCCTGTTTTTAGTCTGCCTTCCCCTTCTGGCCACCTACCTGCACTTTAATTGTTGATAACACCGCTGGTCGAGCGGGTCCGGTTCCCGGGGGTCTGCTTTAGCGCTCGCCATCTTGGGAGCGAAGGGGGCACTTTCGGACGCCATTTTCGAGCGTTCTAGTGTTCAGGCGCTCTGGCAATTTGGGAAACGCCTACTTAAGGCGCTCTACACAACGCGCAGCGGAGACGCGCAGTGGACGCGCCCTCGCTGCGCCTGAGTCGTGCCAGAGTCCTGCCCGTCTGCGCCCGTCCCCGCCTAGGGGCTATAATGACTTCCCCATCTCGTTCGGCAGTACGAGCTACACCCTCTGCAATTCTATCATATTCCGGTGAGGCCTTGAAATCCTTTTTCCCTCCGACTTCTTTAGATTGCATTACCTGTTCTCTACCGAACACGAGGCAGACAGAGGACAAAAAAAACTCCTTCTATACTGTCTACTCTCCAATTTTGGAGCATTAATTGTAGGTCTCTCCCAAAACATAAACTAGACATCTTTGATTTTCTTGTTACTGAGCAGCCAGACGCCTTGTTTCTTACTGAAACTTGGCTCCACGAAAGTTCTGGCCCTGATATTGCCGTCGCAGTCCCCAACAACTATGTTATGTTGAGGCAGGACAGAGCCTCCGGAAAGGGAGGGGGCATTGCTATTATTTTTAAGTCCGGTTATGTCTGCAAACTTGAGGCCTTTTCCCTGTCTGGATGCGAAGCGGCGCTTTTTAAACTTGCAATTAACCCGCAATTCATAATGACTGGCCTCTTGATCTATCGCCCCCCTGGCAATGCCCACACATGGATATCCTCGCTTGCCGACTCTATAGCTCCGCTGCTTCTTAGGGCAGCAAATTTCACAATTCTTAGAGATCTAAATTTGCATCTTGAAGATCCCTTATGCTCTATCAGTAAGTGTTTTCTAACCGATTTAGAGGTTCTTAACCTTACGTTGTGCAATTCGGGCTCTACTCACTCTGCTGGGCATCTGTTGGATCCTGTTCTTTCTAACCTTCCTTTTGATTGCTCACAGAGTGCTCGCCCGCTCGAGTGGTCAGACCACCTTGCAGTCCACTTTGCTCT
Source organism: Lissotriton vulgaris (assembly GCF_964263255.1). Lineage (NCBI taxonomy): Eukaryota > Metazoa > Chordata > Amphibia > Caudata > Salamandridae > Lissotriton > Lissotriton vulgaris. Next base: position 872,105 of record NW_028253855.1, on the reverse strand, counting down.
ATCTAACATCAAGCAAATTGCTGAGAGCAGCCCTGGCAAAGGCGAATTAATTCATCAGTGGGGTAAACTTGATGTTATGAAGTTTGACCAATATCTTTTTAACACCCACCCTGAGAACAGTGACGTCCCACTTAGGGATTTGAATACTGCTGTATCATATTGGCTTAATAATGCGGTAAATACCTTCCTTCCCCCTACCGCGAAACTTTCTAGGTCTCATCGCTGCCCGGCACCTTGGTTCACGGCCAATTTAAAGGCCTTACGAACTAATTGCAAGGCTCTTGAAAGAAAATGGAGGCACTCCTACTCGGCTTCCCGGAAAACTGCCTATAAAGAAGCCTTGAAGGGATACCATTCCCAATGTAAAGCCATGAGAGCTGCATACACTGTAAACACAGTGACACAAGCACAGAACTGCCCTCGTACCCTCTTTGCGGTTGTTAAAAAACTGACAGGAGCAGACACCATTCCGACTCCCCCGGCCCTGGAGGAAGCTCAGTGCAATGCTATTGCGGAATTCTTTATTGCCAAGGTTGAGCACATATATGAATCTATGAGTGCTCCCATGACAGTAAATGAACATCCACCGGGACCAACTGTCGTGAAAGAACCCCTGCATCCAAAGGCAGTGGTAACTCACTGGCAACTGTTCGATGACACCTCATTTGCCTCCTGCCTGAACAGCGTAAGATCTGGCTCACCGCGTGATCCGATACCTGCAAAGATCTTAAAGCTGCTGGATCTCGAATCCCGGCGAGTTCTCATGAGACTCTTGAATGCCTCCTTAATTGACTGATTACATTGTTTGCCACCTTTGTTCTAACTAATTTCCTGTGATATTGTGTAATAATTATTTTAGCCATACATATTTTTGTGTGTTTTTAACATTGTAATGAATATGTTCCTGTATAAACTTTGGAGAATGTTTTTTTATTAATAAATTGGTACTTGTTATATTTTAAATTGATTTGTGTGCTTTACATACTGGTCTCCCCCCTAGTTGTGTTATCAAATGTTTCACCTTTTTTCACATCCTTAAATGAGTCCCACGTGCTACCGGATTGGAAGCACGCAATGGTGGTCCCTCTCCTAAAAAAAGCCGGAGCTATATGTCTAACCTCGCTAATTTCAGACCGATATCCCTGTTGCCCGTTCTATCTAAAGTGTTGGAGAGGCACGTGAACATTCAGCTTACCCATCTTGTGGAAAATCAGGACTTTTTACATCCTTCTCAGTCCGGCTTTCGTGCGCATTATTCCACCTTAGACTGCGCTACTCGGGGTAACGGAGAGGTTACGGCACGGTATTGATCGCGGGGAAACTTTTGCCCTCATCCTTTTGGATTTGAGTGCAGCGTTCGATACCGTGTCTCATTCCACCTTATTGAACTCTCTCCGGTCCCTGGGAGTAGATGGTCCCGCATTGTCCTGGATTGCTTCCTTTTTAAGTGAACGCACTTTCCATGTCTTCTCCACGAAAGCCGTATCTGATATTTGTCCTTCGGCGCATGGCGTCCCTCAGGGGGTCCATTCTCAGCCCTTTATTATTTAATATTTACATCAAACCTCTAGCTTCCATCTTAGAGGATGCTGGGCTAACTATTTTTTCATACGCCGACGACACACAAATTGTTTTCTCCCTCTCCAGCACTAAAGGCAACTGCGTGTCTAGTCTGAAAACTGGATTGTCATGAGTGGCTGAGTGGATGCAGAGGCATTTCCTCAAGCTAACCGGTGACAAGACCGAGATTGTCACCTTGTGGAAACATAAAGATCTCTGGGGCCCGCAACACTGGCCTGATGCCATGGGTCCCCTCCCCCAACCGGTCCCCGTGGTTCGCAATCTTGAATTCCTCATAGATGACAAGCTCTCTGAGGCAACAGGCTACCAAGGTGGCTGCCATCTGTTTTTCCACCTTAAGATGGCTCCAGAAAATTCTCTGGATGTTGCCATATGCCACTAGGAGAACCGTCGTCCAGGCGTTAGTAACATCTCGTCTGGACTATGGTAACGTCCTCTACCTTGGTGCCGATGCTGCGACCATAAATAAACTGCAGGTAGTACAGAACTCATCGGCCCGACTTTTATGTAACATCCCGAGGAGATCTTCGGCCACTCAGGCTCTTCGCGATCTACATTGGCTCAAGATCCCAAGCCGCATTAAATTTAAAGCCCTATGCTACCTTTTTAAAATTAAGCAGGGCTCAGCCCCTCTGTATCTTCAGAGCCTTGTTCAACCGTACAGGCCTAGCCGCACATTAAGACCATCTAGGCCCCAAAACTTGGAATGCACTACCCACTTCTCTGAAATCCGAGATTAACATGTTCTGCTTCCGCAAAAAATTTAACACTTTACTCTTCCAATAGATTTCTGGCCATTTTAGCTGTTAATAATGCTGTTGTAATGTCCTTTTTAGGTCTCGCCTGTCGATGCGCATGCGCATCGAGCAAGCGAGACTATGGGGGCTCATCCACTCTTTATCCAACTTGCAAGGAATCGTGGCGATTCCTTGCAGTGCCCGTGACTTTTAAGCTCAATGCGCATGCGCATTGAGCTTAAAAGCGCGTGCACATCAGTTCCCTCAGCCGCACTCCAGGCCCCTGCTGCTTTCACACCCCCTCCCCGCTCCGCCCCCTCCCCTGCCCGCCGTCTGTTCGCCGTCTGTTCCCTCAGCCGTCTGTACCCTGCTGCTTAACACCCTCTCCCCCGCTCCGCCCCCTCCCCGCCATGTCGCATGCAATCGTTTCGTATTTTTGTACCACTTACTGCAAGATTTATGCCTTGTACTTTCAGGAAAGGAAATAAGTGCCACTGCGCTGCCGCCAGAGCTTCAGTAACAAGCACACAAGAAATGGAAGTGTGCTTTAACAGCGTGCGTTTGAAATGCGGCTTTATTTGTGTTCTTTACTAACAGGCACATGAGAAATGGAACTGTGCTTTAACAGCGTGCACTGCAAATCCTCCTTTATTGGTGTTTTCCTTAACCCACTGTCAGGAGAGTAAATAAGTGGCGTCTTTCTGGCGCCGTGCCTTCAGTAAGGAACGCGTGCACAGAGCATTGCCATGCAAAGGAATGGAAGGGTGCTTTCTTTTTTTTTTCTCTAACTTTCATAGCAGCATCTACAATTCGTCATACGCAGTCTACCCGGTCATCGGCAATGTCCAGTAATTATTTTAATTCCCTTTTTTTTATGACCTTTGTGGCCATCATCATCGCTGTCAATACCATATTGCTCCTAATTCTCCAGGCCCCACTCAAACAAAGCACCAAAGGCAAAAACACTAAAGCTAAACATGCAACCTAAAATACTTTATCAGCGTCTTGTAGCAGTCAACACCATATTGCTTCTGATTCCTGTGGCCGCACTAAAGCAAAGCTTCAAAGGCAAAAATATTAATTTTTAACATGCAACTAGTATACTTTATTAGCGTATTGTGTAAAGATTGCCTCATACATGGTGCACAAAAAGAGCACAATCGTATTTTACAGTTTTAAACAAACTACTCACGCATTGCATAAACAGCACAACCAGCATTTTGAAAAAAGGCCCTCAGTCTCAATTATCTGCGCAAGCAAAGGCACTCTATAATGAATGCCTTTCTAAGCAAATCACAAAAGGTGCGAACTTGCTGTACGACACAAAAAACCCAGGGCCAACGCTAAAACTTCCAAGGGGAAAAAACATCTGATAAAAATGTTCATTGTCTAACAGTGCGTTTCTAAATTCACCAACCATGATAAACCTCTCTCTATTCCTTTTCACTTGCATTACTTTTCAAAGTCTTCCGTAAACTTCTTCCATGCCCAACATCTTTCGCTTTTAAGTTGTATCTCAGTTCCCAACAGTTAAAGCACACACCAAACGGCAGAACTCGCTGTACAGTACTATAACTACAGTGGCAGAGCCAAAAACGTACACAAGTACCAAAACATCCGGTTCAAGCACCTACTCTCCAATACCATACTCCCAAATACACGAACTTCTACAAAATCAACCCTCCATCTCTTTTAACATACAACTGCTATAAGACTCTTCTACATTCCCCCCTCCCTTGTACTCCATGTTCCTCTTCTAAAGTGTATCTCACTTTTTAACAACCTCATCTTTGTTGAGCCACCAACACTCTAGTACTCTAACTGCAAACTTCAAACGCCGACAAGCAACCCCCCCAATAGTGCCATGCTATCACCAACATGCTGCGCGAGCAAAGGCAGTGTAAGCTAACAACATCCCTCCATCCCTCATCTGCCCCTAAACCCCGTATTTCAGAACCCTCCTACAATTTATGCTAACTGTCCAAGGAGCAATGCCACACTGCCCCTGCCTCCCTGTCTACGCACACGCAGGACAGGATATATGCACGCGCGCTCGCACAACACCAACAGAATTTTAAAATGCGCATTGGCGATCTCCTGTTGCCACCTCCCTCGGGCCAAGCCTCGTTGCTGCTTACCATGACTGCACCTCCCCATTCTTCTGTGCGCTGCATTTAGTCTTCACTCTTCCGATCGCTACTACGACAGGAGATGTGTACGCGCGCGTCCGCCGGCATCTCGCGTCTGTTGCACCTTGTTACAGCACGCGCATGACGCACTTTCAGTTTCCCTCCCTCCTCGGCTCCAGATCATCTCGCTCGGAGATGCAGAGGCTGAAAGCTGGCAGGCAGCGTCTGGTGCGGAGGTAGGCTGGGTGCCAGGCTGGGGTCTGGGCCGGCGCTAGGTATGGGCAGTGTGGGATGCTGCCCAGGGCCTCGCTCTCAGCTCAGAAACATGGGGACCCCTTTCTGTGTGACTGTGAAAGGTCACACTTTCCCAGTCAGCCCTCCTGCTCCCTCAGGTCCTCCTCCCCAAAGCAATCGCACTGCTAATGTTTTTTCAAGTGACGTGTCTCAACTTCCCTGCTCACAGCATGGGCCATTCATAGAGGTGCAGTGGTGGGGGGGGGGGAAAGACTAGGTATAGGAGGTGACAGCCGCAAGGCCAGCAATTATGCTGCCTAACAGGTTCAAGGGCGGGTCAGCACCTCTGTTAAAAACCTATTCCGTTTACCCGGCAACAGAAAGCTCTTTTGTTTCACGGATTAGCTGGACATTAACAAGTAAGGAGTGGTGGCTGAGGGAGCATCCAGATCAGACTGGCAGGGCACACTAGTGCAGTGTTTAGCAAAGTGTCTTGCTACCGCTTTCAGGCACAGGGGAGGTGTTTTTGCCATCCCATGTGCCTCGAAGCACTGGATCAGGCTACAACGTCATCTGTGGGGCCCCTTTCCCTGGGGCTACTCTTCATCAAAGTGTTTTTTGGTTTAGGACTAGACCCAGGAGAAATTTTAATAATGTCAGTTATCGGAGTAAATTCCCGTTATTTTTTTGGGACAGAATAACTAAAAAGTAGCTTCCGCACACCCTTTCCCCTATTTTGCATCTGCCGCACCTCTGTGATGCGTCCACAACCATGCCCGTGTTCCTTTCGCCTGCCCCCTTGTTTCTATTGCATTGCAAATGATTTGATAGCCGAAGCAGCCACAAGCCTTTGTCTCTTTATTTACTAAATGACGGGTGCCAGGATTGCTTTAAAAGGAAAGATATTAGATGTAAAAACACCATACACTCCTAAATCTTGACATTGTATGGGGATGAACGAGAAGCTCACCCTCACCCCCCCACCCTCACCCCCTCACCCTCCACCCTCACTCACCCTCAACCCCTCACCCTCACCCTCACACCCTCAACCCTTCACCCTCAACCTCTCACTCACCCTCACTCACCCTCAACACCTCAGCCTCACCCTCACTCACCCTCACCCTCATCCTCACTCACCCTCAACCCCTCACACTCACTCACCCTCACCCTCACTCACCCTCAACTCCTCACCCTCACTCACCCTCACTCACCCTCACCCTCACTCACCCTCACCCACACTCACCCTCACTCACCCTCAACCCCTCACCCTCACTCACCCTCAACCCCTCACCCTCAACCCCTCTCACCCTCACTCTCACTCACCCTCACTCAGCCTCAACTACTCCCCCTCACCCTCACTCACCCTCAACCCCTCACCCTAACTCACCCTCACCCTCACTCACCCTCAACACCTCACTCGCCCTCACCCTCACTCACCCTCAACACCTCACCCTCAACCTCAAACCCTCACCCTCACTCACCCTCACCCTCACTCACCCTCACCCTCACTCACCCTCACTCACCCTCACTCTCACTCACCCTCAACCCCTCACCCTCACTCACCCTCAACCCCTCACCCTCACTCACCCTCACCCACCCTCACCCTCACCCTCAACCCCTCACCCTAACACAGTGCAATAGGTCTCAGACCATTTCAGTTAGAGCTTTTAGAAATGTTTATGGCTTTTTTTATTTGTAATTCTTTAGCATTGGCTACAGGAAACAAAAATGCTAAACATTTACAAAAAAAACCCATAAACAATTCTAAAAGCACTAACTCTAATGGTGCGAGACCTATTGCATTTCCAATGCTTGTTCTTCTTTAGTCTATCCCTTGCGCCGGAAACCCACTGCGGGTAGCTGTCGCGCATTATAAGTTTTAAATAAATAAAATAAATAAATAAATAAATCCCACTTTAAATGTGTCCCATACAATCCCTCAGGACGCATAATGTCTATTAATTTGAGAAAATTCTTTTATCCACACCTTCATGTGATCAATACATTTTTCATTTATCAAATGCTTCCTATCAAATGTGGGGCCACACATCGAGCTAGTGCTGGATTTTCAACTACAACAGGTGCGTGATCCGAAGTCACCCTTGGATGTCGACAGATTTTCAACCCCGAAAACACTGATGTAGGTGCAAAACAATAATGAAAATGAACACGCCTATTGCGGGGACACGAAAAAAAACCTGTATCCTGGGTCTTGTCTCTGCAGACTACTCCACACATCTAGTAGCTCATGATCAGTTAATAAATGAAATAAAGCCTTGCACACCCTAGGTTTCCTACCCTTATAATTCCACCCCCAATTCTGAAAATCTTCCAAAGTCATGTTTATATTAAAATCCCCACACAAGAATAACGGAGTGGGACATGTGGCAAGCTCTCCATTCAGATACTCCAGTATTTGAGCTTCGTCAAAGTTAGAACCATATATTGTACACAGGGTAAAAATAGCCCCCCCTGTCCTGCATTCAACAATAGGCCACCGTCCAAATGTATCTGCCAAATGGCGCCCAGTAGCTTGCACATGGAAAGGGGCGACCAATCGGTCCCCCCCGAACGTATGGTAGAGTACCCCGATCCCCCCGGGAAGCCATCTTGGGCGGAGGCGAGTCTCGGCTGGTATGCCCGAAGCGGCGTAGCCGGGGCGCGCTTTTTCCCGCCCTAGAGTGGGTTGTCCTAGACACCGAAGCCGCCAGCCACACCCCCGGAGGCGGTCGGAGGCGGGTTTACGCCCGCCAGAAGAAGGATATAAGGAGCGACAAGCCAAGGTAGCATCCTCTTGTTCCTGTGCTCTGAAGCTGCACCTCCCCGCTGCACGTGAGCTCGAGACGGAACGAAGAGCCAATTTTGAGCGTTGTAATTTTGTCTTTGTTCTTTCAGACATCATCGTTGGAGAATGCTGGGCAAGAAGGCCGGAAAGCGGGTCGGTACCGATCAGATGCTCCGCATGCTCGTAAAAGACATGGCCGTGATGAAGAAGCAGATGGCGGCAATGAACGGTGTAGGGGGCCCTAAGCGAGTCGTCGGACCAGCATTGCCGGGAGTAGTCCCCAACGGGAGAGGCAAGAGGCCCAAGAGGGGGGCAACTGGGGGAGAGGCCCCGGTTCCCGAGGCGCCGCCGGCGCTTCCCAATACACCGATTGAGGAGCCGGTCCCGGTTCCAAAGGAGGGGCATCCAATTCCCGTTGTAGTCACCCCTGTGAACGGGGAGGATATGCCTCCTGAGTTGGCTGCACAGCTGGCAGCGTGGTTGGGGAAAGATAGTGAGGGCACCACGGCAGATGACGCCAGGGCAGTAATGAGACAGTTGCGGCAATCAAGAGAGGCTGCAAAGGCACCATGTTCTTCTGTTCCCCCACAGGCTCCAGTGGGTGAAACCGCAGCGGGCACGAGTTCGGCAGCGACTACGGCTACAGCTTCTAATTTAGGTAAGCGGCCACTGCCGATTGCGGGGGAGGGGTCTGTACCCTCACGAAGGGAGAAAGTGGCCCAGCATATTCCGATTGAAGTCAAGGAAAAGATTTGGGCTGATAAGTATGTAAACATGTTTTCTTTGCTAACTGATCATTACGAGATCGAGCATGTGAAGGGTCAAAAAGAGTTTCTGCATCCGAGTGTTTGGCGCGCCAAGATGGCCGCCTTTAAGGTCGACGAAAACATAGGTAACTGGGGCAGAGCGTTTGGCATATTCACTTCAATTATGGGGGAACGAAGGCCTGAAATGTTGGCCGAGTTGCCCGTGTACCAGACACGTATTATGGAGTACTCTCAGTCATATGAGGGCAATCAGTGGTTTTGTTATGATAATGTCTTTCGGAAGGCCAAGGAGTACGACACATCTCTGACGTGGGATTGTTACAACTCCATTTCCTGGCAAAAGATGGAGAAATCAGGCATGTTAAAGGCACCATTGTCGGGGGGGAACGGGGGTGAGTCTTCCAGCCATTCATCTGGGGTGCCCTTTCGGGTGGGTGCAAGTAACGAGCATCACTCGAGGTCGAGTGGCAACACAGGCAAAAAAGGGATCTGCTGGAATTTTAACAGGGGGAAATGTACAAGGCCCCAAGGGTCATGCAAGTTTAGACACGACTGTGGGGGGTGTGGGCAGTCCTCTCATCCTGAGTCCATGTGCAGAGCCAAAACGGGTGATAACGGTGGTAGGGGAAGCGCCAAACAGGTCTGAAATAGTCCGAGGGGCGCCTTTACCTACCCCGGTTGATACCATGGCAATGATTCCTTGGCTCAATGAATACCCGGATCACGTCTCCGCTGGGGTGTTGCGAGACGGGTTTTCGTATGGTTTCCGCATCCCAGTGGGGAATTTTCAGGGTAAGGCACATTGTAGGAACCAACTGTCGGTCCTGCAGAATACGGCGGTGGTACAGGCAAAAATTGGGAAAGAGGTGGCCCGGGGCCGGGTTGCCGGACCTTTCGACATGCCACCAGTTGCTAACTTTGTTTGTTCCCCCTTGGGAGTGGTCCCCAAGAAGGACCCGGGTGAGTTTAGATTAATACATAACTTGTCAGCCCCGAGAGGTCTTTCAGTGAATGATGCGATAGACCCGGAGGTGTGTTCGGTGCGGTATGCATCTTTTGATGAGGCCGTCGCCATGTTGAATCGCCTGGGGCCCGGAGCGCTGATGGCCAAATCAGACATCGAGTCAGCGTTCCGGTTGCTCCCGGTACACCCAGACGATCAGCGTCTCCTAGGTTTTTCGTTTCAGAGTCGCTATTACATGGATAAATGTATGCCGATGGGATGCTCCATATCCTGTGCTTATTTTGAGAAATTCAGTTGTTTTCTGCAATGGGTTTTCACAAGAATGACGGGGTTTCAGCAGGTTATGCATTATCTTGACGATTTTCTGTTCCTGGGGGCGGCCGGGGATCCGGAATGTGCACAGGCCTTAAAAGAATTTTGTAGTCTGATGAATCATTTCGGTGTGCCATTGGCGCCAGGTAAGACAGTGGGGCCATCTACTTCGATCGAGTTTCTTGGAATAGAGCTCGATTCCGAAGAGGGTTGCTTCCGGTTGCCCAAAGAAAAGGTAATGAAATTCAGGGCCTCGCTTGAAACGTGTATTCGGGTGTCCAAGGTGAACTTGCATCAATTGCAGCAAACTGTGGGTCAGTTGAATTTTGCCCTTAGAGTTATGCCAATGGCCCGCCCTTTTTCCCGCTCGATTGCACAAGCCATGGTCGGTCTTAAAGAGGGACACCACCGCACGAGGCTCTCGGCAGAGATTCGCCAGGACATGCGCATTTGGTTGGCATTCCTGGCGGATTTCAATGGTCGGATTGTCTGGAACAAGCCGGCGGTGTCCTCCGAGGAGTTGGGGCTGTGGACGGATTCGGCGGGGAGTGTAGGCTTTGGCGCCATATTCGGTAATCACTGGTCGGCTCAAAAGTGGCCGTCATGGTGGCACGAGTGTGGGCTGACGAGTAACATTGCTTTTCTTGAACTGTTCCCCATTCTGGTGGCCCTAAAAACATGGCCTGAGGGGTTCCGAGATCACTCTGTGGTTTTCTGGTCTGATAACATGACCGTGGTCGAGTGTATCAATAGTCAGGCAGCACGATGCAAATGGATTCTGAGATTGCTCAAGGAAATTGTGTTACTATGTATGCAATTGAACGTGCTCTTTAAGGCAAGGCATGTGCCCGGCGTACTTAATCAGGCCGCTGATGCGCTTTCTCGTTTCCGTATGCAGGCCTTCTGGGGTTTTCTGCCCACAGCAGACCCGGTGGCGGCACCATTTCCCGAAGCTCTCTGGTCTCTCGGTGCCCCGAATTACAAAACCTCGTGGGAGAGAGTTTAGCACCCAGGACAAGGAAGGCATATGAAGGGGCGTTCCTTTCCTATTTGTCCTTTTTGGGTTCGGCTAGGGGGGAGCTTTGGGGTCAGGAAGAGTCTGTCGTAAAATTTTTGCTGTCTTTACATCAGACAGGCAAATCGGTAGCCACGGCCCAGAGGCATCGGGCCGCCATTTCCTTCATGGCGAGGGCTCATGGGATCCAGGACCCTACTGCATCTTTCGTAGTACAGAAAGCGCTGCGTGGGTGGCAACGCCTTGAGGGTCGCAAAGTAGATGAAAGGCACCCGATAGGTCTGGAGAGGTTGGCTCTGTTATTTTCCGTTCTCCCTGCGACTTGTTCATCTCAGTTTGAAACAGTGTTATTCCGGGCCGCTTTTGCATTAGCATTCCATGGGGCTATGCGGGTAAGCGAACTGGTGGCGAGGAACAAGCAGGATACGGGGGGGGACTGTGCCGAGAGCACGTTCTAGTTAAGGGGGATACGATGATTGTTTCGTTTCCCAGGTCCAAGACCGATCAGGGTGCGATCGGGGACAGTGTAGTAGTCCTTCGGATGCCCGGATCTCCCATGTGCCCCGTCGTATGCGTTGAGGAATATTTGGCGCAGAGGGCGGCATCATGGGGGGGGACTTTGTTGAGACACACTGATGCCACCCCACTGACGAGGTTTCAGTTCCAGCGGGTGCTTGCAATGGCAATTTCGGCCGCGGGCTTGAACCCGGGCGATTTTGGGACCCATTCCTTCCGGATAGGGGCTGCTACAGAGGCTACAGCCAGGGGTCTGAGTGTGGACAAAGTGAAACAACTGGGGCGTTGGTCCTCGAATTGTTACAAAAGGTATGTGCGGTTGCACATGTTGTGAAGCTGTAATCATGTACTCACGCTTCTTGTTTTTGTTTGGTTTACAGTTTCGCAAGCTTACGAGGCGGGGCGGACTGTGCAGTCGGCCCGACACCTGGGAACTAGCGGTCAAAGATCACCGGCTGAGGAAAAAGTGGTGTGGGTCGTGGGCCACTCATACGTGAGGCGTGCCGCGGACGTATTCAAAGCAGGTGACATGATTCACATGGCTGGGGAATACGGGTACAGGGTGACCTTCTACGGAAGGGGCGGGCTCTGTATTGGCCAGTTTCAACCTTTTCTCGAGGGTTTGTTAGCGCGGACAAGGTCACCGCCGTCTATAATCATAGTGCATCTTGGGGGCAATGATTTGGTGACCACTGGCAGACGACTACTTCTCGAGGCAATACTAGCCACAGTAAATTGGTTGGCGAGGAGGGTTCCAGGGTGCACGATTGCATGGTCCCATATGATTCCACGAAAGGTGTGGCGGGGGGCGAATTCTGTGTCTGCTATAAATCATTCAGTGAAGAAGGTAAATAACAAGTTGGCTAGACTGTTTCGTACAAGTGCATTGCAGTCGATTCCTCATGGTTGTATTAAGGGGGACAGTATGTATCTAGAGGATGGGGTACATTTGTCTCGGGTGGGGAATTCTTTACTCATAGGAGACCTCGTAGCGTGGCTGAAGAGTTTACGGCATGACCTTTAGGTAGGAGTTTTTGTGGGGGGTCCGGATAGCCGGTCAACTATCCGGCCTGTGGCGGTAAGGTCATGATCGGTGAGCAGTAATTGGAAGATCCCTATGGGGGGGGCGTCACCCATTACGGATGGGAGCGCCCGGGGGGAGGTGGCCATTGGCCCCTCAACGGGGAGGCGGTCCCTTCTAAGGATGGGACGCCGAAAGGAAAGGGAAGGCGGTCAAGGCCCCTCCCTGGATAGGAGGGGCTACGGGCCCCTCCTGGGAATTTCCCGGGGCCAGGACATCTGCGACGGCAGATGTGGTAAGTTGTGTGGGGTGGGGAGGGGGGTCTACGCTACCTTCTAGACACCTCACACGAGTCCTCAGACGACCATAAAATGGCGTCGAGTTAATTGGGGCCCCCGTCAAGACAAGGGAAATTGGTATGTGCACAGGAGGTACAGTCCGCTGTGCGGCCGCCCCTCACAACTGAGGGGGTAGTTCTGGTTTAGGGATCTGACACCGGTTACGACCTTGCCGTTGGCCCTTAACGTTAGGATGTACAATTTCAATTTAAGAATGTTTTTGTAGGATGTTAGTATCGGCTAGGAGAACCTTTGTATTAGAAATATGTTAAGGTCAGCCAGAACATCGTAATGTGGAAATGAAATTGTACATGATATGAAACTGTTATTTTAATATTTAACTTTTGTTTCATATTTTAATAAATACGGCCGGGAGGGTAACTCCCTCCCGCCTTCCAAAAGTTCAGAAAACGTTTCCGTATTCCCATTCTTGGGGATTTGTGTTGAGAGGGGGTGGCGGGTATCTCAGCCATATGGAAAGGGGCGACCAATCGGTCCCCCCCGAACGTATGGTGGAGTACCCCGATCCCCCCGGGAAGCCATCTTGGGCGGGAGGCGAGTCTCGGCTGGTATGCCCGAAGCGGCGTAGCCGGGGCGCGCTTTTTCCCGCCCTAGAGTGGGTTGTCCTAGACACCGAAGCCGCCAGCCACACCCCCGGAGGCGGGCGGAGGCGGGTTTACGCCCGCCAGAAGAAGGATATAAGGAGCGACAAGCCAAGGTAGCATCCTCTTGTTCCTGTGCTCTGAAGCTGCACCTCCCTGCTGCACGTGAGCTCGAGACGGAATGAAGAGCCAATTTTGACCCACCCACCAGCCCCTGAAGACAGCAAGTGGTTTGAAATAAAGTTTTATGGTAAACGCAATTTTCTTACAGGTTGTTGATAAAAGTCGTGATTCATTATGCAATAAAGTGGATAATTCTTTACAGTATGTTTTATCGAATAAAGTTTGGCACCAGTGATTGATCAGTGATGTTTCGACAGTTCATACTTTGAGCACCTGTGTTTTTTAGTAATTAGTCTTTTAGTTTAATGTCGTATTTATTTTTTCGGTCGGGCGGTAAGGTCATGATCGGTGAGCAGTAATTGGAAGATCCCTATGGGGGGGGCGTCACCCATTACGGATGGGAGCGCCCGGGGGGAGGTGGCCATTGGCCCCTCAACGGGGAGGCGGTCCCTTCTAAGGATGGGACGCCGAAAGGAAAGGGAAGGCGGTCAAGGCCCCTCCCTGGATAGGAGGGGCTACGGGCCCCTCCTGGGAATTTCCCGGGGCCAGGACATCTGCGACGGCAGATGTGGTAAGTTGTGTGGGGTGGGGAGGGGGGTCTACGCTACCTTCTAGACACCTCACACGAGTCCTCAGACGACCATAAAATGGCGTCGAGTTAATTGGGGCCCCCGTCAAGACAAGGGAAATTGGTATGTGCACAGGAGGTACAGTCCGCTGTGCGGCCGCCCCTCACAACTGAGGGGGTAGTTCTGGTTTAGGGATCTGACACCGGTTACGACCTTGCCGTTGGCCCTTAACGTTAGGATGTACAATTTCAATTTAAGAATGTTTTTGTAGGATGTTAGTATCGGCTAGGAGAACCTTTGTATTAGAAATATGTTAAGGTCAGCCAGAACATCGTAATGTGGAAATGAAATTGTACATGATATGAAACTGTTATTTTAATATTTTAACTTTTGTTTCATATTTTAATAAATACGGCCGGGAGGGTAACTCCCTCCCGCCTTCCAAAAGTTCAGAAAACATTTCCGTATTCCCATTCTTGGGGATTTGTGTTGAGAGGGGGTGGCGGGTATCTCAGCCATAAAAGGTTTTGCTTAGATCACCACCCCTCTTACCAAACTTGACTGCCGAGAGGTTACTAGCACCGTATACCCTAATTCAGCTAAGACCTTACGTTTTGCCCACGGGATATGAGTTTCTTGCAAACACACTACATCAGGCTGGATCACTGCCTTTTATTATAATTATTTAACCCGCACACATTCAGTGTGCATATTCGGAGACCTAAGTTTGACATATCTTCACAGTTGCCATGCCTACAGGCTTATATACACATCTTTTTAGCCCCCTGAACAAATCTTTGCTGCTATAAAGCTTCCTTTTTCCTTTGTTTTTACCCCTCCAATCCCCCTCCACCACCCCTACTGCCCCCTACCACTCCCATTAGACCCACCATCACCCCCCCACTACCTCGAGTCTTTAGGACTGGTAGTCCTAGCGATGACTTGCTCCTTACAAAAAAGGTGCCTCCCACACCCGTGAGCCCACCCAACCATTGAACCTAGAAATAGAAGAATAAACACTTACAGCTCAATAAACAACCAATAGTAATTCATACTCATTATCTCCCCCCCCCCCCAAAAAAAAATTAATTACGCTGCTACAACAACTGGTGTGTATACAACTACATAGGCGAGAGGTATGCTACAATTTATACATATGAACACAAAGGGAACCTATAAATTAAACAATACTCCTATAAACCTAATCGATCCTTAACCTCCTTTAAGGGTTTGCAGAAATTCTTTTGCCAATATTTTAGAAGTAAAAAACCTAGTACTCCCTTTATGCACAATTTTCAGTTCAGCTGGTTGTAATAGGCAAGCTTGAGACCCCTTATTTTGAAATGACAAGATAAGCTGACGTAGTTGCCAGCGCTTCTCTACTGTCTGATGGCAGTAGTCTGGCCTCACAAAAATTTCTCCCCCTTACCAATTCTTTTTCTGTCGGGACGGGCCAGATCGGAAACTGCTTCTCGTGCCAAACAGTTGTTAAATGAGATCAGTATAGCCCTTGGTTTGGACACTGCCGATCGCCCTGACCTGGCCCAAACAGAACAAGCATTTGCAATGCAATAGGTCTCGCATTAGGAAAGTTTGAGCTATTGGTATTGTAAATAACAACATTTTTATTCATGTTTTGTTTTTGAAAATTGCGAAATTAATAACTTTGTCATTTACAATGCCAATAGTTATAACTTTCGCAAATGTGACACCTATAGCATTTGTAATGCAATATGTGTTGTATTTACGTGACTTACATTTATTGATATTACAAATAACAATGGCTTTTAATTTTTTTTCAATAATTAATACTTAACTAAAAGTTATTGTAATTTATAATGGCAATAGCTTAAAGTTTTGTAAATAACTTTTGCGAAGATTATGTTCAGTGTATTTTATTGTGACGAAAATCCAAGAACAGAAGTGAAATATTAACATCTTTTTGTTACATTTGTAATAAAGCTTGAAACATTGAGAGAACATATTTGAACCAGGTGTTGCTGAATGGTTGCACAGATTGATGCTGTGGTGGCGCTGAGTGATGTTGTGATGGCGAACGAGTGATGCTGTGGCGTTCAGTGATGCTGTGGTAGCGCATAGTGATTGTTGTGTTTTGCTACGTTTTGTTATGCTATGTGTTGTGTTTTGTTATGCTATGTTTTGCTATGTTATGCTATGTTTTGTTATGCTATCCTATGTTTAGTTTTGCTAAGCTATGCTATTTTTTGTTGTGTTTTGTTATGCTATGCTACCTTTTGTTGTGTTTTGCTATGCTATGCTTTGTTATGCTATGCTATGTTTTGTTATGCTATGCTATGTTTTGTTGTGTTTTATTATGCTATGCTATGTTTTGTTGTGTTTTATTATGCTATGCTATGCTTTGTTTTGTTATGCTATGTTTTGTTATGCTATGTTTTCTTATGCTATGCTTTGTTATGCTATGTTTTGTTATGCTATGCTAAGCTTTATTTTGTTATGATATGCTATGTTGTCTTTTGTTATGCTATGCCATGTTTTGTTGTGTTTTGTTATGCTATGCGATGTTTTGTTGTGTGTTGCTTTGTTTTGTTATGCTATGCTTTGTTTTATGTTATTTTATGCTATGTTTTGTTATGTTATGCTATGTTTTGTTATACTATGCTATGTTTTGTTTTGCTATGCTTTGTTATGTTATGCTAGCCTATGCTTTGTTTTGTTATGCTATGTTTTGCTATCCTATGCTCTTTTTGTTATGGTATGTTATGCTGTGTTTTGTTATGCTATGCTATGTTTTGTTATGCTATGCTGGTGAGGGTGAGTGAGGGTGAGGGGTGTGAGGGGGTGTGAGGGTGAGGGGGTGTGAGGGTGTGAAGGTGAGGGGGAGGGGGTGTGAGGGTGAGGGGGTGTGACGGTGTGAGGGTGAGGAGGGGTGAGGGGGGTGAGAGGGGGTGAGGGGGTGTGAGGGTGAGGGGTGTGAGGCGGTGTGAGGTTGAGTGAGGGTGAGAGGGTGAGTGAGGGGGTGAGGGTGAGTGAGGGGGAAAGGCCTGGGTGTCTTTTTTTGCCATAACAGTTTGTAAAACTTTGCAAATCCTCGCCGCCAAGATTACACCAAGGTGCAGCATCACTGACTTGTATTTTCTAATTTCTGTCATCTTTTTTCACTTTTATATGTTGACCCATTCTCTAAGTGTACTGAAATATATACATGTATACATAGTATTTTTTCATTTTTCATTCAGCCATCTTGCTGCTTCAGAGCACCTCAGAGACGGACAGAAAGAGGGGAATGATGGTAGGGGGAAGTTGCCTGGAAATGGCTTGCTGGTGCTGTAGAAAAAATGTAAAGTGATGTTTTAATTTAAAAAACTTGCAAATTTGAGGCATTCAAACTGTGAAAAGTAAAAACAACGATATCGGATAGAACAAAAAAAATATATGGTTATAGGGGCTATGTATGGGAGACAAAACGAATGTGCTGGGAGCTATAGTGTGTGCAGTGAAAGATCTTGAGTTGTTCACGAAGGCCTGTCCTCATCTGCGGTGTACCAGCAGGACAGAATGCTATTTCCCTTCTAATATTGACGGATGGAAAAGTACGCCGGACAGAGCGGCGCTGTCTGCTCGGCCCGCAGTTGGTTTGTCCCATTGTGCCATTTCGGGGAAGGAGATGCAAAATCATGCAGCAGATTTTTCCAGCAAAACATGTGGTAACATCCTGTACCCTTGAGGATGCTTTTTGGAAGGAACCATGGTTTTGAAAGGTGTTGAACATTTAAAACGAGGCCAAGGTGGAAAAAACCTGCATGTTCTAATTTTCCAAAACACCTTTCTGCCTTGCCTCAAAAATATGAATTTTGAATGATTTTTCTGTTGTTGTGTGGGTTGTAGTGAATGAAAAATACTGGCCAATCGGGTTGCAGATACTGTTTCGTAACTGTACCCCCAAATCGAAGATACAGTTCCAGTACCCGGAACGGAAGAGTCTCTGACAGAATACCGGAAGAGCATATCGTGCAGTACCAAGCAAGACCCGGATGGGTCATATGATGCTCTTTCGTGGAGCCAATAGTGGAGAGCCAACATGCTCATACTGAGTGACCAGGCCGAACGTCATTTCCGTCAACGTCACAACTGCCCTAAGGCGGAGGCTTTACCATCGGGAAGGGCGCTTTCCACTTTCCTTGTCATTTAACAAATGACGCAGAAGTTAGTGGAGGGGACTTTGTCTGCCTTTTTTGGCCTCTATCTTATTAACGTTCACCTCTGCAACAAGTCTATTGTCTTTAGTGACTAAAAGAATGCATTTTGGTTTTATTTATTATCTTATATTCTGGAGCCCATCAACGAAATCCTCCACCCCCCCTTGCATTCACGCCACACATCTTTAAAGTGTTTCTCCGCAAGCCCCCAAACATGCCCCCAAATGACAGGATTCATTGGCGGATAATCTGTGAAAACTTCCACATACCATGTGCAAGCTCCAGGCTAACCTGTGCAAACTACAGAATAACATGTGCAAACTCCTGGATATCCTTTGCAAACTCCTGGATATCCTGTGCAAACTCCAGGCTGACCTGTGCAAACTCTGGACCGCTCACATCACTAAAGCGCGCAACACTAGACCGCTCACATCACTAAAGCGCACAGCACTAGACTGCTCACATCACTAAAGCGCACAGCACTAGACCGCTCACATCACTGAAGCGCGCAGCACTAGACTGCTCACTACACTGAAGCACACAGCACTAGACTGATCACTACACTAAAGCGCGCGGCACTAGACTGCTCATATGTGAATCGGAATCAGTAATTACAGCCTTTCTTTGTGTCTTTAAATCTCTAATTGTGAATCTCTTCTCTGCAGTGATGGTGACTCTGGATCCTGACACGGCTCATCCTCGGCTCCTCCTGTCTGAAGGGGGGAGACGAGTGAGAGAGACGGGCACAGCACAGACCCTGCCGGACACCCCCAAGAGATTCACCTTCTACCCCTGTGTGCTGGGGAGTGAGGGGTTCACCTCCGGCAGACATTACTGGGAGGTGCAGCTGCTGCAGGAGGGGGGAGAGTGGCATGTGGGGGTCGCAGCAGAGTCTGTGAACAGGAAGGGCTTCTTCACATGGTCACCTGAGGGGGGAGTCTGGGCTCTGCAGTGGTCGCAGGGTCAGTACAAGGCTCTCACCTCCCCTGAGACCCATCTGTCCCCTCGTGAGAAGCCCCTGAAGCTGGGGGTGTATCTGGACTACGAGGGGGGGCGGCTGTCCCTGTACAATGCTGACTCCATGGAGCTTCTCTACTCCTTCCCGCAGGCCCGCTTCACACAGAGGCTCTTCCCCTACTTTGGTCTCTGGAACAGAGCGGAGCTGAGGCTGGTGTGAGCCCCCCTCCCCCCAACTGTCATCTACAGTTCAAAGAATCTTCAAACACCAACATTCCAAAGAATCTTCTTCACATCGACCCTCCCACATGTTGCCATGACACCCAGAAGCCTCACATGAAACTGACTGCTTCATATCTCTTTTAATTGTACAATTTTAAAACAAGGGCAGGAAATGTTTGCTGTGTGCATCATGCACCAGACATCATGTAACATTTGATAAAGTCTCTTTAAAATTCACAAATGTGTATTTCTTTCACACGTGGAGCTTTGACATTAATATGCACATTATAGCGCTGCGCTGTGAAGGACTTATTGAAAGTGATTGTTTTTAAACATGACGACAGAAGCCATTCCTGCCACGCCCAACAACAGTGCTAATATTAGTGACCTCAGACGCAAGACAGTTGTATGTAACCCAGATTCAGGGCGGCTTTTGGACTGTGCAATCGGTGCGCTGCACCTGGGCTGACCTGGGAGCGGCTCTGTGTACAGAAATAACTTTAGGTTTTAAAAGCACCTGCTGCCTTCTTGTGTGTCCGCAGTTTTCAGGCAACAATAAAAATGTCAAGATAACACAGGTGAATAATGTTTCTGCTGGAGAGAGATGGAAGTTTTGTCTTGTCACAGTTTCAACTCATCATTAAGTAGCGCAGAGGGTTAATATGCCGGCTGCAAAGAACATTGTAGTATCCTGCATATTATATTGTAAGGGGGTTCACGAGCCCTGCTCAGCCAGTGCCTGTGCTCTGACTCATTGGAGTGTTGGAGTCTGATGAGCCTCGGAATGTTGGGACACAGAGCTGTAGTGGCAGCTGGTCATGGGCAGCTCCTGGTGGGGCTCTGAACTACAACATAACTACATGATGTCCTGTACTTTACTACCTGTTATCTTCATGGAATAAACATCTTGAAATACAACCTTCCTAAGTGGACCTCCTCACTACAAGGATCACAGAACGGTAATCCTCAATGGTTTGTGTAACATTTCCTATAGACTGATTTACACACTCATTGCCTCTGTTAATGTATGTTTGATGTAAAGTGCTCCGACACCCTAGAGTTGACATGAGTAGCGCTATAAAATAAAAGACACGCATGTGAGAGAGGAGCTGTGTAGAGATGAGTGCCACTGTTGGAAGGTGGGAGTGAGGGAATATTTGGAAATGGTGGTCATGGGCAGAGGGGCGCGAAAAAATATTGTCACACCTGGCGCCTCTAACTCTAAAGCCCAGATTCTTTTAGATCCACAATTACAGACCATCATGTATAAGTTGTTTCTTGTGAGACATCTGCCCTGCTGCACACACCACTATTGTTATTTATGAAATGTGTGTTGTGCAAAGATGAAATCTCTGTTGAATTAAAAAATGTGTATTTATTTAACACGCGGAGCACATTATATCATTGCGCTGAGAAGTACTTATTGAAAGTGATTGTTTTTAAACATGAACTTAGAAAGCATACCAGCCCCCGCCCCGGCGATTGCACTAATATTAGTAACCTCAGAGGCAAGACAGTTGTCACATGAACCCTGTGTGTAACCCAGATTCAGGGTGGCTTTAGGACAGTGCGACCGGTGCAGTGGCACCGGCACCTACCTGGGGGAGGCGCAGAGTTCAGACATGATTTTGGGTTCTAAAAGCACCTTCTGTTTCCTTGTGTGTCCAGCAGGTTTCTGGCAACAATAAAAATGTCAAAATAACGCAGGTGCTTAATGTTTCTGCTGGAGAGAGATGGAAGTTTTGTCTAGTGGCAGTTTTGACTCATCAAAAAGTAGCGCAGAGTGTTAATATGCCGGCTGCAAAGAATGTGTCCATACAGATCACAGAATCGTAATCCTCATTGGTTTGTATAACATTTCCTGTAGACTGATTTACACATTGCCTCTTTATAATGTGTGTTTGGTGCAAAGTTCTCTGACACCCCATGGTTAGTATGCGCTGCGCTATTGAACAATAAATGTGTGTGGAACTCGGGCTTTGTAGAGATGAGTGGAACTGTTGGAAGGTGGGACTGAGGGACTCTTTGGAGAATTCTTCCATGGTGGGGGAGCACTCCAAAAAAGACTGTCGCACCTGGCGCCTCTTACCCTAAAGCCACCCTGCCCGGATTCTTATAGATTAAGCAACAATATATGCAATTAAATCAAACACAATAGGTGTTTGTATCACTGGTATTCTAAACTCACTGATTTGGAGGTGCTCTCATGTGCGATAGGGAAGAAAATGGAGGATCGGTGAAATCAAATACTTGACTAAAATCACACAATTTTAGAATGCGACAAAGCCTCGATCAATCCAGGTTTTCGGGTTTCACTTTATACAAATCAGCCTCTAAATGGCTTTCTATTTGTCTCTTCTTTTTCCCTTAAATGTTAATCCTTTTGTGATCCATCACCTGTGAATTAAGATGATATTTCTGTGCCGGGGTTTAACACATCTTTGTATGGACAGTGTTTTTGTAACATTGAGCATGACGAGGCCAGTGAAGATCTATCTTAATACAGAACTATTTTAAAACATTATGGTGCCTAAACTGTAAAGATTCCATCACAATTACGGACCACTATGTATAACTTGTTTTCTTGTGAAATATCTACCCGACTGCATAAGCCACTATTGCTATTCATGAAATGTGTATTGTGCAAATGTATGGCTTTCTTGTAAAGCTGATCCAGTAAACTTGACTTAACTAGAGAGTGTTCTCACTGGACTCATCAAGGGGCGCCGCTCCACTAGCGCACTCGCACACAGCTCCAGGGGAGCCAGGCTAACTCTGTCTCAGCCCTGCCTCGGGCACTTATCTCCGTGGATGTACAGATGCACGTGCCTTCAGTACTGGTGTGGGGTCGAGAGAGAGAGAGAGAGTGGTTTAAGTGATGGGAAGAGACGGGGCAAGAGATAGCACAAGAGAGTGGAAAAAGTGAAGGGCAATGGGGTGAAGAGAGTGTGTGGTAGAAATGGAGGGAGAGAGATAGAGATACACTATAAGGGAAGGAAAGAGAGAAAGAGAGTGGGAAATGATGGGAGAGTGAGTGTGATAGAGCCATGATCACCGCCACGGACAACAGCCACACTCTACTCGACAGAGGAGAATCGGCCACCTTATCCTTCTTGACCTCTCCCCCGCCTTCGATACTGATTCCCACCACACACTCATCAAGACTGCACAAGATTGGGATAAAAGGAGACACACTCAGATGGGTGGCATCATTCCTCTCAGGACGCACACAGAGAATTCGCCTCACCCTTTACATCAGAACCCACAAGCACCATCTGCGGCATCCGTCAAGGCGCACCCTCTTCAAAAACCTACATGACACCTCTAGCCAACATTATCAGAACAACATCAACATCATATCCTACACCGATGACACCCAGCTCATCCTCGCGCTCTCAGCGGCCACCAAGACCTACTTCCACAACTGCATGACGAATGTCGCAGCCTGGATGAAAGACAACTGTTTGAAGCTCAACAAGGACAAAACCAAAGTATTAAACTTTGGCAACCGGAACAACACCTGGTGCCCACTGAACTCCGACCCAACCTCACACCAAAAGACCACGCCTAAAACCTCAGCATCATCCTAGACAACACACTCACCATGAAACAACAGATCAACACCGTATCCTCTGCCTGTTTCCACACTTTCCGCATGCAGGGAAGAATCCTCAAATGGCTCCCAATAAGCATGAGAAAAACAGTCACGCACACCCTAATCACCAGCTTCTTGACTACGGCAATGCATTGCACGCTGGTACCACCACCAAACTCATGAGAAGGCCGCAGAGGAAACAGAATTCAGGGACCAGACTGATCCTCAACCTGCCCAAACAGACCCAGCACCTGAGGGACCTCCACTGGCTCCCCGGCCAGAAACGATGCCAATTCAAACTACTGACAAGCGCCTGCAAAGCCCTCAGCAACCAAAGACCAGTATACATGAACCACCGCCTGAACTTCCACTAACCATCTAGAAACCTTCACTCTGCCTTCCTCACCCTGGCTCAGACACCGCGCATCCGCCACACTGGTGGCGGCTCCGTCTATCAACTCGCCGCCAAGTCCGGAAATGCTGTCCCTCTCCACTTCCATATATCACCCCAACTGACGGACGCCATCCCTCTCCACTTCCGTACATCACCCTTGCTGACGGACGCCATCCCTCTCCACTTCATTCATCACCTTTGCTGACGGACGCCGTCTCTCTCCATTTCCATACATCA
This sequence comes from Lissotriton vulgaris, assembly GCF_964263255.1. NCBI lineage: Eukaryota > Metazoa > Chordata > Amphibia > Caudata > Salamandridae > Lissotriton > Lissotriton vulgaris. The sequence goes on along the minus strand of NW_028253855.1, from coordinate 848,829 downwards.
CCCTCGCTGACGGAGGCCGCCCCTCTCCACTTCCATACATCAGCCTGGCTGATGGACTTCAGGAACAGACCCGAGACCTAGCTTTTCGACTGATCTCAGCAACCCAAGCGCCTGGATACCCTCGCGGGTGATAAGCTGCGCCCCACACATACAGATTTGTTGACTGATTGATTGAAAGAGGGGGGAGGTGGCAAGTCAATGTGAGAGCGAGAAAGAGGGTGGCTGAGGGAGAGAGAGAGAAAGAGAGAGAGAGACTGCCAGCAGTCAGTCTTCAGAACAATTGTCTGCTCAGATGAAGGCGCTGCACATCTGAAGGTTGTCCGGCTCCCACCGCCTGTGATGGACTGAGGTTGCCTGGGCCTTTCACCGCTGCATTAAAAGGACACCATGCTTATGACCTTGCCAGCTAGACACTATGGACTAGCAGGGTCCATAATCTAGTGCCTAGGTTCTGCAGCCATCGGATCGTGGCAAGCCACTTTTGCTATGAACATACCTAAAACCAGTCTTTTTTAGGGCTCGGCCTACGACACCACTTCGTCAGAAGTGGGGCGGAGCTCCGAGCCGTCTTGTTACGGGGCTCAGAATAGTGAAGTAAAAATTCCTCACTGCGCGAGATTTTTCCGTAGTTTATTTTGGCATCTGCATGCTAATTGGTCCTCGCAGTGCTGTGTTTCTAGTAGCCTTCACACAATAGGCCATATGGATTTCAGTTTCTGCACTTCCTGCATATTCTGTGCGGTTACGCGCAGGGGAGTGTAATGAATTGTCAATTATGAGCTGTCAGGGTGCCGCGGTAATAGAACCCAGATGTTCGGGGCACGTTCACCAGTCTGCAGTGAGTTTAGTGGGCGCGCGTTCGTCTGCATCCTTTCATGTGTAAGTGTTGGCCTTTGAAGAGCTGGCTTGTTCGTGCACCGACAATGAGACACACAGTCTTCATTACCCCACAAAGTATGTAAGTGCGTTTGTATTGGAGACAGTAACGTCCAGGTACGAAACGGAATTCTTTTCACTGGCTTACGAACAGTCCCACATTTTGCCGCATTCTCCTCATCTCATCAAAGGGGCTCATGTCTTGGTCAGCAACAAAACAAAACCTCAGAGAGCAGAAATGTGTTTCTGCATGGAGGGTCCAAGCAGCCGGGTTGCAACAGTTGTGCTTGTGTGTCTAACCTTGGGCCTCATGACAAGTAGGTTGATTTTAGGTGCAGGGATACACAGGCACTGCTCACACACACAGACACTGTTGACACACACGGACACTGCTCACACACACAGGCACTTCTCACACACACAGGCACTTCTCACACACACAGGCACTTCTCACACACACAGGCACTTCTCACACACAGGCACTGTTCACACACAGACTGTTCACACACAGACTCTGTTCGCACACAGACACTGTTCGCACACAGACACTGCTCACACACACAGACACTGTTCACACACACAGACACCGGCACTGTGCGCACACATAGGCACTGTTCACACACACAGGCAGTACATACACACACAGGTTGCTCACATACACCGGCACTGCGCGCACACATAGGCACTGTTCACACACACCGGCACTGCGCACACACACACAGGCGCACTGATCACACACAGGCACTGTTCACACACAGGCACTGTTCACACACAGGCACTGTCCACACACAGGCACTGTTCACACACAGGCACTGTTCACGCACACAGACACTGCTCACAAACACATACACTGCTCACACACACATACACTGCTCACACACACAGGCACTTTTCCCACACACAGGCACTTCTCACACACACAGGTCCTTCTCACACACAGGCACTGTTCACACACAGACACTGCTCGCACACAGACAGTGCTCACACACACAGACACTGCTCACACAGAGTGTGCAGGGTGAACAGTGTGTGAGTGTGCAGGATGAACGGTGTGTGACTATGCAGGGTGAACAGTGTGAGTGTGCAGGGTGAGCAGTGTGTGAATGTGTAGGGGCAGTGTGTGAGTGTGCAGGAAACGAACACTCAAACTAAGTCCACCACACACATACATAACACCACACACATAAGACCACACACACCATACACACACCACACATACACCACACACACCACACACACACACTGTAGAGTGCTGTGTGCTGTAGAGTGCTGTGTGCTGTAGAGTGATGTGTACTGTAGAGTGCAGAGTGCTGTTGAGTGCAGAGTGCTGTGTGCTTTTGAGTGCAGGTGAGTGCAGTTGAGTGCAGTGTTCTGTAGAGTGCTGTGTGCTGTAGAGTGCAGTGTGCTGTGTGCCTTTGAGTGCTGTGTGCCTTTGAGTGCAGAGTGCTGTGTGCTGTAGAGTGCAGAGTGCTGTGTGCTGTTGAGTGCTGTGTGCTGTTGAGTGCTGTGTGCTGTTGAGTGCAGAGTGCTGTTGAGTGCAGAGACCTGTTGAGTGCAGAGTGCTGTTGAGTGCAGAGAGCTGTAGAGTGTTGTGTGCTGTTGAGTGCAGTGTGATGTGTGCTGTTGAGTGCAGAGTGCTGTGTGCTGTTGAGTGCAGAGTGTTGTGTGCTGTTGAGTGCAGAGTGCTGTTGAGTGCAGAGTGCTGTTGAGTGCAGAGTTCTGTTGAGTGCAGACTGCTGTGTGCTTTTGAGTGCTGTGTGCTTTTGAGTGCTGTGTGCTTTTGAGTGCAGTTGCGTGCAGTTGAGTGCAGAGTGACAGTGAGTGCAGATTGAGTGCAGAGTTCTGAGTGCAGAGTGAGTTCACAGTGAGTTCAGGTGCAAAATGAGTGCCGTTGCAGAGTGAGTGCAGGGTGAGTGTTGCTTGTACAGTGAGAGGCTGCATGCGCGCACACATAGGCACTGTTCACACACACACACAGGCACTACATATACACACCGGCACTGCGCACGCACACAGGAGCACTGATCACACACAGGCACTGTTCACACACAGGCACTGTTCACACACAGGCACTGTTCACGCACACAGACACTGCTCACAAACACATACACTACTCACACACACAGGCAATTTTCACACACACAGGCAATTTTCACACACACAGGCACTTCTCACACACACACAGGAACTTCTCACACACAGGCACTGTTCACACACAGACACTGCTCGCACACAGACAGTGCTCACACACACAGACACTGCTCACACACACAGACACTGTTCACACACACAGGCACTGTTCACACACACACAGGCACTGTTCACACACACAGGCACTACATACACACACAGGCTGCTCACACACACCGGCACTGCGCGCACACATAGGCACTGGTCACAGTGACTGCAGTGTGTGAGTGTGCAGGGTAAACAGTGTGAGTGTGCAGGGTGAACAGTGTGTAGTGAGTGCAGAGTGAGTGCGATGGTGACAGTGAGTGCAGAGTGAGTGCGAGAGTGACGGTGAGTGCAAGAGTGACAGTGAGTGCAGAGTGAGTGCGAGAGTGACAGTGAGTGCAGAGTGAGTGCGAGAGTGACAGTGAGTGTAGAGTGACAGTGAGTGCAGAGTGACAGTGACTGCAGTGTGTGAGTGTGCAGGGTAAACAGTGTGAGTGTGCAGGGTGAACAGTGTATAGTGAGTGCAGAGTGAGTGCGAGAGTGACTGTGAGTGCAGAGTGAGTGTGAGAGTGACAGTGAGTGCAGAGTGAGTGCAGAGTGACAGTGAGTGCAGAGTGAGTGCGAGAGTGACAGTGAGTGTAGAGTGACAGTGAGTGCAGAGTGACAGCGAGTGCAGACTGACTGCAGAGTGACAGTGACTGCAGTGTGTGAGTGTGCAGGGTAAACAGTGTGAGTGTGCAGGGTGAACAGTGTGTAGTGAGTGCAGAGTGAGTGCGAGTGTGACAGTGAGTGCAGAGTGAGTGTGAGAGTGACAGTGAGTGCAGAGTGAGTGCAAGAGTGGCAGTGAGTGCAGAGTGAGTGCAAGAGTGACAGTGAGTGCAGAGTGAGTGCGAGAGTGACAGTGAGTGCAGAGTGAGTGCGAGAGTGACAGTGAGTGTAGAGTGACAGTGAGTGCAGAGTGACAGTGACTGCAGTGTGTGAGTATGCAGGGTAAACAGTGTGAGTGTGCAGGGTGAACGGTGTATAGTGAGTGCAGAGTGAGTGCGAGAGTGACAGTGAGTGCAGAGTGAGTGCGAGAGTGACAGTGAGTGCAGAGTGAGTGCGAGAGTGACAGTGAGTGCAGAGTGAGTGCGAGAGTGACAGTGAGTGCAGAGTGACAGTGAGTGCAGAGTGAGTGCGAGAGTGACAGTGAGTGTAGAGTGACAGTGAGTGCAGAGTGACAGCGAGTGCAGACTGACTGCAGAGTGACAGTGACTGCAGTGTGTGAGTGTGCAGGGTAAACAGTGTGAGTGTGCAAGGTGAACAGTGTATAGTGAGCGCAGAGTTAGTGCGAGAGTGTGAGTGCAGAGTGAGTGCGAGAGTGACAGTGAGTGCAGAGTGAGTGCGAGAGTGACAGTGAGTGCAGAGTGAGTGCAAGAGTGATAGTGAGAGTGCAGAGTGACAGTGAGTGCAGAGTGAGTGCAGACTGACTGCAGAGTGAGTGTGACTGCAGAGTAACAGTGACTGCAGAGTGACAGTGACTGCAGTGTGTGAGTGTGCAGACACTGACACAGACACTGCTCACACTCACAGACACTGCTCACACACACACAGACACTGCACATACACACACAGACACTGTTCACACACACAGACACTGCTCGCACACAGACAGACACTGCTCACACACACACAGACACTGCTCACACACACAGACACTGTTCACACACACAGACACTGCTCGCACACAGACAGTGCTCACACACACAGACACTGCTCACACACACACAGACACTGCTCACACACACAGACACTGTTCACACACACAGACACTGCTCGCACACAGACAGTGCTCACACACACAGACACTGCTCACACACACAGACACTGCTCACACACACAGACACTGCTCACACACACAGACATTGCTCGCACACAGACAATGCTCACACACACACAGACACTGCTCGCACACAGACACTGCTCGCACACACAGACACTGCTCACACACACACAGACACTGCTCACACACACAGACACTGCTCACACACACAGACACTGTTCACACACACACACAGGCACTGTTCACACACACAGGCACTACATACACACACAGGCTGCTCACACACACCGGCACTGCGCGCACACATAGGCACTTGTCACAGTGCCTGCAGTGTGTGAGTGTGCAGGGTAAACAGTGTGAGTGTGCAGGGTGAACAGTGTGTAGTGAGTGCAGAGTGAGTGCGAGAGTTACTGTGAGTGCAGAGTGAGTGCGAGAGTGACCGTGAGTGCAGAGTGAGTGCAAGAGTGACAGTGAGTGCAGAGTGACAGTGAGTGCAGAGTGACAGTGAGTGCAGAGTGAGTGTGATTGACAGTGAGTGAAGAGTGCGTGTGAGTGCAGACTGAGTGCAGAGTGAGTGTGTGCAAAGTGAGTGTGAGAGCAACAGTGAGTGCAGAGTGAGTGTGAGAGTGACAGTGAGTGCAGAGTAAGTGCAGAATAACAGTGAGTGCAGAATGAGTGCGAGAGTGACAGTGAGTGCAGAGTGAGTGCGAGAGTGACAGTGAGTGCAGAGTGACAGTGAGTGCAGAGTGACAGTGAGTGCGAGAGTGACAGTGAGTGCAGAGAGAGTGACAGTGCAGAGTGAGTGCGAGAGTGACAGTGAGTGCAGAGTGACAGTGAGTGCAGAGTGACAGTGAGTGCGAGAGTGACAGTGAGTGCAAGAGTGACAGTGAGAGTTCAGAGTGACAGTGACTGCAGAGTGAGTGTGACTGCAGAGTGAGTGTGACTGCAGAGTAACAGTGACTGCAGAGTGACAGTGACTGCAATGTGTGAGTGTGCAGTGAAAACAGTGTGAGTGTGCAGGGTGAACAGTGTGTAGTGAGTGCAGAGTGAGTGTGAGGGTTACTGTGAGTGCAGAGTGAGTGCGAGAGTGAAAGTGAGTGCAGAGGGAGTGCGAGAGTGACAGTGAGTGCGAGAGTGACAGTGAGTGCAGAGTGACAGTGAGTGCAGAGTGAGTGTGATTGACAGTGAGTGAAGAGTGCATGTGAGTGCAGACTGAGTGCAGAGTGAGTGTGAGAGCAACAGTGAGTGCAGAGTAAATGCAGAATAACAGTGAGTGCAGAATGACAGTGAGTGCAGAGTGAGTGCGAGTGACAGTGAGTGCAGAGTGAGTGCGAGTGACAGTGAGTGCAGTGAGTGCAGAGTGAGTGCAGAGTGACAGTGAGTGCAGAGTGAGTGCAGAGTGACAGTGAGTGCAGTGTGAGTGCAGAGTGACAGTGACTGTAGAGTGAGTGCAGAGTGACAGTGAGTGCAGAATGAGTGCAGAGACAATGAGTGCAGAGTGAGTGCAGAGTGACAGTGAGTGCAGAATGAGTGCAGAGTTACAGTGTGTGCAGAGTGAGTGTGTGCAGAGTGAGTGTGAGAGCAACAGTGAGTGCAGAGTGAGTGCGAGAGTGACAGTGAGTGCAAAGTGAGTGCAGAATGACAGTGAGTGCAGAATGACAGTGAGTGCAGAGTGACAGTGAGTGCGGAGTGAGTGCAAGTGACAGTGAGTGCAGAGTGACAGTGAGTGCAGAGTGACAGTGAGTGCAGAGTGACAGTGAGTGCAGAGTGACAGTGAGTGCAGAGTGAGTGTAGAGACAGTGAGTGCAGAGTGACAGTGAGTGCAGAGTGATTGCAAAGTGAGTGCAAAGTGAGTGTAGAGTGACAGTGAGTGTAGAGTGACAGTGTTAGACGGACCGGGAGGGTCGGCCGAGATTACGGGGAGAGGTCTCCAGGGAGAGCCGTCTCCAACGACTGTACAGATAAGTAACTTCCCCCCCACAGACGGACACCACACAAGGTTGAAGGTTAACGAGACTTTATATGCAATTCTTAGGTTACGATAGTATGATACAAGGAGGTCTGGACTCAGGGGTCCCCTCGGTTCTGATCTCTTTGAGGAAAAGGGTAGCGGGACAGTCTTAATTACCAATGAGGTCAAAATAGCTCACAATCCTCGAGCTCGGCGTTCTTAGATGGTCGGGCCGTGGAGGAGCCAAGCAGGTCCCGAGGTAGATGAAGGGCGACGGTCCGCGGCGGAGCCTGCAGGTCCCGGTGAAAGATGACGGTTACAACGGTCCGCGGCCACGCCAGCAGATCCGGACGACGATGAAGGATGAAGGTTACGACGACTGTGGCAGCGCCAACAGGCAGGACGATGGTGCACAGGACAGAGCTACGGCAGCGCCAGTAGTCCGTCCAGGATGAGTTCCTCTTTACGTCTCTCGACTCCAAGATACAACTGCCTTCCTGCTCTGGAGCTGCCCCAGTTATAGGGCTGGTGTGCTTTGATGTCCGGACCCTCGCACTTGGAGGTCGGGAGGTCCGGGATGAGGGAGTCCAGACACCCAGCAGGGGGGTGGAGCCAGCGCCCGGGGAGGCGATGGGCGAGCGGCACTGGGCGGGGGAGAGCCATCGGCACCTCTTTCTCCCATTGACTTGCCAAGTAGCCCGCTCACCTCCTGGGTGGAGGGTGGTGCCGGAATGTCTGAGGCCGGGCTAGGCCCAGGGTTGAGGTCGATCGGGGGCCAGGCGGCCTCGTGGCGAAGTGTCCAAGATGGCGGCCCGGGCTGGGCGCATGGGCCGGCAGTGGATCGGACCCACGAGGTTATCATGCTCGAGGGCAAGGGTCCCTGAGGGGACGTAGGACGTGCAATGGAGGTGTGTGGTGCTTGCGTGACTGGGCTCGGGCCTGGTCGAGCCGGGGGAGAGCGGCCCGTCATGTGGCCTGTCCAACATGCGTCCCCCCCAGCTGAAGGCGGGGAGAGTTACCCATCCTCTTGGGGACTCTCTTCGTCGAGGCGGAAAAACCGGGACAGGCCATCCGCGTTGGCGTGGTCGGACCCAGGCCGGTGTTCGACTGTGAAGTCCATACCTTGCAAGGAGATGGACCAGCGTAGCAATTTTGGGTTCTCCCCCCGCATGTGCATCAACCACTGCAGGGGTCGGTGGTCAGTCTGCACCCGAAAGTGGGTGCCAAAAAGGTAGGGCCGGAGCTTCTTGAGGGCCCATACCACAGCGAAGGCTTCCCTCTCTATGGTGCTCCAGCGTTGTTCCCGTGGTAGGAGTCTCCGGCTGATGAAGGCCACCGGTTGATCAAGGCCTTCGGTGTTCACTTGGGACAGGACCGCCCCAATGCCCTGGTCGGAGGCGTCCGTCTGGACGACGAACTCCCGGCTGTAGTCTGGGGCCTGGAGCACAGGAGCGGAACACATGGCGGCCTTTAATTGTTCGAATGCCGCTTGACACTCTGGGGTCCAGTTCACCTTCTTGGGCTGATTTTTTGACGTGAGTTCGGTGAGAGGCCCCACGATGGTACCATAGTCTTTCACGAACCTTCGGTAGTAGCCCGTGAGGCCCAGGAAGGCTCGCACCTCAGTTTGAGTGATAGGGGGTTGCCAGTTCTGGATGGCGGCAATTTTCAGCTGTAGAGGGGCCACTAGGCCGCTTCCCACCTGGTGTCCGAGGTAGGTCACTGACCCTTGTCCAATTTGGCATTTGCTAGCCTTGATCGTAAGGCCAGCTCGCTGAAGGGCTTGCAGCACTGCCTGGAGGTGGTGGAGGTGCTCGGTCCACTGGTGGCTGTACACAGCGATGTCGTCCAGGTAGGCGGCGCTGAACTCTTCGAGCCCCGCCAGGACCTGATTGACGAGCCGTTGGAAAGTCGCTGGGGCATTCTTCATGCCGAAGGGCATGACCGTAAAATGATAGTGGCCATCGGGGGTGGAGAAGGCAGAACGTTCTTGTGCTCGGGGTGTGAGGCCGATCTGCCAATAACCTGCCGTCAGGTCGAAGATGCTGAGGTAGCGGGCAGCGCCCATTCGGTCGACCAGTTCATCTGCCCGGGGGATGGGGTGTGCGTCCGTTCTGGTGACTTCATTCAGGCCCCGGTAGTCGACACAGAACCGGAGTTCAGGTGTGGTTCCGGGGGCGGCTGCTTCGGGGACCAGTACGACCGGGCTGGCCCATGGACTGTCTGAGGGCTCGATGACCCCGAGCGTGAGCATCTTAGCTACTTCCGCCTGGATGCAGGCCCGTACCCGATCAGGTACGCGGTAGGCCCGGTGGCGGATAGGAGGGCTGTCTCCGGTGTCCACATCGTGCACACACCAGGAAGTGACACCTGGGGTGAGGGAGAACAGACTGGCGAACCGTGATAGGAGGGCTTGGCACTCTTGGCGTTGTTCTCTGGTGAGGGTCTCCGAGAGTCGGACCCCATCCACGGAGCCGTCTTGCTCCTGGGTCCGCAAGAGGTCAGGGAGAGGCTCGGAGTCGTCTTCAACCCCATTGTCTGTGGCCATCAGTAGGCTGAGTTCTGTTCGTGCAAAGTGGGGCTTCAGTCTGTTGGTGTGGAGGACTCGGAGTGGATTCCGGGAGGACTCCATATCGATCAGATAGGTGGCAGGACCTTTGCGCTCGATTACCTTGAAGGGTCCCGTCCATTTGTCTTGGAGAGCGCACGGCTCTGTGGGGGACATTACCCAGACCTGTTGCCCCGGCTCGAATTCGATGGGTGAGGCGTTCTGGTCATACCATTTTTTCATGTCCTCTTGACTGGCCTCTAGGTTGGCTTTTGCTAGGTCTCTGAACCGCCGGGACTGGTTGCGGAGGGTGAGGAGGTACCGGAAGACATCTGGAGGGTTCTTTGCCGGAGGCATCTCCCAGCCTTCTTTGATCAGGCTGAGCGGCCCCCGCACTGGGTGCCCATAGAGCAGTTCGAAGGGGCTGAAGCCTAAGGATTTCTGTGGGACCTCCCGGTAGGCGAAGAGGAGGCACGGCAGCAGCACATCCCACTGGCGACGGAGGGGCTCTTCCAATCCCCCGATCATCCCTTTTAGCGTGCGATTGAACCGCTCAACAAGTCCGTTTCCTTGGGGGTGATAGGGGGTCGTGAAGCGGTAGGTGACCCCACACTGTTGCCAGAGGGACTTCATATATTTAGAAATAAAGTTCGTGCCTCTGTCACTGACGACTTCTCGGGGGAACCCCACACGGGAGAAGATCCCCATCAGGGCCCGGCCGACCACTGGGGCTGTCACGGTCCGGAGAGGAATAGCCTCAGGGTAGCGGGTGGCGTGGTCCACTAGTACCAGGATGAAGCGATGGCCTTGTCTTGTACGCGGGTCCAGGGGTCCCACAATGTCTATCCCGACCCTCTCAAATGGGGTCGTGACTACTGGAAAGGGTTGCAGGGGGGCCTTTAATTTGCGGCCGCTCTTCCCACTGGCTTGGCACGTGGGGCAAGATCGGCAATGCTGGTGCACATCGTTTCTCATTTTGGGCCAGAAGAAGTGGGTCACTAGGCGGCTGTAGGTTTTATCTTGTCCCAGGTGCCCTGCCAGGGGGACATCGTGGGCCAGATTTAGCAGGAAGTCTCTAAAGCGGAGGGGCACCACTAGTACTCGGTTGGCCCCCAGCTCGGCGATTCGTTGCTCGCTGTATAATAGATCATTGTCCCAGTAGACCCAATGAGTTCCGGAGGTGTCCCCTGCGCTTTGGGCGAGCGCTTGTTGTCGGAGTCCCTCAAGGGAGGGGCAGGTCTTCTGTTCCTGACGAAATTGTTCTTGTGTGGGTCCCCCTTCTTGAGCCCACTGGTCAAGATTAGCGAGGTCGGAAGGTTGAGCAAGTTCGAGGGGGGTGCCATGGTCGGGGGTCTCGGCGGGGGCGACCGGAGGCGGTGGCGCCGGCCATTCTGGTTCTTCCGGGTGATGGTTGGCACGGGCGGCCATGGACCGGGTGGTGACACACGCCCAGTCTGGGACGCCCAACATCCCCAAGTGTTCTTTTCGCTCCACGGCTGCCCACGGGGAGCTTTCCAGATCATTTCCGAGAAGGCAGTCCACGGGGGCGTCGTCTCGGACTGTTACCTTCAACATGCCGGAGACCCCTCCCCACTCAAAGGGGACGCAGGCCATCCGACACAGACTCTCCGAGTTGTCGGCTGATCGCACAGGGCAGAGAATGTTCGGTAGATATTGTTCTGGGGTCACCAGATGACAGCGGACGGCTGTCACACTGGCCCCGGTGTCTCGAAGGGCTTCGGCCCGTTGTCCATTGATGCTCACCCATTGGCTGTACTTCTGGGTGTTAGCGGGTAGGGGGACCCGCGGGACCATGTCTCTTCCCCCTAAGCACGCGAGAGTCATGGCGGCTGGCTCCCACTCTTGATACTCTTGCTCGTCTGTTTCTTGTTCCTCGGAGATCTGTTCCTCCCCTAGTGCCGCGGCGGCCACATGGCGGGGTTTTGGACTCTGATACTGCGGGCAGCTTGGGTCGTTTGCATAGTGGCCGACTCGTTGGCATCGGTGACATGTAACATTGGCTCTGTACCCCGGTCGCGCCGGGGTGCTGCCCCGGTTGGCCGGGGGGGTGGTGCTGGTAGTGGGGGCGGCCGGAGTGTTGTCTCTTCCTCGTCCTTGGCCCCCTCCTCCTCCTCTGGGTCGGTGGTGACCATTGTTGTTCCTGTTCTGCTCGTAGGACCCATTCCGGCCCACTCTGGTGATCTCCCACCGGTCAGCTTCGGCTGCGAGCTGCCGGGGATCGGTTAACTTGCTGTCGAGGAGGTGTTGGCGCAGTTCAATGAAGCAATTGTTGGACAGATGCTCCCATACCATCAGATTGAATAGCTGCTCGTAGGTCGTGACGTTGTTCCCTCTGATCCAGCCTTCGAAGGCTCGGCTAAAGTACGTTACATAGTCCACCCAAGTTGTACCTGGAATGCGTGTGCAGTCTCGGAACCTCTGGCGGTACATCTCGGGCGTGAGGCCATAGCGGGTGAGGAGGGCCGCTTTCATATGGTCGTAGGAGGTCATCTGGTGGTCTGGGAGCTGTAACAGAGTATCGCGGCCCTCATTGAGGAATTTGCCCCATAAGCCGGCTCCCCAGTCGGCTCTATCGATCCGGTGCGCAGTCATCGCGATTTCATAGGCCTTAAACCATTGCTGGATGTCGTCTTCTCGAAAATATTCTCGGACCACATCCTTGGGGATGTGCACTTTTTTCTCCGTGGTCCCTGGGGTGGACGGTCTGTCGGGCACCCCTAACTCTTTATTTTGTTTGCGCAGGTTGATCTCGGCTAGGTTCCGTTCGTGCTCGTACGTTAGTCTTTTTTCCTCGAGCTCCCTTTGCCTCTGTTTCTCCTCTCTTTCTTCTCGGAGGCGAAGGTGCTCTAAGTTTATTTTTTGCTCGGCCAATTTGAGTTCTATGTCCATCTTGAGTCGGGCCATTTCGAGTTCGTGTAGTCGGGCTTTTTCTCTTTCTTGGATCTCGTCTTGCGAGAGACTGGTTCTTTGCCCCTCAGGGGCCGTGTTGGTATTTTTCGCGGTGCTTTGCTCAGGGGCTTCGACATCCCCGGTCTCTGCCCAAGATTCTAGGGCATGCTTAAAATCGTCCTTGGTACTTAGTCCGGTGGTAGCGATACCTAGTTCGATGCAGAACTGCTTTAGTTCACGATGGCTGTATTCCTCTAGTTTTTCCATTTGGAACTTCTCAGTTGATCCGCTCTCTTTAGTCGACATTGTTGTTCGTTGTGGGGTGAGCTACTCTCTGTACGTTATGCGGTGATTCGGATCGCGCCGCTGGCCACCAATGTTAGACGGACCGGGAGGGTCGGCCGAGATTACGGGGAGAGGTCTCCAGGGAGAGCCGTCTCCAACGACTGTACAGATAAGTAACTTCCCCCCACAGACGGACACCACACAAGGTTGAAGGTTAACGAGACTTTATATGCAATTCTTAGGTTACGATAGTATGATACAAGGAGGTCTGGACTCAGGGGTCCCCTCGGTTCTGATCTCTTTGAGGAAAAGGGTAGCGGGACAGTCTTAATTACCAATGAGGTCAAAATAGCTCACAATCCTCGAGCTCGGCGTTCTTAGATGGTCGGGCCGTGGAGGAGCCAAGCAGGTCCCGAGGTAGATGAAGGGCGACGGTCCGCGGCGGAGCCTGCAGATCCCGGTGAAAGATGACGGTTACAACGGTCCGCGGCCACGCCAGCAGATCCGGACGACGATGAAGGATGAAGGTTACGACGACTGTGGCAGCGCCAACAGGCAGGACGATGGTGCACAGGACAGAGCTACGGCAGCGCCAGTAGTCCGTCCAGGATGAGTTCCTCTTTACGTCTCTCGACTCCAAGATACAACTGCCTTCCTGCTCTGGAGCTGCCCCAGTTATAGGGCTGGTGTGCTTTGATGTCCGGACCCTCGCACTTGGAGGTCGGGAGGTCCGGGATGAGGGAGTCCAGACACCCAGCAGGGGGGTGGAGCCAGCGCCCGGGGAGGCGATGGGCGAGCGGCACTGGGCGGGGGAGAGCCATCGGCACCTCTTTCTCCCATTGACTTGCCAAGTAGCCCGCTCACCTCCTGGGTGGAGGGTGGTGCCGGAATGTCTGAGGCCGGGCTAGGCCCAGGGTTGAGGTCGATCGGGGGCCAGGCGGCCTCGTGGCGAAGTGTCCAAGATGGCGGCCCGGGCTGGGCGCATGGGCCGGCAGTGGATCGGACCCACGAGGTTATCATGCTCGAGGGCAAGGGTCCCTGAGGGGACGTAGGACGTGCAATGGAGGTGTGTGGTGCTTGCGTGACTGGGCTCGGGCCTGGTCGAGCCGGGGGAGAGCGGCCCGTCATGTGGCCTGTCCAACAGACAGTGAGTGCAAAGTGAGTGCAGAGGGACAGTGAGTGCAGAGTGAGTGCACAGTGACCGTGAGTGCAGAGTGAGTGCACAGTGACCGTGAGTGCAGAGTGAGTGCACAGTGACCGTGAGTGCAGAGTGAGTGCAGAGTGACAGTGAGTGCAGAGTGAGTGCGAGAGTGACAGTGAGTGCAGAGTGACTGCAGAGACAATGTATAAGGGTGCAGGGTGCACATTGTGTGAGTGTGCAGAATGAGTGTGCAGGATAAACAGTGTGTGACTATGCAGGGTGACATTGGGAGTGTGCGGGTGAGCAGTGTGACACACATACCACACACACACACCATACTCACACCACACACACATACACCACTCAAACATAACACACACACAAACCACACACACCTCACTCTCTCAACACCACACACTCGTCACCACTCACCACAACACACTCACCACCACACACTCACCCCCACAGACTCACCCCCACAGACTCACCACCACACACTCACCACCACACACTCACCACCACACACTCACCACTACACACAAAACAACACACACAACAACACACCCCTAGCCGTCAATGAATGCTTTCACCAGGCACAAACACCAACAACCATCAATGTACGCTTTCACCAAAAACAAACACGACCATGCATCAGTGCCGCTAAACACCCAAGCACACAACAAACAATGTCAGTGCAACTTTCACCAAACACACACACACACCAACAGCTGACAGTTCACCAGCCACTTTTTCAATTGGCACAATCATCAACAGCTGTCAGTGCACCCTTTCACCAACGGCACACATTACCATCCAGCTCTGTACGCTTGACAGCCACACTCAGTAACAGCACTTACTGCATGCTTCCACCTGTCATACACACCTCAAGCCACCACTACACGCTTCCACCAAACACAGCCATCACTGCACAATTCCCACAGGCACACACATCCACCACCCATCAATTCACACACGAATTGATAACGCATCCACCAATTAATATTGTATGTATCGCACTATGCTGCACTTTACCTTTTAATGATAATGCGTTAAAGTGCAGCATGCCACCATTGATAACATTCCAATCCAACACACATGTCTCCAACACACACCACATGCTTCCTCTCCAAAACACATTGCCATTTACAATGCCATTATCTCTAACTCAAACAAACCCGAGCCCTAATGCATTCCTAATGCTTGTTCCTTTGTGTAAAGACCTTTCATTGTTTGAGTTCCCCCAAGTCTGTTTTCCATGTGTGTCCATGTCACTGACTTGTGTTTATAGAAAATAGGGCACTTTCACTACTGGTGCTGTGGTTTTGACAAAGACCGGGCAGGTTGAAAAGCATCAGCCTTAAAAACTTCTTTGAAAAATCTGTTGGAGTGCGGGCGTCTTCTTGTGCGTCAGCGAGATTACAATTCTGCACCAATACCCGAGTCCTGCGCCCGTCTTGCCCTGCACCAACCCCACGAGGTGGAATAGGTCGGAAGAACTACAGGGAGCAGTTTCATGCTTCAGTGAGTCAAAAAACCAACAGCAACTGCCAGGGGACTTTCCTGTCCTAACATCTTAAAATTATTAGGTACACACATCTCTTCCAACCTCCTTCAATACTCACCCGTAACTCTTGCCCTTCTGAACTAGGGGTCGACTCATAACACGGTCACCTCACCTGAACACCTGATCACTCCATCACAAAAGCTGCCAATGGGGGGTTACACGTCTTTACCAACAAAGGGGAATTGATCAACCTTAAAATTGGTGCCAAATCTCAACAGCTCTTGAGCGTAAAAGAGACCACAGCACTGCTCTTCCGGCATTTATCTGCCTACTCACTGATATCACGTATGGGAGGTGTTTGTCGGTGTGAGATGCAGGGGTATCTAGGGAGTGAAGTCTGAGGAGCAGAAAGAAAATACAAGGGGATGAGAAGGGTGGAAATACAGGAGCGAGAGTGAGAAAGATAAAAGATGGTCCTACATGGAAATAACGATGCCTTTGGGAGTGCATTTATCTAATTATATGAAGAACAAATGGAAGGGAGAATGTGTGGATGTTTCCAAGTTATTCCACAGAGAGATACCAGTGAAAGAGGGATCAAAGGAAAAGTGGGAGCTGCCGGACATTCTGGGATTCTAGTAAATATTGAGACATGGACATCAGTGTTTTTAATCTACACCGCTGTATACTGGTGTATACTGCAAGCGTTTCGCTGATGGAGCAGGTGTATACTAGTGTATACTGCAAGCGTTACGCTGATAGCGCCGCTGAATACTAGTGTATACTGCAAGCCTTACGCTGATGGAGCCGGTGTATACTAGTGTATACTGCAAGCGTTACGCTGATAGAGGCGCTGAATACTAGTGTATACTGCAAGCCTTACGCTGATGGAGCCGGTGTATACTAGTGTATACTGAAGCGTTACGCTGATAGCGCCGCTGAATACTAGTGTATACTGCAAGCCTTACGCTGATAGAGCTGGTGCTTCCCCCAGGTTCATTGATGTTATCCGGGTCTTTGCATCGAATAGAGACACTGAGGAGTTCAGAGCTCTTTTGAGCATCAATACAGAGAAGTCCTGGGGGGGAAGTTGATTCAGAGCTGGGGTTGCAGTGGATGGCACATCAAGTGGTATGCCGACTCAGTACCACTCTTTCGGGGTTGTCCCTCCGGTGGGGGGTGGGAAGCTATGAAAGAGGAGAGCCCGGGGTCCCAGAAGTGTCATGTTGGGCATTTAACAGTTGTAGGAAGGTGGAACCTGACTACATGGTTGCCCCACTTTTTTCCTGGTGTTTTAATGGTTTTTGACTTAGTTTGGCTGGGAACCTGCTATTCAGGTCCCCAGCCTATCTTTTTCCTCTCTATAATGATTCCATGTACTTTAGGTACACTCCAGTTTGGTTACTAGGGTACCCTTATAAGTCCCTAGTATGTGGTAACTTAGGAACAGCGGACATATGTACCCCAGAGGCCTACCAGGGGCTGCAGCATGTATTGTGCCACCCCTGGGAAGCTTTCCAAAATGACACCACAGGACTGCTACTGCAGCCTGGGTAAGGTGGTATATGCAGCCCTTACTTAGATATGTTGCCTATATCTACCTTAAATCATTACACATATAAACCTATCATTCACCCCTATGGCAGGCCTTATCAATCCTGAAGGCAGGGTGCTGGGTTTTGTGTGAAAGGATGCCCATGCAAGAGCAGGGCCCCTTCAGTATCTATTCTCTGGAGTTGTTCTGTGATGCAGCCAGACCATATACTCTTAAGTGCATTATATCCTCACTGTAAATGCTAACTTTGGAATGGCTGCGCAGAAACACTTTGGGATCATGCCTCCCAGCCAGTCCTGGATGATGAGTGAGAGACATGTACACACTGGAACACACGGTACCAGTTTAAAAGAGCCCTGGCATCACGAAATGGATGTTGCAGCCACAGACACAAGTCTGGCCCCCTGCTGCTGGAAGAAACTCCTCTGCTTTACAAAAAGAGAGACCCACACTTCACGGTATTTCAAGAAGTATTATTCTAATTGAAATGATAAACAAAAACTAATGTGTTTATCTCGGCGATTATTTATGCCTTTTATTCATACTTTTTTAGAAAGAGAGATACTATTTTTTAGCAAGAGAAGACAATATCCTTCACATATATGGCCACACAATCTTGTTGTCTTAATTATACAAAAACATATATACAAAAAATGAAAACATACAGTTAACACAAATCATTACATTCTATGGAAGAAACTCCGGCAGGGGATGCCTGGAAAATAGGTTTCCTGTCACAGGGAGGTGTTACCACCTCCCAGACAGGCTTTAGTGTATTGGGGCTGGGTGGGTGCACTCCAAGAGTGCTTTGAACTCTGCACTGGGGGCACATTTTGGTGTCTCTGTGCATAGCCCAGTTCAAACCGGTTACAGAGGCTACCAACCCCTTCTCTGGGGCAAAACTGGACAAATGAAATGGGTGTAGCCACCCCTCTTTCCAGACCCTCCCATAGGTCGGTCCCCAGAGTATGTCCAACCCCTTCCTTGGGTATAAGGAAGGAACCCCTAGCAACAGGACTTTAAATTACCCCTGGACGAAACTTTACTACAGAATTCCCAGAACTTCGACGATCTATCCGGCTAGATGACTGAAGAATCTCCCTTGGAGTAAAGGAGTTATTCCCCTGCTTGGCAGGCACCTAAGACGCATCTGCCGGTTTGCATCTTCAAAGCTCCCCCGGACTCCATAGTATTTGCAACACAGGAGGAGGGTTTCCAGACTTCCCAGAGGCCGAACCGAGTCCCCAGCAAAGCTGAGACCCTTAGCCCTCGTGGGTACTGTGGAACCGGAAGCCCTGGCCACCGTGCACATTTGCAAGTGCATTAGCTTCTCGACGTTACTGGAGGCTGTGCTTTGGGTTACTTGTAGCCCAGACCCGAACACTTTTTCCATCGAAGATTACTGGCCTACACTTCACAAGTGTTCCGTGAGCCGGCCCTTTGTGTTTTCATTCACGGTACCTTCGCGATCCCTGGTCCGTCGACTGGTGGGTCTCTGAGAAGGCAACTTTGACTTTCCATGGGCTTTCCTGGTTGCTCCAGACGTGCCCTGACTCTCCACCACTTGGTGAATCCCCTGGACCTTGCTGGTCCGCACCGAAGCATCTTTCCTCTTCCTGCGTGGGTTGCTGTTGTCAATCTTGTTGGGTCCAATCCTGGCACCGACAGCGCAGCACTCGACATCCATCGTGGGACAGCTCGAATCCAGCTCTTGGTCCTGTCAGCCACCTTTGACACGGTCTGCCACCACACACTACGAACGCGCCTCCACAACGCCGGGATCCAAGAGAAGGCCCTGGACTGGACCACCTCCTTCCTCTCTGGCAGAACACAGAGCGTCCGCCTTCCCCCCTTCCGCTCCGAAGCCACCGAGATCATCTGCGGCGTACCCCAGGGCTCATCCCTCAGCCCGAGTCTGTTTAACATCTACATGGCACCACTCGCCTACGTCGCCCGTCGGCACAACCTCAACGTCATCTCCTACGCCAATGACACCCAGCTGATCCTCTCCCTCACCAAGGACCCCCACACTACCAAAACCAACCTTCACGAAGGAATGAATGCCATCGCTGAATGGATGAGGAACAGCCGACTGAAGCTGAACTCGGACAAGACGGAGGTCCTCAACCTCGGATCCACCCCTTCGGCCGGGGACGACTCCTGGTGGCCGACCGCACTAGGAACCGCTCCAACACCCACCGACCACACACGCAAACTAGGGGTCATCCTCGACTCCACCCTCTCCATGACTAAACAGGTCTCCTCCTCCTGCTTCAATACCCTCCGCATGCTCCGCAGGATCTACAAGTGAATCCCCACTGAAATGAGAAGAACGGCACCCAGGCCCTTGTCAGCAGCAGGTTGGGCTACGGAAACACCCTCTACGCAGGAACCCAGTTTATTGGGGGCACTAAAGTTTAAAACGCCATGGATCTCGGGAGGAGGGTGGTAGCAAATTGGCACGCCACCCTGAATGAAGAACTTCGGGGTCCGGCAATCTAGGGCGTCTGCAGGTACCAAGCGCCCCCCAATAAACATGGTTCCACTCCAATCATTTTTGGAATCCTAGACAACTATCTTTATTTTTAACACATTTAACCTCAGGATAGGGTGGGCCTTGGCGCGCACATACCACCGGGGTTCAAAAAACACACGATTTGTATATATTTTAAATTCACTGGTCCTGATGAATGCCTGATAGAACACTTCACATAGGCTGAAACATGTTGACCGACCTCACATTAGGATAACAGTGGACTTTTAATTTGGTCTGTTATCCTGTATTTACTTTTATCCCTGTCCAATTGGAGAAATGAATAAAACTTCTTTTTTTTACTCAATTGGCGATTTTATCTTTCACTTCACATTCACAAAACCAGCTCCGCAGTAATCTGGCGTTGTAGCACAACGGGGTGGCACTCGGCCACTCCCGGTGGGGCCCGATGATGAAGCATGTCACCGACCATGTCAAGAAAACCCACTGAGGTTTCTCGCAAGCAACTTAAATAATGTGTCAAGGCAACCTTTTTGCTGCATTTTGCTGTCATTCTTAAAATTGACGCTCCTACGTTGTTGTTTTGTATCTAAACCCGAGGGGAATAGGAGCGTTCCTGGTCTCCCTTCCTCTCTTGTTGTTACTAGTAGTCTCCTTTCATTTGGCCATTCACGAAATTATAGACTGGTAAAACAAGCTGCTTTACATTCTTTCAAGACTTAGCCTGAAGGCTGCTCTCCATAGGTACCACTTTCAAATAAGGTTGTCTTTAACCTATCACCTCTAAGGGGTTGTTTGGAATGGTGCAATGTGCCCACTATAACTAGTGGACAGCATATACCAGGCCAACTACTCACATTGGTGTGCAGCGGTTGGGATTCAAGCTTGCCATTGTTTTATAAGATAATCTCTAGTAAGTGACTCACTGAAAACCACTAAAGGTACCTGAGGTACATATAATTCAAGCTTAAACTACAGTAAGTTCTACTGAACTTGGAGTTGTGTGTCAAGGACTTAGCACACTGTTTCTACAACTCAAGAGAGTTTAGTAGGCCATACTAGAGGTAGGTACACCACACCACACTAGTGATGTCTTCAAGACCAGGAACCAGTGGGTCCCTGCCAGACGTCAGTGGACTGCTGGCATCTAAGTATGACAAACTCCCATCCTTGGAATTGAGAGCATTGTGTACTACTAGGAGATTGAAGACAGGAAAAAGTGCAAACTCCCAACGCCTCATAGAGGTACTTCTGTTGGATGCTCTCAGAAAGACCTCAGGGTCTGAAGGGGTAGGCAGCAGAGGAGGAAAGGGATAGGGGTGAAGGTACCCAGGACCAGACCTCTGAAGCTGACCAGGAAGATGGCAATGATCTTAACCTGGAAGATACAACTCATCTTGGAAATGAGGAAGATGGCCATGATGGCCCTCTCTTTACTCCACCTGAGAGAGTTGAGGGTGTGCTTAGAAGGTCAAGATCTCATGAGTCTATCCATTCTGACACATCTATAGGGACCTCTGTTTCTTCTCACAGGAGGGAATCCTCCCATGAGAGGAAAGAAAGTCTGCTCAAGTATGAGAAAGCTCAGCTTAGAATCAGAAGAGAGCATATGGCCTTAGAAAGGGTGTCCCTAGAGCTTCAAAAACTAGAAGGAAGCTGGGGCTAGAGCCCCGAGGTGGCAGCAACATCCCTAGTGGTAGAGAAAGATCTCATGACCATAGGAACCTAAGCGAGATTGTCCCTCCCTACCAGAGTGAGGATGATATCCACAAATGGATTAATGCACTGGAAAAGGGCTGTAAAGTTCAGAGGGTCCCCCAGGAGCAGTGGGCAGCAATCGTGTGGCTCTCCTTTGCAGACAAAGGTAGAGATATGCTCCTCACTGTTAGAGAGGAGAATGCAGATAATTATACAGTCTTGAAGAGTGCTCTGATTGAAGGGTTTGGCTTAACCACCTAGCAATACAGGTTAAAGTTCAGAGACACGCAAAAGGCACAGACTCAAGACTGGGTTGACTTTGTAGATTGT
Source organism: Lissotriton vulgaris (assembly GCF_964263255.1). Lineage (NCBI taxonomy): Eukaryota > Metazoa > Chordata > Amphibia > Caudata > Salamandridae > Lissotriton > Lissotriton vulgaris. The sequence goes on along the minus strand of NW_028253855.1, from coordinate 827,540 downwards.
GCCACCAAGGCTCTGGAAGGTTGGATGCATGTCAGTAAGTTGTGGGATTTCAAAGGATTGTACAACTTAATTAGGAGGGAGCAGATCCTTAATAATTGTCAAAACCTGCTTTTACCCCAGTATCTGGTGGAGTCTAATCTGACCATTCCCCAAGAATTGGGAAAGAAGGCAGACAAATGGGTCAGAACCAGGGTAAGGCCTAATAATCAAGGTGGTGACCAAAAGAAAGACTCTACCATGTCCCAAGAGGAAGGTGGGGATAAATCAAAACAAGTCCCCTACAGGGCCCCAAAAGTCCACTTCTGGGGGTGGGTCTCAAACTCCTTCCCCTCCTGAAAAGAAACAATATTGCCATGTTTGTAAAAAGATTGGTCACTGGAAAACTGATCCCGGTTGCCTCAGGATTGGCAATAACGAAAATGTTCCTCCACCTAACCCTACCACTCCTCCTGGTACTACTAGTAGTAATCCCCCAGGCGTTAGTGTTGCACCCAAAATGTTAGGTGCATTCTCATGGGGAACAGAGGTGGGCCCTAGTTTAGACAGGCCCCCCTCTCAAGCCTCCTTAGTCTGTGATGGTGGCATGGGATTTGCCACTTTTACCATGAGTCCCAATGCTTTGGGCAGGTACAGGCAGGAGCCCATAATCAATGGTCAGAAATCTGTGGCATTCAGGGACACAGGGGCTAGTGTCACCATGGTGACAGGGAATCTAGTCCCCCCTCAACAACTTTTACCTGAGTTTAAATACCAGGGGCCCGATGTAGGTAGGCAAATACCGGTCTGTAACAGCCGAAATTCGGTAATTTCGCCCGTTACCAACCGGTATTTGGAAAATGAGATGTAGGGCAACCTAAATTACAGATTCTGTCATTTTAAAGAATCAGTAATTTTACAGATTCGGTAAAATTACCGATTCTGTAAAATTACCTAATCTGTATTATGAGATGCAGGTAGCACTGTAATCAGTGCTACAGGGCTTTAAGAATTTGTTATTTGCCACCAACTAGAGGTTGATGGTAAATAATGAAAAGCCTTGAAAAAGCATTTTTTTGCTTTTCAGACGCTGCCATGTTGCAGACATATCTGCAACATGTGCACCCATACCCGATAGAGGGGTGCGACAGGGTGTCAAAGTGACACCCTGCCACCCTTCAATGTTTCCCCCAATTACCGAATCGGTATTTACCGATTCGGTAATTGACATTCATTCCTATGGGCCTCTAGGCCCATAGAAATGAATGGCAATTACCGAACCGGTAAATACTGATTCGGTAATTACGGAATCTTACCGATTCGGTAATTTAAAAAGAGAAATTACCTACATCCCATTTACCTACTCTTAAATACCGAATCGGTATGATTCTGTATTTAAGAGTAGGTAAATCGAGATTACCTACATCGGGCCCCAGGTGACTAACATTGATGGTGTCAGAACAGATTACCCCATGGCCATAGTCAATCTCAGCTGGGGAGCGGGCCGACCGCACTGGGAACAGCTACAAGACCTACCGACCACGCACGCAGCCTAGGGGTCATCCTCGACTCCACCCTCTCCATGACTAAACAGGTCAACGCCTTCTCCTCCTCCTGCCTCAACACCCTCTGCATGCTCCGCGGGATCTACAAGTGTATCCCCACTGAAATGAGAAGACCCAAAAAGAGTGGCAGTGTCCCCAAACTTGCCTGTAGATTGCTTGATGGGCAATGATCTAGAAATTTCAGCCTGGGCTGAAGTTGGACACCAAGCCCATCTGACAAGGCCCTCCATACCGGAAAACCAGAATACTTGGCAAACAAGCTCAAAAAAGCAGGCCAAGCTAGAAATTTGAGAAGCTCTAACTCCCTGCTGCTCATCCTACCAAAAACCAGAAAGAAGAGAACTGCGGACTGCTCCTTCACAGGAAATGCCCCCAAAATATGGAGCTCTATCGCCCGCACATCAGAACCATACCGTCCTATGCGGAATTCAAGAGCCAACTCAAATCCTTGTTCCTTATCCGTTCCCTAGGTCGTGGGTAACTAGGATCAGCAAGCATCCTCAGAACTATGTGGTATCTCTGTATCCTATTACCAAGAAGTCCTACTGTACGAACTTTTCCTCCTCCCAAATTGTCTTTGTTGATCGCCTTTACTTGTTACGTGTCTTGTTGTTCACCTTTTTATTCCTTTTACTGTAAAGCGCTCTGCTACCTTCAGGTCTTGTTAGCGCTATAGAAAACTTCTAAATAAAAAAAATAAATAAATAGCCAAACCCCAGGGAACTTTTGGAGTGATGGAGCCTGAAAGAATGGCCCACTCTACTCCACAAGAGAGCACAAGGCGTGGAATAGATCAACCACCTGCGAGTGAGTGAGAGCTGGTGCCTGAGTCGCCAGGTCCTCTAGTTGTCGTGCACCCAACCATCGCGCCACCCATTGGAGTTATGCAGCAAGATAGCATTGCTCCATATTTGGCAAGGAAAGACACCCGAAGGTTGTTGAGGGATATATTTTAGTCATGGCCACTCTACTGCGTGATAGGCCCTAGATAAACTTCTGCAGGTCCGCCTCTAGGACTTTGAACAGGGCTGGTTCACAAAGTAATACAAGAGGCATGGAAGCGCCACCATTTTTATCAGCGAGATTCTGTTAACGGCAATGTTCTCCAAAATGCCATCTGCGCATGCACTGCAGCTACAGCGCGCAACAGGTTGCCGTCATGGAGGTCCGACTGATCTCTGTAGACATGCACATCCAGATACCAAAACGCCGACAGTTGCCAATGTACCATTCTGCCATCAATGGTCAGACCTGGGTTCGGGATGTCTGCCACAAAGGGGTAGAGGCATGACTTATCCCACTTCACCCAAAGACAGCCGCAAAATCCAGCAGTGTTCCTTCCATAACCACGCATGTCAGTCTTATGTCCTTAAGATATAGTAGTAGGTTGTCTGCATATAGCAACACTCCTTGTAGGCCATTGCCTAATGGGATTCTCCAGTCCTCTGGTATCCTGCGAAACGAAGCAGCAAGGGGCTCGATAGCCAGCACGAATACAAGCAGTGACAGTAGACAACCCTGCCTGGTGCCCCGCTCGATAGGAATCCGGTCGGACAACTATGGTCCCATCTTAACTCTGGCCACTGGTTGGGTATAAAGCAATTGGACCAGGCTCAGGAATTTGTCACCCAACTCATATTTGAGCAGTGAGGCAAACAAAAAGCCTCACTCCATGGTGTCGAACGCATTCTCCAGATCTAGCACTATGCATCCTGAAGACTCCCAAGCTGCTCTGGAATAGTGTGCCACCCGAAAGAAGCGGCGCAGATTTAATGACGTGCAGCGCGCGGGTACAAAGCCATTTTAGTCTGGGTGGACCAGTAACGATATCAGCGATGCCAGCCTGCAAGCTAAAATGTTCGCCAACACTTTGTTATCCGTGTTTAGAAGCGCCAGCATCCGGTAGGAGCCGATTATCTCTGGATTTTTATTTGGCTTCGGCAACGATATCAGGAGAGATTCCTGCATGCCTCACCTCATGAAACACCCTGAGGAGTTGCAGCGACAACTCTTTGCGGTAAGCTTTGTAATATTTGGTCGGGAAACCGTCAGGTCCTGGTGCCTTTCCTGTGGCCAGAGAGCTTATCGCCGCTTTCACTTCTAGCAGAGTAAATGGCGCATTCAGTTCATCACGCTGTTCGTCAGTCATTTGTGGCAAGGTCAATGGAGCAAGAAAGGTATCCATGTCTAAGGGGCCGCACCGTGTGTTGATCGGTACACTGTCATGTAATGAGTCGCAAGTTCCATATGTATATAAAATTGTTTAGTGAGGATGCGCCCATTTACTGATTGTAAATGCAATATGGCTGTTTCTGCCGGAGCATGCACATAAGCAGCCTACCCACTCTATCTGCTGCTGTGTGTGTATGCGCTGCTTGTGACGCATAGTTTTAACAATGCATTCTTTCTAACACCTCTGCGTGCTTTTGCTTCTGCACTTCTATTTCATGCTGAGTGTCTATTCCTTGCGCTAACTCAGTTTCCAAAATCAATAAGTTGCTTTCTATGCACGTTATTTCCCTGTCTAGCTGTTTTCGGACGCACCAACTTAGACCCAGACATTGTCAAAATGTTATGTTAAAAACTTTTGTAAAGCGCACGTTCACCAATCGGTTTCATGGCGCTGATAGGGCAGAAAGAAAATTATGGGAAGCTGAAATTAAATGTTATATAATTGAACAAACAGATAGGTCTTGAGCATTTTTCTGAACTGTACGTAAGATGGAATCAGTCTAATCTCCACGCGGAGAGAGTTGCAGAACTGTGGGCCTATGACAGCAAATCTAAGGCCTCCTAGCTTTTTACGTTTGAAAGAGGGAATGGTCAACTGGTTTTGGTGAGAGGAACGCAAAGCCCGGGAGGTGATATATCTTTGAATCCTAGACGAAATGAAAGCAGGACTACTGCTGTGAAGAACTTTAAAAGTGGTGCATCCCAGCCTGAAAGCACAACTTTTGGCCACGAGAAGCCAGTGTACATTTTTCATTATGGGGGTTACGTGCTGCCATTTGGGTTGGTGAAAGATGAGTCTGGCAGCTCGGTTTTGAACCAGCAGAAGGCGTCTGAGTTGATAAGCCGGAATGCCACAGTATAGGGAGTTGGCATAATCCAATCGGGAGATCATCAAGGCTAAGATAACCAAGATCAGAATTTCCCTAGACCGATATCTGCTGATCTTCCTTATTCTCAGTAATTGGAAGAAAGTAGCAGAAACTACTGAGCTTATTTGGGCATTCATTGACAGGTCGTTAGAGATCATGATGCCTAAGCTTTTGGCAGAGTCTGCAGGCTCTGGAGGGTTACCTAGAGATGTTGGCCAGAGGTTGGAATGCCATGGGTTGGAGGAGCCACCTGTAAGAATCAGCTCCGTTTTATCGGGGTTGAGCTTGAGTTGGTTACGATTCATTCAGTCCCTAATAAAGATTTTGGCGGATTGAAAGTGGGATGCTGACAAATTAATTTCAAACACCAATTGGAGGTTGTCAGCCTAGATGAATGTCCCAATCCTTTTTTCTCTCAAAGATCGAATCAGAGGGAGCAGATACAGATTAAAAAGGAGGGGAGAAAGAGAAGAGCCCTGAAGAACCCCGCAGGTCAGTTCCCTCTTGTTGGACGAGAAATTAGCCAGACGCACAGCTTTTAAGCGGTTGCTAAGGAAGGAGGAGAGCCATCTCAGTGCCAGCCCCTGGATCCCCGCACTTCTGACACGATCAATAAGAATATTGTGATCGACCGTGTCGAAGGCTGCTGATAGATCCAAAAGGACTAGGGCCTGGGGATACCGTTATCGGCGCCTCTTCTTAGTTCGTCCAAAACCGTGAGTATAACAGATTCCGTGGAATGGATGGGTCTAAAACCTGCCTGATGGGAATCCAAGATCTAATGGTGTTCAATAAATGAGCTGATACAGTTGGCCACACATGCCTCAAGGACTTTACCCAAATAGGGCAGGAGGGAAATGGGGCGATAATTACTTAGTACTGACGGATCCGCATCCTGTTTCTTCAGAATGGGGATGATTTCCGCACTTTTAAATAAGTCAGGGACAATGCCATGATTGAGTGAATTGTTAAGAAACGAAAGAGGGGGGGGTCAGAGCAAATAGAGAAAGCTTCTCCAATAATTGACCTCGGATTGTGGCTTTGCACGCATCCACAGCAGTCCCGAGTCAGCCACCGAGCCTGTATTCTAGGCAAAATGTGTGTTGATCGCTGCCCCAACTGCTTCTCTGAATGGGGGGTCCTCCAGCGCTCGAGGCTGTAGCGTCCACACTCGTGTAGTGAGCCCCACTTCTTCCCCCCGCAGGCGCAGTATGTGAGGCCTATGGTCTGAATGAGTTTTGCCCAGATACTTCGCATCTATGCATTTGGTGAACATCATTCGATCTGCAATGAACCGGTCAATACGAACATGCAGGTCGTGTGGGTAGGAGTATGCTTGTGCCAGCGGGTTCAGTGACTTCCAGGTATGCAGTAATCCCTAACGCTGCATCCATTCCCCCAGCCCCGAGCAGTAGATGTCGCTGCTGTTTGCACAAGTGGTGTGAACGATCTATCTAGCGTGGTGTCCAGTACTGCATTAAAGTACCCACCCAACAACCAGGGGACATCACACCATCGCGAGAGCTGACCTGTCAGTGTCCTGCCCAAACTCTTTTTGATTAGTGTTTCGGGCATAGATGTAACCAAGCACCACCAGCTTCCCATGTAGGTGCCCTTTGGAGAGTACATATCTACCATGTGAGTCAATTACGCTCGCCTCAGACGTAAATTGCGTACCCGATCTGACCGAGATCAGAGCCCCTCTAGCGAAAGAGGAGTAGCCTGTCGCTAATATCTGCCCCCTCCAGCGCTGCTGCTTTCTCCATATCTCTGGCTTGGCGATGTGGGTCTCCTGTAGGAATGCCACATGAGCTTTATGTCGCTTGAAATAAGCGTAGACTTAGTCCCTGTGTGGGCAGCTCCCTGATGTTCCAAGTGATTATATTAGTGTGTGCCATACATAGTAGAAACAGAGTGGCGCTGCGTGCACATACTGTGGCGTGCTTGACCACGGAAAACCACCTGCCATATCCGCGGCAGGCGCATGTTGTACCGAAAGTGCTTGGGTATTTGTGCATATTTCATGTCGAGGACTGTGAGAACGGGGAGCCAGGTGGGGCCAAACAGGGATAGATCAGAGGGACAACAGGTGTCTTCCCAAACTAAGAACCATACCATGTGGCAACCAACAGCAATGTACACAGAGTTAAACACAGAAGGGGGTTGAGGCTATGGGTAGCAGTGCAGCTAATGGCAGTACGGACAGTATACGTCTAATTATGTATAGTTCCTCTGTCAGGGTGTAGTCACCCATGTCCCCATCCTGTGTGCTAGCAGGCACAGTGTATGAAATGTGCACTACAGTGTCTGCGTTCTGCATGTAGAGCATGTTTACATGCCTTGCTTAGGCGCCAGTGCCAGGTCACACATCAGTGAATAATCAAGATTACAATCAAACAATGCAAGGCAGTCCCTACTTGCATATTGCTCTAGTCCATGGAAGTCTCTCACATAATGTCATCAGCAGTCTGCGGGGTGACATCAGGCAGCCACACACCGTTGAAGTCCTCAGGTCGAGGGGTGGACGAACCGCTGGCAGTTGCCGATCCAGAAGAGCTTATTTCTCTGGCCTCACAGTACACCGGATTCCCAGCATCGCAGCCACTGCCAGGGCGTCCCGACGCACCATCATGCTTTGCTCCGGCCGTGGTACCGCTGCCCGAGTGGACATGTTTCCCATTCTTCCACCCCTCCCTTGATGGTGGGTCCTCTTGTTGGCTGGCCTAGTGGATTTTTTGCTCGAGGGGCTAGGCCCCGTCCATAGGCCCGACTCCTCCAACCAATCCCATGTCTCCTCGGCGAGTCAAAGAAAGGGGTAGTACCCTTAGCTACCACCGCAGCCAGGCAGGGAACTGTAGTGAGTAGGGAAGTTCCAGCTCTCGTACTTGATGCTTCACAGCAGTGAAAGTGCTTCTTCGCCTTTGTACCTCGGATGTATATTCAGGGAAAACCATGATCAAGCTTCCACTGAGCTTGAGATCTGAGAATTTACGAGTTTCGAGAAAGATTGCGTCTCCATCTCTATAGTTTAAGAGTTTAAAGAGGAAGGGCTTGGTTGGAGCTCCTGGAGTGGGCTTGTGGGCCGGCACACAGTGTGCCCTTTCGACTACGAATTGCAGTGACAGTGTCTCTGGGGGCAGGATATCTTGAAGCCATTGTTCCACATAAAGTTTCGGGGTCCAGCCTTCTTCTCCCCTCTGGCAGACATACCACATGAACATTATTACGGCGAGAGCACCCATCTGCTTCCTCACCGATAATTTTTGGCTGTGCGGCTGAATCTTCTCCGCCAGATTATTGTGGTCAGCATGCAAAAGAGTAAATTCAGATGCTATCTTATTGATCCACGCTTTCAAGAGACGACCACGTCTGGTCCTACACAGCCCCAATTTTCCCAACCGCTGCCAGCACTGAGTTCAGTTTTGCAGCAAGTGGCGCACTTGGAACGTCGGCAGCTGTTCCAACGACTGTGTGTGCTGACTCCCGAGTGCCAGTGTGGAGAACTTGGCTTTATGGGCCGAGCGGCGCAGGGCACGCCTGAAATCTCCGGGTTCACCTGCCTTGTCAGACAGAGACACGAGACACTCTGTTAGGCGTAGAAAATCAGGTTTATTAGCAGCAGCTAAGCACAGTTGTCTAAGAAGTACACCGATGGTAGGTTCTCAGGAGACTGCCACTTCATTCCGTGGCACACAATCTTTTATGTCAAACATATATACAATGCCTACTCCCAAAACATACAAAACTGACAAATAGGAATAGTTTGAAAACAAGCTTTCAAGTGTCTTGTATACTTCCTTCTTTCAGACCCCGTGTTCTCCCCTTCCCTCAAGTTAATCAATGCCAGTGCATGTAAATTAATTTGCAGGTGGCAGGACGTATTTGCGAGCCTCAAAGGATGGTTGTGTAATAGGAGAATACACGGAGAGAATAGTGAAGGCCAGTCAAATAAGATAAAGTTAAAAAAGAAAGGTGGGACCCAAACAGTCAACTAAGACAAGGATCAATCAGTCTAGACATGGATTAACTAACTCGGCCAGACCCTGACATCGGTTTCACAAACAAGGAAAAAGGGTTACTTTTTAACAAGAGAGACGAGCAGCTGGAAAGGCAAAAACACTATGTTCGCCGTGTCGCCCTAAGTGCGCTGGGGATGCCCAGACGTGGGTCCCAGGTACTCCACACCACTTGGAGTCAAGCTAGCCGGGCTGATGAGAGGTGTTACCTCGAAACCGGTCCGGTCCTCGGATGCTTGATTCCGTTCTGGGAAGGACATGGCTTTTGTAGTTCGGACTGGACTGTTCCCATGGGGCAACAGGGTCAGAGCTGATTTGCATATCTCCATTGTCTAGCCCAGGGTGGTGTGGAGTGCAAAAAAACGATGGATTTGGGCCCAGATCTTTTGACTGGGGGAGTGTGTGACATTGATCCACATTCAGTCCATCACCTGTTGTTTTTGCAATTGTCGCCCTAAGTGCACTGGGGATGCCCAGACATGGGTCCCAGGCACTCCACACCACTTGGAGTCAAGCTAGCCGGGCTGATGAGAGGTGTTACCTCGAAACCGGTCCGGTCCTCGGATGCTTGATTCCGTTCTGGGAAGGACATGGCTTTTGTAGTTCGGACTGGACTGTTCCCTTGGGGCAACAGGGTCAGAGCTGATTTGCATATCGCCATTGTCTAACCCAGGGTGGTGTGGAGTGCAAAAAAACGATGGATTTGGGCCCAGATCTTTTGACTGGGGGAGTGTGTGACATTGATCCACATTCAGTCCATCACCTGTTGTTTTTGCAATTGTCGCCCTAAGTGCGCTGGGGATGCCCAGACGTGGGTCCCAGGCACTCCACACCACTTGGAGTCAAGCTAGCCGGGCTGATGAGAGTTGTTACCTCGAAACCGGTCCGGTCCTCGGATGCTTGATTCCGTTCTGGGAAGGACATGGCTTTTGTAGTTCGGACTAGACTGTTCCCATGGGGCAACAGGGTCAGAGCTGATTTGCATATCGCCATTGTCTAACCCAGGGTGGTGTGGAGTGCAAAAAAACCATGGATTTGGGCCCAGATCTTTTGACCGGGGGAGTGTGTGACATTGATCCACATTCAGTCCATCACCTGTTGTTTTTGCCTGAGTGAGGGCAACACAAAATGGCGGCTGTCACAAAATGGCGGCTGACTACGAAGCGAAGTCGAAAATCACAGAACCTCAGACCCTCCTTTTGCCATTACTCAGACAAAATACAAAGGACTCAAGTTAATCTGAGTCAATGTCAATGGTCATGAGGTCATTGAGCTGTTGCTGCAACATCATTTTAATGTTCTCTGTTTTCTGTGACGCAGGCTTTGGGGCACAAAAAGTGGCACAAAGACCACAGATGGTGGGACCACACTGCAAACAAAGGCAGCAAGAAAAAATTATGGCTAAAATCATTCCAAGAAACGTTAACACTTTCCATCCCCATGTGGACAGTAGTCCCCAAAACCATCCCATCACAGACCAATCTCCTGTGTCCTGATGAATAGACTCGGAAATCACATGTAACTTAGAAATGGCTTGGTATACTGTAGGGGCATTATCAGGAATGTAAATGCAGCAACTAGGCCCAGTCAATTTACAAACTCCTCCTCTATCAGCAAGGACAATGTCTAAAACCATTCGGTTTTGTAAAGTCATAAGACGATCCGCCTGAAGTTCAGCCATCAAGTTACTCAAGGCTCCGGAAGTCACATTTATCGTAGCCTCAACAACACGAACTAGCTGTCTGATGTTTCTGCTATTGGCCATTGGGCCCCAGAAGGGAAGAAACCCTTTAATAAAGTCTCCTACCTCTTGTCCAGCTGTGTCTCCAGAATCAATAACCCCTCTACCATATCTTTTTCTATGATAACCTGAAGGAGCAGTGTATGTAGGGTGAAGAAGAAAAGCTATATAACATGTTCCTGAAAAATAGGCGGGAAGCCATGTATAGGCTCTATCGTGACAGACAAAATATGTACCTTGAGATGGTACCAACGGAGAAGAAATCAAGGGGAATAGACATATGTATGGGAACAAACACTCTTTTCCTGTTTATACTTATTATTCTGACCATTTATCTGCAAACATAAGTTACCTTTATGAGGTACAGTCCAAATTAGTAAGGATCTTCTTTGTCTAGCCTTATCAGTGAGGCTAGTAATGTAACGAGTCACATTCCAACCATCATATGCTCGTTTCTCATCAACTGGAATCTTACTAATGTCGGCAATTTTAGCCATAGTCACTATTCCCTTTATCAAAGGACTATGACTGTAATCTGATCCACCAGTATATGTATATCATCAGGAGGATATCGAAGTTGATTCTGATATGCGTTAGAAAACATAGCCAAATAAGCCCAAACGGAACCTTCATATGAAAACGGGAGAACTAAATATGGCATCCCTTTCTCGGCGTTATGGGGCATAAGCCCACAAACCCAACAGTCAGCAGTATTAACTACCAGTTGATGCTGATGTAACAACTGGATGAATGAATTGTTGAAATATTCTGTTCTCCTAATTTGTTCATGGTCTGGGAGTGTATAGAACTTATGCGGAGAGTTAGTAGAAGAAGGCAAAGGAACAGGAGTCGGAGCAGGTGCTTGCTGCATAGTGTGGACAATCCATCCCACACAAGCTAATAGAATACATAGACATACTAAAATACACAATGCTACGCCACATCTATTAAACAATAATGTTTTCTACTTTGTTTGCATTATAACTTTTTTATCATTCCCTTCCACTTTATTATCCATTCTCTAAAGGCGTTGCTCACTGTAATCTTCCTGGATCACTTAGTTGTGGTTATTAGCCGTCCTATGACACTGCAAGTCCTGCTGACCTAGGTCACTACTCAGGTCACAGACTAAGACTCATACCGTGACCCTGCAACTTGATGGATAGTGAAAAGGAAATGTCTTTAAAAAAAAAGTAAGCAAAGAAAAAGAAAACAAAGTTCAATTGTCTTTCGGTAACCAGTATCTTAGGTTATACCGTGTCTTGCCAGGTATCGTTTGGTCACAAAACAAAGTCTCTGGGTTAGTTGTGTCTAGTCGCAAATGTGGAGGTACAGCTTCTTGCAGCACGTCATTATCTTCTTTCTCAGAACTTGTCCAGTCCAGGCGTGCACTACTGAAAGGTACAAATCGGGGTACTTTTTCGCTCTCGCTATCACCTACGCCTTCTTGGACCCACTGATCATAAGGTAAAGGCAAGGGTACCCTCTTACAGTGCACGCCGTGGACCCAGTTTTTCTTCCCAACGACTTTAACTGCTGTACGGGTGACAGGAAGCAATTGTCGCAGCGGCCCCCAACGAGGTTCCAGATTCTTCTTCCTCTGGAAGTTTTTATGCAGACGTAGTCGCCAAGTTGAATGGAATGACCTGGATCTGAGGAAGCCTCCGGCAAAGAGTTTTGAACCTGTTGATGAATAACACGTGGTGAGGTCATGTAAGTTATCAACCAACAATGGGTATGGAATATCAGAGTACTTATTAGGTCGAGGGACTCCCCAAACATTGGCTGGGCGTCTAAAAATGACCTCATAAGTACTAAGTCCTAAACGAGAATGTACATGTGTTCTCGTTGATAGAAGTGCCAAAGGTAAGGCCTCGGGCCAAGCAAGGCCCGTGCTGGCCTGAATCTTCGCTAATTTGAGCTTGAGAGTGCCATTATAGCACTCTACCAAACCCGCTGACTGAGGATGGTTTGCCGCATGGAATTTCTGCCTAATCCCAAGACCCGCACACACCTTCTGCATAATTTGACCCACAAATTCACTTCCATTGTCACTCCAGACAATGCGCGGCAAACCAAACCTTGGGAAGAATTCCTTCAAGAGGACTTTAGCAGTGGACAAGGCAGTATTATCCTTTAGGGGGGAGGCCTCTATCCATCTGGAAAAGGCGCAAATCACCACTAGGACATACTTGAGGTTATTGGAACGTTCCATATGGATATAATCTATTTGTAAAACCTCAAAAGGATACGTAGGGGGAGCAAAATGACCTGCCGGAGTTGGTGTTCCCTTTCCAGGACTATGCATCAAGCAAACAATACAATGCTTTACCACATTCTCTGCACATTTAGGAATACCTTCATTCTGCCATACTGGAACCAGAAGCTTACATATTCCTTTCGCACTGATGTGAGCTGGACCATGCGCCATAGTAACTACAGGCAGTACATAGGCATCTGGTAACAACCAACGTTGGTGTTCCGACAATTCCGTCCAACACCCTGTCGTGTCCAACATGCCCGTACTGTCTCTCCAATTACCTAATTCCTTCTCAGTTGCTTCTTCTTGAATCATTTTCACACTTTCCACTGCGTCCTCACACATACCTACTTCTCCAACCCATCTTGCAGGACCTGCAACATACATACGACTCTTAACATCTTTCGCTGTTTCTTTTGCTACTTCGTCTGCAAAAGCATTCCCACGACCCACATCATCAGTGATCCTTTTATGTGCACTGCACTTCACAATCGCTATTTGGATAGGCAAGGCAAGTGATTCGAGAAGGTCAGTAACCAACTGACCATGCTGTATTTCACTCCCATGGGAAGTAAAGAATCCTCTTTCCTTCCACAAGCGACCGAAACTATGAGCCACGCCAAAGGCGTATTGGCTATCCGTGTAGCCAGTCACTCTCTTTCCTTTTGCCAACACACACGCTCTTGTCAATGCAATCAACTCAGGTGCTTCTGCTGAATTATGTGTAATGCGTGCAGTTTCCACTACTGTATGCAAAGTGGTAACAGCATAGGCTGCAGTCGTATCACCATTAGGAAGCTTAAAACACGACCCATCTACCCATAGATCCCATCCGGATCCACGAGTGGTATATCTTTTAAATCTATTCTGCCTTTCGTTTCCTCCTCTGTAAGAAGAAAACAATCATGCTGATCTTGTATATCTTCCTCTTCTGGATTAGGTAACAATGTTGCTGGATTTAAAACATTACATCGCTTAATATGTATGTGACTAGCTAAAAGCGTCAGCTCATACCCAGACAAGCGAGCACTCGTAAGATGTTGTGTTTTTGTTCTGTTCAAGAGAGTATCCACTGCATGTGGTACCATAACAACAAGAGTGTGATCCAATACCAATCCAGCAGATTGACGAATAGAGATCGCCGCTGCTGCTGTTGCCCTGAGACAACTAGGCAATGCCTTGGCTACTGGATCCAATGTAGCCGAAAAATAGGCACATGGCCTTTGCTTGTCTCCAAATTGTTGTGTTAAAACTGACAATGCACAACCTTCTCGTTCATGCACGTAGAGTGTGAAAGGCTTTCTATAATCTGGAGTACCCAACACAGGAGCAGAACACAAAGCAGTACATAAATCAGAAAAGCTCTTCTGACATTCGTCAGTCCAAGGAAGAGGTTGGGATGTATCTTTCAGAGTAAGTGCCAACAGACGTTTAGCCAACAAAGAAAAATTTGGATTCCACTGTCTACAATAAGAGGTAATGCCCAAAAAGGCACGCACTTCCTTTTGTGTGGATGGTACAGACATTCGTGAAATTGCATGAATATGTTCTGGAGTCAATCGCCTTCCCTCCTTCGACAAGAGATGACCTAAATAGGTAACCTCTTGGCGGCAATATTGTAACTTAGAAGGTGACACCTTATGATGTAAATCAGACAAATGACGCAAAAGCGAAACAGTCGCATTTTTACAAACATCCTCTGAATCGGCAGCCACTAACAAGTCATCCACATACTGAATAAGAGTAGCACCTGGAGGCAAGGAAACAACATCCAGCTGGCATTTCAAAGCTTGGCTATAAATGGAGGGCCTCTCACAATAGCCTTGAGGTGCGCGTTAAAATCTAAAACTTTGGCCTCCGAGAGAGAAACCAAAGAGATCTCTACTTTCCTCAGCAATAGGAATGCTAAAGAAAGCATTCTTGAGATCAATAACTGAGAACCAAACAGCCGAAGCAGGTATCATTGTGAGCAAAGCAGTAATATCCGGGACAACAGGAAACTGAGGGACAACAATTTTGTTGACCTCTCGAAGATCAATCACAAAACGATATACAGGAGGCTTAGAAGGATCAGTACGTTTAAGAACAGGCAAAACAGGACTGTTGCAAACATTTCCTCGTGTTTCTTCAACAACACCCTTCTGAACTAAATCATACACAATAGCCAACAGAGCTCTTTCGCCATCGTTACAAATCTTATACTGAAGAATACGTGGTAACTGAACGTCAGGCTTGACAGTAATCACGTAAGGTGGAACTTGAGCAAACCAACATCATTCGGACCCGTGGCCCAAAGCGTAACAGGAAGTGGATGCAATTCAAGTGGTAGTTGATCCTTAGAAAAATACACAGGGGAAAACAATTTATCACCCAAAGCAAGATGTACACGAGAGGGGGAGCAATACAACGTTGCATGTAGACGTTTCAATAAATCCAAACCCAACAAATTCTCACCGCAACCAGTCGTTAAAATGAACGGGGCTTCCAAATCATAAGGACCAATAGAGCCCTTTACCTGGGACTAGGCGCCCCCTGGAGCAGACGCGCAGCGGACTTAGCGCTGTCACGGAGCTCAGGGTAACTTTGCCGCCATCTCCCCGATCGCCCACAAGCCACGCCCACTCGAGCGAGGCCACGCCCCCTTTCTCTGACGAATAAAAACAGCGCTGACTACGAGCGCGCCAGAGACCTACCATACTCCTGAGGCGGAAAGCCGGGAGATTCGTGCTGCTAATATTGTTTTACTTGTGTTTTCTTTGCTCATTTTAAAATACTTTCCTTTCCCCTGAGCACTTTACCTGGGACTAGGCGCCCCCTGGAGCAGACGCGCAGCGGACTTAGCGCTGTCACGGAGCTCAGGGTAACTTTGCCGCCATCTCCCCGATTGCCCACAAGCCACGCCCACTCAAGCGAGGACACGCCTCCCTATCTCCTACCCGCCCCCTTATAACCTTGTGCCTCCCAAGGACGCGCAGCGGATGAGCGCAGCGAGCGCGCCTAAGGCAAGCCTGTCTGCGCCCGTCCGCGCCTGGACGGGCCCAGGGACCAGGCAGAATGGAGAAATCACCAGGTACACCTCCCCTGAACTTCACTCCTTACAGAACTCTGGTCTCCCCTCTCTTGATCCGATTACACTTTCTCGCCTTAAGGCCAACAATATTTATCCTCACCATTATACGCAGGAGCCATCTCCTACCTCACCTCAAAGCCCTAACCCCACTAAGTCCTCCCCTAGCCCCAATGTTCTGACTCTCCGCTGTCTTTATCTTAATACCAGATCTCTGGTTAAACATCAACTAGATATTTTTCTACTACTCGAGTTGGATAGACCAGACATACTATTTGTCTCCGAAACATGGCTCACTGCAGACTCCCTGCCAGATATTCTCACCACCCTACCAGCAGATTATTACATCCTGTCAGCGAACAGAAAATCAGGAAAATCTGGAGGTGGCGTCGCCGCCATCATCCACAAAGACCATACGTTCACCACTCTACCTCCTCTAGACTTATCAGATACTGAAAACGTAGTCATCAAATCTGACACTGACAAAGGAACAATGGTGCTAGTACTGATCTACCGGCCACCTGCATCCATGCCCTCCTTCCCAGTCTCCCTGTCTGAGCAATTGGCCGGTTTGGTCGTTGACTACGATAAGGTCATGTTAATAGGGGATGTAAATTATTGGTATAATAATTTGGAAGCAGGACCTCATGCCACAGAACTTTTTGAGCTCCTCTCCAACCTGAACTTCATTCAACATGTCTTGATCCCCACCCATGAAAAAGGACATATCTTGGACCACATTTGGTCTCATAATATTCCTACCTCCAGCCCCACGGCCTTACCATGCATATGGTCTGACCACCATCTACTGAAATTTTCCATCACCTCTCAGGGTAACCTAAAAAATCATGTGCCCTTGGGAGGGTTAGCCAGGAAATGGAGATCTTTAAACACCCAAGATTTCCTATCCACCCTGACTAATTCCATCCCTACCCTGGCCCCTGATATCAACTCGATGGATATAGCACACACTGAGTGGCTACTCTCTGCGTGTAATGAACATGTTCCCTTAACTAGGTTTTCCCGCTTCGCCGCATGGACGCCCACAGGTGGTTCTCTGCCGACTTAAAAAAACAAAAATTAGAACTCTGCCAACTAGAGAGGAAATGGAGGCACGGCTATCACGACAAAGATAGATCATCGTACACAACAGCTCGTAGGAATTACAAGAGCGCTATTTTATCTGCCAAAGCAGCCTTTTGCTCAGAAAAAATCCCTCCTTCCATATGGCGCCAAGCTGCTCGAAGCCCATGTAACCAGCTGGATATCCAACTTCATAGAAACATCTGACTACCTGGAGCCAAACCAAGCCGGATTCCGCCAGGCACATTCCACCGAGGCGGTGATCCTCGCTGTCCAGAATACTGTAAGGACCAACGCCGATAATGGCATACACCAATCGCTCGTACTCCTTGACCTGTCGGCCGCGTTCGACACGGTGGATCATACCATCTTATTACACCGTGTCGAACAAGCCGGCCTCAGCGGCGCGACTTTTGACTGGATTAAGTCCTTTCTGACGGACAGATCTCAGGCAGTAAAGCTGGAGAACTTTACGGCACCCAAACTCTCCACTACTTGCGGTGTTCCACAGGGCTCATCATTATCTCCCCTCCTTTTCAATATATATCTCAAACCGCTACTGCAATCTCTAAAAAACAGGAAAGCCACCATCTACAATTATGCGGACGATTTGCAGCTGGTATTCCCTCTCAACTCCACGGACTCTACTGAGGAATTCCAAACTACCATGCTGCACATTCAGAGCTGGATGGATCAGAACCATCTAAAGCTCAATCCAGGAAAGACCGAGCTGGTACTCCCTGGTAACAGCGCATTAAGTTGTGGCCCACACTTTTGGCCGACCTCGATGGGCTCCCCTCCATCTCCCTCTCAGTCGGTGAAGAGCCTCTGGGTCACTCTCAACTCCGACCTCTCACTGAAAAGTCAGGTCGGAACGGTGATTTCTTCCAGCTTCTTTCAGTTACGAAAGATCAAGAAAATTGCCCATCTGCTTACTCATTCTGCTCTCATCCAGGTGGTAATCGCCTTAGTCCTTTCCCGACTAGACTTCTCAAACTCCATTTACTTGGGCCTACCCCTTGCCCTTGCTAAACGCATGCAGATTGTTCAAAATCAAGCTGCCAGATTAATATTTAAGAGCAATCGTAGGAAGTCGGCTAAACCTCTGTTAGCCTCCCTTCATTGGCTTCCTATAGCCCAACGGATCACCTTTAAGGTAGGCTGCATAATTTTTAAAGCTCTCCATAGCAAAAGCCCCAGGTTCGTCAATCAACTAATAAATAAATACGAACTAACCCGTGACCTTCGTTCTGCCCACTTGTCCCTCCTCACGCTGCCTACGTTCAAAAAGAAACGACTTGGTGGATCCCGATTCGCTTACCGTGCCCCAAAGACTTGGAACTCCTTCCCCTTGTCAATTCGGAATTGTACTAAGCTGGCAGAGTTCAGGGGAGCTCTGAAGACCTGGTTATTCAAGCAAGCGTACGGTTAGAGCATTGTTTACCATCTGTCTCACTTCAGCGCCATGAAACCGCTGGGTGACCGTGCGCTTGACAAATTCCGAATAACATAACATAACATAGAAAGGGGCAAAGGACAAGAAACCGGGTTGCTAACTGGGGCGCTAGAGAATCCTACAGAAGCATTAGTTAAGCCAAACAAAGGTGCCCCAGGGAGTTTGGAATGAATAATAGAACTTCTCATTGCACCAGTATCCAAAAGGAATGGCTCTGTAACACCCAATGCTACAACATTAACATAAGGCCCAACTGATACCACTCCCTTGCTTTTGTCTACGGCTGTCCTAGCTAGTATGAAAATCAGGATTTTCATTCTCAATACAATAATCGTCATTGTAATATTGTGCAGACTGAGAATTCTGCTGATCAAAATAATTCTTAGTATTCTGAGGGGGAAAGGAATGCTGTCCTTGAGACAACGCACCTCGCCCTCTACCCCTAGGTGTTGACTGAAAACCACCACGGCCTCGTGGCCCTGATAGTCCACCAGTACGCTGCAATAAAACCGGACAACTATTCTTGAAATGACCTTCCTCCTTACAATAGGCACATTGATTAGGACCCAACAAAGGTCGTGGAACAAACGGTGCAGGTTTCTGTAACAACCTCTGAAACTGTGGAGGCTGTTGCAATTGACGCTGAGCAGAACGAGGAGGATAGGCTTGTTGCAAAAGAACCTTTGTTTTCAACTCTTTAGTCTTTTTCTCTACTTTATCCTTTTCTTCCTTATCCCTATTCTCGTAGTACTGAGCAGTGGCAAATATCGGGGCAGATGAAGAAACAGCCCACGAACTCTCGGAATCTTTCAATTTATGCGATAATTCGGGAAGTAAATTAAATACAAATGTATCCACAAATAATCGCTGTCTACCCTCAGTACCCATATCTTGACCACTGTGGTCATTGAACGTCTCTTCGAAACGAGTAAAGAAATCAGAGACACTCTCATCTTTCTTCTGTTTACACGCAGCTAACTTATCCCAATTAACTCGGAGGGCAGGCATCATCGTTTTCATTAGAGCTATTATTCTACCAGGCAACTCTGTAATCAAATCATCAGGTTTAGCACCACCTACTTGTGCTGCATCTGCGGCAGCTAAAACAGCCCAATTACCACCTAAAGCTTGATCGTGGTCTTCCCTACGAATCCGAGGCCATAATGATTGAGGGACTACATTTCCCATCAGCAAATCGATATCTGCTAAATTCATAATACACGCATCAACAGTCTGGGACAACTCCTTGTAATATCCAGCAGGATTCGTACGAGGGTCCGGTAGAGACTGTTTAAGCACCAGAACTTCAGATCTTTTCCAAGGGACATGTACCCATATACGCTGGAAATGAGCAGGGACAGGTGGATTAGCACCTGGAACTGCATCTCTCCATATTGGAGGAAATTCTCGCATAGGATAGTGTTTCACTTTATGCCTTACTGCAGGATCAGGTTCAAGAGAAGCTTGAGAGAAAAAGGAAGACCTAAAAGCGATAACAACTTCCTCAACATCAGAACCCACAATAAGTCCCTTATCAAATTTAGCCTGTATATCAAACAACCCCTGAGGAGGTAAATCCAAATCCAAATCACCCCATCCTTTAACAAGAGTATTACACATAGCATTAAAAACATATCGCTGCGTAGGCGCATTCCACTGAAGAAAAGTATCCAGGATATCGCGCACATTATACTGTGGACCACTCATGATCCAATTGTGAGCGAGAGAGTCTAACCTAATTTGCTCGTCAGTATCCGGAATTTGACTACGGGATTGTCTTCGGGATGAAGCAGGAGTCAAATTGAGAGACCCAAAGAAAGGTGACAAAATACCGGAAACTGTATCAACTAATCGTTGACGAGCCGTAGGAGAATCTGACATTAAGACCGGAGACAACATGTTAAGCACAGCGGGAGAAGAACTATCAGTAGTAAAAGAAACTGACGGTGAAGGAGACTGAGGTACAGAAGTCGGTGGCAAAGGGGGTGGAGGGGGAATTACTGGAAGAAGCAATTGTAGAACAACCGGAACAAATGGTTGAACAACAGGTTGCTCAACAACAGGCTGTAATGGGGGTGCATTAGCACCTAATACATAAGGTGGAGGTAATATCAACAAATGAGACATTAAATTATCTTCGTCAAGCTCTTTACTCTTTGTGGAAGGAGGCAACACAGGATAACATCTATCTATTGCCATATGATGCTGTCGTTCCGAGATTTCAATCATTTGATCAGTCTCATTATTCTTAAACTGTAGGGCAGCTTGTAAAATCGTCATATCCTGCGCTTTCTTATCTTTCTTCGCCTGTTTAATTTCTTTCTGTTTGGCTTCCTTACGCCATAGGCGAAAAGAGTCAAACATTGCCGGCCGGGCTTTTCTCTTAAACAAAATTGCTTCCAAATTGTCTAATGTGTCAGGGTCAAAGCTACCATTTTGTGGCCACTGCAGAACACCATCTTTCTTTGTATATCGAATCCATGTTTCATTAAAAATAATAGGGCCAAGACCATGTTTCGAATAGAGCTCATAAGTGGGAGTTCCAACCGGAGGAATTGGACAAGAGTCCTCTAGCCAATAATCCCTAGTACAATTAAAACAGCAACATTTCTTAAACTTACTAAGCCCAGGCATTTCGTAACGAACTGGACTATTCACAAACTTCAAGGGGTTTTTAAGGCAATTATCACAGCACAAACGTACTTACCCCTCGGCTTCGATGAATGCATGAGTCGAATAACAAAAAACAA
Source organism: Lissotriton vulgaris (assembly GCF_964263255.1). Classification (NCBI taxonomy): domain Eukaryota; kingdom Metazoa; phylum Chordata; class Amphibia; order Caudata; family Salamandridae; genus Lissotriton; species Lissotriton vulgaris. The sequence continues at coordinate 806,525 of NW_028253855.1, read as the reverse complement.
ACAAAAGAGTGGGCGCTACCCACGAATACTTAACTAAATATTTTCTCACGCCAACAGGTGTCCGTCTAACGTCTCGCGATACCAATCATCACCAGAGGGCCAAGGCAGTGCGACAGTCAGGGCAGCAGCCGTCGGAAAAGAGTAGCTGCTCTGCAAAAAGACCTTCGGTCCACTTTCGACATACAGGGGTCGCTTGACGTGGTTCGCGAATCCTACAGAATTTTCTTGCGAGGCTCCTCACGACCTTCGGGCTGAACCGCTACCACTAAAGTCGCCCCACGTTGGACGCCAGTTGGAGAACTTGGCCTTATTGGCCGAGCGGCGCAGGGCACGCCTGAAATCTCCAGGTTCACCTGCCTTGTCAGACAAAGACGCGAGACACTCTGTTAGGCGTAGAAAATCAGATTTATTAGCTGCAGCTAAGCACAGTTGTCCAAGAAGTACACCAATGGTAGGTTCTCAGGAGACTGCCACTTCATTCTGTGGCGCACAATCTTTTATGTCAAACATATTTACAATGCCTACTCCCAAAACATACAAAACTGAAAAATAGGAAAAGTTTGAAAACAAGCTATCAAGTGTCTTGTATACGCCCTTCTTTAAAACCCCCGTGTTCTCCCCTCCCCTCAAGTTAATCAATGCTAGTGCATGTAATTCAATTTGCAGGTGGCAGGACGTATTTGCGAGCCTCAAAGGTTGGTTGTGTAATAGGAGAATACATGGAGAGAATAGTGAAGGCCAGTCAAATAAGTTAAAGTAAAGGAAGAATGGTGGGACCCAAACAGTCAACTAAAACAAGGATCAATCAGTCTAGACATGGATTAACTAACTCGGCCAGACCCTGACATCGGTTTCACAAACAAGGAAAAAGGGTTACTTTTTAACAAGAGAGACGAGCAGCTGGAAAGGCAAAAACACTGTTCACCGTGTCGCCTGAGTGAGGGCAACATAAAATGACGGCTGTCACAAAATGGCGGATGACTATGAAGCGAAGTCGAAAATCACAGAACCTCAAGTGCACGCTGCATTCTGCTGCGCGGTTGTGTGGAGGCAGCCCATTGCCAGCTTTTGCACGGAGAGCATTTACCCCTGGTGTAAAGCTACTGTTGGATGATATGTGCCGAGTCGAGGGTGTGCATCCGTCCCCGCTGCCCATGCATGCTCTGGCTGGGTTGTTTCCAATGCCCCACCGTAATGCGTCACCATCTCTTGCAATGTTCAGCTCGGCCAGTGCCCCGTCACCGGTGCACACCCACACAAGGCTCACTCCCAACAATGCAGCCCCTTTTTCCAAGGACGCAGGTGCCCACCAATCTGTCCACTTGAGCAGTCCCTTGCATGCAGGCTTGAAGATTCAGTGGGCGGCTCTCAGCTAGGTAGAGCCTCACCGATCCATCTCTCCATAGATAGCGATGGCTTTCAACGACCCCATCAGCAGCGTATTGTTTGTCAGTTTGGGCCGCACGGTCAGGTTGCAATGAAACGCGTGCCAGGCAGAGGTCCTCCCCAATGCGGCCAAACGTAGGGTACACTATGTCGTGGCATGTGAGGTGATATGGAAGTCCACAGTGGAATGACGGAAGCACCGCTAAGGACCAGGTGCTTGTTTGTTGTCAGGCCTCCTGCGACCAGTTGCTTGTCTGTGCCTCTTGACAAGGCGTAACGTAGTCTGAAACTCACCAGGGTGGCATAGCTCCAGTGGTTTCCCACCAGACCCCATACAATGTCACCTCTCCAAGGGGTGATCCCTCAGTGCCCGCGCCGCTATCGGTGAAGTCCGCCCGTAATGCTAAGCTCTCCCCATAGGATTTGGTGCGCTTCCAGTATGTGCTGAAAAAGCCTTAGAATGTCTTGCGTGCACCCTGCCACTGTTAACTGGGCCCGATCCGGCCTCTGGGCTCACTGGGCCGCGTGGCTGACAGGGCCACAGGTTGGGGCAGCTACGACACAATAGCAATATTCTCCGTCATTATTGCCATCCAGGTGCACCATCTAATTCTCTCAGGGGGCCTCCACCTCTGGGGGACCTCAGCATAGCCCACTATCTGGTCTACAGCAAGCTCTCGGAACGTGCTCAAGCTCCGCACCACTGTGTGTGGGCGCAGTTGGTCGCGTGGTTCTATGTGCTTGATATCCTCTATGCGTGCCGGCAAGGCCTGCTGAACTGTTGCTAGGCCGCCCACTCTGACTTGCCGGGTGCACCTCCCCACCTCCTTCACACTCTGTCGGCTAATTAAGGGCTGGGATCTTCAGTGGGGGGGGCCCAGTTCTTCCCCATGCAGCCCCTCACCTGACGCTGTGATTTACTTGCCAGGACCAGCCACTATCGTCAGGTCATGGAGCACCCGGCCTCTTCCTGCATGCGCTCTCAGAGGAGAGCGTGACCTGCAGCCATCCGCAGAGGCTCCCCAGCAAGCGGTCTGTTCTTAGGTGCAGTGCAGCTCCGCGGGGCCTTCAGCACTGCCCACTCTCGTGCTCCGGCTCGCGCTTGGTCTCAGCTCTGCCTCACTGCGGTCGCGAGCACCGCCGTGAGCACCACTATTTCCTCTAGCTGCACATTACTCTCCGGGCGCGAGCGTCGTAGGCGTCTGTAGCCATTCTTGCTGGGAAGTGTGCTCACGCAGGGTTCTGGGGTCACCAGCAGCAACCGCAATCAGCTTACGGTCCGCCCCTCCGTTATTCAGGCTTGGAGGGTCTGGAATGCAGGAGCTTTTCAGGAGAATTGAGGGATTAAGGACAGAGCTCTAACTGCTTGCGTCCGCCATGTTGGCTTGCTTCATCCTGTACTCTCTAGCGTGTGGAGATTCTCCCAGTCTTTACTCTCTGTCCTGTACTTTCTAGTGTGTGGAGCAGTTCCCAGTTTTTACTCTTCCTCCTGTACTCTCTAGCTTGTGAAGCTGTTCCCGGTCTTTACTCTTTGTCCTGTACTCTCTAGTGTTTGGAGCCATTCCCGGTCTTCACTCTTTGTCCTGTACTCTCCAGCGTGTGGATCTGTTCCCGGTCCTATCTCTCTGTCCTGTACTCTCTGGTGTATGGAGCTGTTCCGGTCTTAACTCTCTGTCTTGTACTCTCTAGCGTGTGGAGCTGTTCCCGGTCTTTCATCTTTGTCCTGTATTCTCTAGCGTGTGGAGCTGTTCCTGGTCTTTACTCTTTGTCCTGTACTCCCTAGCGTGTGGATCTGTTCATTGTCTTTACTCTTTATCCTGTATTCTCTAACGTGTGGCGCTGTTCCCGGTCTTTACTCTTTGTCTTGTACTCTCTTGCGTGTGGAGCTGTTTCTGGTCTTTACTCTTTGTCTTGTACTCTCTAGCCTGTGGAGCTGTTCCCGGTCTTTAATCTTTATCCTGTACTCCCTAACGTATGGATCTGTTAATTGTCTTTACTCTTTATCCTGTACTCTCTAACGTGTGGAGCTGTTCCCGGTCTTTACTCTTTGTCTAGTACTCTCTTGCGTGTGGAGCTGTTTCTGGTCTTTACTCTTTGTCTTGTACTCTCTAGCGTGTGGAGCCGTTCCCGGTCTTTACTCTTTGTCCTGTACTTTCTAGTGTGTGGACCTGTTCCCGGTCTTTACTCTCTGACCTGTACTATCTTGCATGTGGAGCTGTTCCCGGTCTTAATTCTCTCTCCTGTACTCTCTAGCGTGTGGAGCTGTTCCCGGTCTTAACTCTCTGTCCTGTGCTCTCTAGCGTGTGGAGCTGTTCCCGGTCTTAACTCTCTGTCCTGTACTTTCTAACGTGTGGAGCTATTCCGGGTCTTTAGTCTGTGTCCTGTACTCTGTAGCGTGTGGAGCTGTCCCCGGTCTTAACTCCTTCCATGCTCATGACTAGCTGAGCTCATCATGACACGCGCTGCGCTCACACACAGGGCTAATTCCCCCGCTGTGCTGAGCGTTCTAAGAAACGGGCGTGGTCATGACGAGTACAGCGCCACCGTGCAGCACGACGAGCCGAGCTCATCGCAAGCACCATAGCGCTGCGCGCGCCCTTCCTCCCCCCAGCACCGTGGGGGGAATTAGCCCCGCAGCGAAGGGGGGGAACTCTCTGTCCTGTACTCTCTGGCATGTGGAGCTGTTCCGGGTCTTTACTCTCTGTCCTATACTCTCTAGGCTGTGGAGCTGTTCCCGGTCTTAACTCTCTGTCCTTTACTCTCTGGTGTATGGAGCTGTTCCCGATCTTAACTCTCTGTCCTGTACTCTCTAGCGTGTGGAGCTGTTCCCGATCTTAACTCTCTGTCCTGTGCTCTCTAGCGTGTGGAGCTGTTCCCGGTCTTAACTCTCTGTCCTGTAATCTCTAACGTGTGGAGCTGTTCCCGGTCTTTACTGTCTGTCCTGCACTCTCTAGCGTGTGGAGCTGTTCCCGGTCTTAACTCTCTGTCCTGTACTTTCTAACGTGTGGAGCTATTCCGGGTCTTTTATCTCTGTCCTGTACTCTGTAGCGTGTGGAGGGGTTCCCAGTTCTAACTCTCTGTCCTGTACTCTCCAGCGTGTGGAGCTGTTCCCTGTCTTAACTCTCTGTCCTGTAATCACTAACGTGTGGAGCTGTTCCTGGTCTTTACTGTCTGTCCTGTACTCTCTAACATGTGGAGCTATTCAGGGTCTTTACTCTCTGTCCTGTACTCTCTGGTGTGTGGAGCTGTTCCTGGTTTTTACTCTCTGTCCTGTACTCTCTAGCGTGTGGAGCTACCCCCGGTCTTTACTCTCTGTCTTGTACTCTTTGATGTATGAAGATCATGCCCTCACTCTGGCATAGTAACTTTTGAGACTGTCCTGGATCTTGTGAAGCAAGGGGTGTGGTTTTAGTGGCGAACACAAGCCCTGACCATGGGCTTGGCTATGAAAGATACATTTCTCCAGGGCTTTAAACAGTTGTTTTGTTAGAAATTATTTTTCCCCTTTGCAAGTTTAAAGAGACGTAGGATTTTGTTTTCCTCTGCCACACCAAACAATTTCGATCTAGGAAAAGGCAATTTCTAGATAAGAGATCTCTGGGTCGCCTCTAATTTCCAGGACTTCCCAAGGATGCTGATGATGTAGCAGCTCATAAAATGTCAAAGGAGACATCTGACACAGATTTTGGCATTTGTTCCATTTGTGCCAGAACAGATAGATCTTCATTAGCCTGGATGCCATCAAAAAACCACTGAAAGTCCATCAGAAGAACTTGGGTTGTATATTCCGCCTACAAACTTGTCCTGATTGCACAAAGGGCTGCAGCTTATGATTGTTTTCAAGCAGCCTCTACCTTTCTGTCCACAACATCAGGAAACAACATCTTCAGATACCAGATTGGTAGAGGAAGCCTTAGACGCCAATATGCTGCTTACTCCAGGAATTTGAGGAGGTTCCTCCTCAAACCCTTGCAACAGATGCCTCTTAATCAAACATCGGGGTACATAGGTCTTATCAGTGTCCTTCTATTCTTTTTTAAGGACATCATGTGAGAAGGTCTGGCATATGATGTCCACTATTCTAGTGGACACCTTGCACCAGTCCAAACGATCCTTATTGATGTTAGGTTTAAATTCAACCTTATAGAAAGCTATCCTAGTTGTAGCTGTGGAGAGCAGCCTCCAGGCTGAGACTTAGAGGCGAGTTAAGCAAGTTATTTTACCAGTCTATAATCTCTTGAATGACCAAATGAAGGTACACCACACAAGGTATGTATATAAAATACTAGCAGCCCGCCCCAGCGTTGCCCGGGGCAGAAGGGGGCTGGGGGCAGCATTTCAGGCTTGCGGCCCCTCCCGCCCCGGCCCCCTCCCGCCCAGAACACTTAAATTTTTCACTTTGACTGCACTATAAAGAAAGCTGAAAACGTGACACTTTTGTAATCCCAAACAATAAATCGATCTCCTATTCTGTCACCCTTTAAAAGAGCACCATACCGCCGTGGCGTGGTTCAGTGTTCCTCTCTCGGCTATACCACCGTTAGCCTAGTGAACTTATCAGTTATTTCCCACTGTTCAATGTCTTCCTCGGCTGTCGCTTTCTCACCAGTGCAGTACGTCTCTCAGTTGTGCCTCGTTCAGTCTTTTCATTCCTGACCCGACCCGACCCGACCCGACCCTCCCCTCTAGTGGCCCCATCCCAGTAGCACTTACTTCGGTCGGTAGATTCTTCACTATCAGGCGGGACATGATGCTCTTTACAGGAATCTTGCCTTCTTCCACTACTGTTACAATTCTCTCACGTTGGGTATGGGCGCTGCCATCTTTGTTTCCTTCCTCGCCGCTCGTCACCGCTCCTCCCTGCCTGTCGTCATCACGCACGTTGCTGTCATTGCTACGTCGCGGCAGGCGCTACGTCGCGGCCGGCGCTTCTTTCAGGGGACTACTTTGTTTTTAAAGTTACATTTTTAAATTTACGTTTTATTTTTATTTTATCTAGCCTATGTCCATCTACACACCCTGACAATTTCAAGGATGTATTGGGTGTGTGGATTGGCGCTGTGGTTCCCGAGTTTACCTGGCCAAAAGGTTTGTGTTCTCTCTTTATAATAGTAGTATAGATAGCGATATTTATCGCTAAGCATGGTTAGAGACAATTTTTTTATCGCTAAGCATCGCCTATTTTTATCGCTTAGGAACCTTGCTATTATCAAGGTTTATCTCCTAAGCGATAAAAATCGGCCGAAATGCATGAATATCGCTGAAAAGTCAGCGATATTCATGCATTATCGAGCTAATGCTCTTAGCCATGTTATCCACCTCCCATTGGATAACATGGCTAAGAACTGCTCCTGGGCAGGTGTTAGCTTTGGAGATATTTGCGCTTAGCGCGAAAATCTCCAAAAGTTGATAATAGGACAAAGCGATGTTAGCGACTGTTTCCAGTCGCTAACATCTTGGCACGCCCACTTTGCATGTCATTAGTGATAAATATCACTGACATGCAAAGCGGGGCCCAAGATGGTCGCTATCTCCTATTAGCTGTCGCTAACTGGTGTTAGCGACAGCTTGGTAATAGGGAGATAATTTTATCTCCGCTTTCTTGGCTTTTAAAGCCAAAAAGCGGAGATAAACCTGTAACATAGGAATCCACAAATTTGAAGGTAAAAGTTCAGGTTTTATTTAGAAGAAAGATCCCATCCACAGGTGAACATCCAGCCAGCATCAATGTAGGATTGTAACTGCCTGGTGAACAAAACATAACATTCCAGGAGATGTGCAGGAGATTCTAGTGCCTCATGACATCAGCGCAGCTATGTCATGAAGCACAGACACACAGAAACAGGATGCCACACATCTCCCTTCTAACAACAAGAACAAAATTACAAAAAGGAATGAGTTAATATTAAAGCATAAATCACACAGTCACGTAGTCTTTTAAATACTCAGGAGAATGAGAAACCCTTGCAGACTTGCGAGGAAGTGAGGAAGGTTCATCACTAGAAGTTTGAGAATGACGACTACAAGAAGCCTCCACAATATCATTTCTAACCACCACCACCCTGTTCAAATTCCAAACCCGATGGTATGCAGTTTTGATGGCGTTCCTAAAAGCTTTGATGACACGGATAGGCTTTTTAAAGGTAGCAGAAAGGGCCTTATTGTTTTTGCAGGGATTTTTAATAAGTACCCAATCGCCCACTTTGACAGGAGTGACCTTTACAGAATTCCTTGCATCAAAAATTCTTTTTCTATTCTCAATCCTAGAAGATTCACGCACCATCCAATCATCACTGACATCATGAGGACATGGTTGTAGATCATTAACCCATGCGGGTACCACAAGTGTATTAGGAGTACGTGATCTAAAAAGTTCAAAGGGAGTCTTCCCAGTAACAGCATGGGGAGATATCCTGTAAACCTTAACCTTCTTAAAAACATCTGCCCTCCAATCTGTGCCAGCAGACTTAGCCATTCTGATGGCTTCTTTAAGAACACGGTTGAATCTCTCAACTGTACCGTTGGTTTCTGGGTGGTATAAGGATGATTTTTTGTGTTTGATACCTTGTTCTAACAGAAATTGTTCCATGTCCTTAGACACTAACTGAGGACCATTATCTGTGAGAATGGTGTTAGGAATGCCTTCCCTTGCAAAAAGTTTGGCCAAGAAGGCCACCACATTTTTAGTCTCAATGCCACGGGTAATGGCAATTTCTGGCCATCTGGAAAATAAATCAACAAGGACAAGAAAATACCACTCACAACCAGCTGAGACAATGGGCCCCAAAATATCTAAACCAACCTCTTTCCAGGGTGCATTCGGTCTGTCCCTAATCACCATAGGCTGGACCTTAGGTTTCGCCACCCTCTCACTAAGAGCACAGTCAATTCAATCCCTAACCTTACGCTTCACTTCCAAATCCATATTTGGCCACCAATATGACCTCCTCAAAATCTCCTTGGTTTTTGAGACTCCTAAATGTCCAATATGTGCTAAAGACATAAGCTCATCCCGAAGAGCTAGAGGTGGAACTAATCTAGTGCCCCTAAAAAGTAAGCCATCTTGCTCTGAAAGCTGATCTTTGACATGCCAAAATTTCTCAACCCCTTCATTAGATTTTGGTTTAACCTTCCACCCTGTCATTAACAGTTTAAGTACTTCCACAAGAATCACATCTTCTTGAACCATCCTCAACCACCTCTCTTTATCAATGACAGCCTCCTCAACAACACAAACCATTTCATCATCTTCATCAAAATCTTCCTTACTATTACCTCAGAAACAGGAACAAGGCGAGATAAAGCATCTGCCACCTTGTTTTCCACTCCAGGTAGGTATTTCACATCAAAATCATAATCTTGCAAACCAACAACCCATTTCGTGATCCTACCTGACACTGCATCAATACCCTTTTTCTTCAAAATTTCACAAAGCGGCTTGTGATCCGTCCTAACCTCAAAGGTGGTTCCCCATAATAAGTTTTTAAGCTTCTTGACTGACCAGTAAACAGCGAGAGCTTCACGCTCAATCACCGAGTATCGAGTTTCAGCTCCTTTTAAACTCCTTGACAAAAAGAGGATGACCCTCTCAGTCCCCTCAAACTTCTGTACAAGTACCGCACCCAAACCTTTCAAGCTTGCATCAGTAATCAAAATAGATTTTTCAGAAGGATCAAAACTGCTCAATTTCGGGGCAGAGGCTAGTCTCTCCTTGATGACCTCAAATTCTTGCTGACATTTTTCTTCCCAAATGAATTCCACTCCTTTCTTCAACAAATACCTCATGTTGGCACACAAAGAGGCAAAATCCTTCACAAACTTGCTATAATATTCAGCAAGCCCCAAAAAAACTCATCAATTCTTCCTTGTTCTGTGGGGGAGACATCTTAGAGATGGTAGAGATCAAATTCTCTTTGGGTAAAATTCCTCCTTCAGTGATTGTGTGACCTAGATAGTCAATGGAAGTTTTCCTAAACTTGCATTTCTCAATCTTGACAGTTAAACCTGCATCACACAGTCTTTCTAAGACAGCAAAAAGCCTAAAATCATGTTGCGAATTATCTATGCCAAACACAAGAATATCGTCTTGATAGACTCTGACACCTTGTAAACCTTTTAAGACTTTTTCTAATGCCCTCTGAAAAACCGATGCGGCTGACACTAAGCCAAATGGTAGTCTGACGAACCTAAAAGTGCCATAAAGTGTCACAAAAGAGGTCAAATCCTTCGAATCTTCCTCCAACCTAATCTGATGGTATGCGGACCTTAGATCAATGGTGCTGAAAATTTTAGCACCTTTAAGTAGCATAAGCATGTCCGCAATCTTGGGTAAAGGATAATGATCTGTAACTACACACTTGTTGAGCTCTCTTAAATCAACACAGAGACGAAGAGAGTTGTCCGATTTCTTGGCTGCGACAATCGGGGCAACCCACTCCGTTCCCTCTACTGTTTCTATAATGCCTCCCTTGACAAGCTTGTCAAGTTCATCTTTAACTTGTTCTCTGACTGCTACAGGTACATTTCGTACCTTGCAGCAAACAGGTACAGCATCCTTTTTCAAAATGATACGATGACAATAATCATTAAGACACCCCAAATCTTCCGAAAAAACTTTAGGAAATTTCATTTTCAGTTCGCTAGTGAAATCATGAGAAACCAGTGAAACAGTTTGAGACGTGCAGGGAAAAGGCTCTTTTAGAACAATAGGAGGTGTCGAGTTTGGATCAAGCATTACGCCTAAATCCTTGAGAGCAAACCAGCTTATTATGCTATCTCCTTTTTGAGAAACATAAATTTTTGCTTTGGTCAACCTATTCTTATAATTAATCACTCCTTCAAAAACCCCAAGTAATTTAATGGGTTGCCCAGCATAACCAAAAGGCCTTATATCAGGGCGAGACAGCTCAAGTTTTTGTCCCAACTTACTCAAGAAAAATTATTTTGCTACAATACTGATTTTTGCTCCAGAATCAAACAAAACTTTTGTGGGAAAACCTTCTACCAGAATTTCATCACAAGGAGAATTCTTTGCTTCTTCAGCACTTACAGTCTGTATACAGATTTGACCACAATCTAGGTGCTCATCTAAATTACTTTCATTTTCAAAATCATAAAATATCTCATTCACTCTACCTTTGTAGTTTCCCCCTTTACAACATGAGGTAAAGTGTCCTTTCCTTTTGCACTTACCACAATAGGCCTTCCAACCTGGACATTGTCTATCCGTAGCAAAATGCCCCATTTTACCACACCTGTAACATTTTACTTGGGAGAAATCAAAACTGTTTTCTTTTTTTTTATAGGCTATTTTGCTTGAAACGTTTTCATTCCTAGACTCCTTTTGGTGATTATCGCTTACTCTAGGAGTAGATTTTACAACATTTACTATTTCTTTAGTAGTTTTGTTCTCACCATTTTTCTTAATGACTTCAACACACTTGATAGAATGTTCTATCCTCTTTGCAATAGTAAGAACTTCTTCTAAAGAAGGTTCGTCCTTTTGCCACAATTCCTCCCTTACCTTTTCAATATAACATCCAAGCATGAACTGATCCCTTATATGTGCATCAAGACTTGCACCAAATGTACATGAGGAAGCAAGCTTCCTTAAAGCTGTTATATAATTCTCAATTGTCTCTTCTTCCATTTGTGTTCGGCGACCAAAATGATACCTTTCTAAAATTGTACTGACTCTAGGAAGATAATGCTCATCTAATTTTGCAATACATATCTCATACTCATTTAAAGTACCATCATCAAGATCAGGCAAATGATCGAATACCTCTTGTCCTTCTGGCCCCAGACAATGTAAAAGTAATGCTGTCTTTCTTTCAGCACTTAAGCTAGATCCACATACCCTTGCATACCTTTCAAATACTTTACGCCATTTTTTCCATCTAATAGGTGGATCTCCAGGTGAGGACAAGAAGAAAGGGGGGGCAGTTACATTTTGCATGTTGTTAAAAAAAAAAATGAACAAGTGAAGTAAAACAGCAACAACAAAAGAAAATATATGAGTTAAATGTGTGTGTGTCACAGTAGGTGGACACACAAGAACAGCTTCCAGTAATAGTGCAGTCAGTTCAGTGTGTGTGTATCACAGTAGTGGGACACACAAAAACAGCTTCAAATGAGTGTGTCAAAGAAACAGCTTCAAATGAGTGTGTCAAAGAAGGTAGACAAATGGCTGAAATGTCGCAGAAAAAAAAGCAGAGTGAAAACAGTACCTTTGGAAGTTTGTAGAATATGTGGCAAACTTCAAGTAGATAAAGGACTTTAGAATAATTTTAAATTTTCCAAAATATTATCGATGGTCGGAGTCACGAAACGCAATAAAAGCGTAATGCGTGTACTCCAAAGTAAGAAGCAGCAGAATGACCAATCCAAAATGGCGCCCACGTTAGCGTGACTCCCAAGGTGCTTTGCGGCACGCTTACGTCCTTCCCAGCAAGCCTTGCGCAGAGACGTGGAGATGAAGGAAGCTGGTTTGTTTACCTGCGAAGCTTCGAAGTTCTCTGAAGGCTTGGACGATATGGCGTTCTGTTTCACAAAGGCAGCACGCGAGGACGTTGGGGTAGGACTTTTTCAAAGAATGCAGATCGAAGGCGCTATGTCCAATCGCGGTGAAAATGTAAAGTTGAATGGTCACGAAGGTCTTAAAAAAAAAATGCTCGCGCTGCTAGATACAGGCAAAATGAGAGTCAAAAACAATAGACTCTTTTGTTTCTTACCATAATAAAAAGACGAAATTGAAGTCTTCTTTTCGAAATTGAAGTATTCATTTAAAGTTGAATGCCACGGACTACCTCAAGAGAGTTAGGTTTCCAGTTAAAGTTTGTGGAAACAAAGTTAAGTTTCCAAGTAAAGTTTGTGGAAACGTTTCTCTTTTCTTCTTTCTTTGAAAAAAAATATTAGAGGTAGGTGTTGAGATCTTTTCTTCTTCCAATGAATCCCATCCTCCGTCGCCAAATGTAACATAGGAATCCACAAATTTGAAGGTAAAAGTTCAGGTTTTATTTAGAAGAAAGATCCCATCCACAGGTGAACATCCAGCCAGCATCAATGTAGGATTGTAACTGCCTGGTGAACAAAACATAACATTCCAGGAGATGTGCAGGAGATTCTAGTGCCTCATGACATCAGCGCAGCTATGTCATGAAGCACAGACACACAGAACCAGGATGCCACAAAACCCCCTTGTACATATGCCCCACAGTTCTCTCTTTATAATAGTAGTATAGATAGATATACGCACGCACGAATATGTATGCATGTATGTATGTAAGAACACATTTGCAAGGCTGCACATAAACCGGGAGAGGCCAGGCCAGACCAGACATAGAAGTAAGACTAAAAAACTTTAGTTCTACTTTTATTTCTAGCCTGTCCCGGTTTTTGATTTTCAAAATCTGGTCACCCTAATTCTATGGCAGGACAGGAGGCTTCAGATTATGCTTTCTCTATTTCTTTACTACTAACAGCAGCCAATGGAAACACAGTAAAGAAACGAAAAAACTACAACTCCCATGAGCCCTTAGACCAACCATAGAGAGTGCATGCTATATAAGGAACCATAGAGGACAACACTTCCTCTTTCTTTGCTGCTTCGCAGCCAGTTAAGTGCTTTTGACTTTCATTACTTGTTTGTATATTGCATGGCACTGTTTATTTGCTTGTTTACCTGTATGCCGGTTTAGCTCTAGCGTTTCTTTCACAGTCGCGTTGTGCGTCACGCTGCTACCGGCGTTTGTTGTGCAGGTTTACTCGTTTGTGCTTTCGCTGCTTTTGTGCTTTGAGAGCGCGTGTTCGCCTCTCTGGTAGTTGCGGGCGCATTGTGCCCGCGTTGCTGCTTTGGTGGAGCGGGACCGGAGCTCGGGGACTCGCGCGCGCGTGTCGCGCGCCGCTCCTCTTCCGGCAATACGGCACGTCACCGCGCATGCGCATTGGTGGCACTTGTGACGCTCCGTTTGACAGAAGCTGCTGAGCGCTGTGAGGCGGCGCGTTTACAACCTTGCCTCGGCCCACTTTGCCTGCCGGAGAGCTCCTCTGACGCCCTCTACCTCTCGGAAGGTTTTGGGCTGCATAATTTTTAGAGGCAGTGCCTAGGGTGTCATTCTTTGCGCAAGCTGGTCCCTCCACGCTTTATTCTGTTTATTGGGTCGAGTTGTGACTCTGCCTGTGTTGCTTGCGTGGGGCTGTCACCCCCCCTGTCGGAGTCACTTGATTGTGACCTTTTCATTGCATTTACATTTGCTGTGGGCCTCTAGTTATACTTTTGTATTTCTAGATTTTGTTATTTCTGGTACCTCATTCCTCTGTGCATTCCATTATCATGGCAGACTATGTCGATGCTGAGGAATATTTTTATGAGGAGGAGCAGGAGGAATCCTTTGAAATTGATTTGGTCGAGGCCCTTGACCAGGGCGTTCAGCAGTCTGTTAATACTGCGTTGGTCCGTGCCATTGGGCCTCTGAAGCGTCATTTGGCTGACTATGCTCAGCAACAGGGTTGGATTCCATCCTCTGCCTCTGCGCATTCATCTAAGTCTCCTGGTAATCCTCATAGGTCTGACTTTGCTCGTTTGGCCAGGTCTTTGTCTGCTCCTGCTCCGGACACTGAAGATACCTCTTCATCATCATCTTCTGGTCCCTCTGGTCCCTCTCCGGCGAAGAAATCCCGAAAGGAACATTTTGTGGACGCTTCTCCGCATCCACCAATCTTGACCTTTGAGCCCTCTGATATCATCCACCCTAACTCCAAGGTTTGGTGCCCAGCCCCAGAGGTCGCGGACTATATTCAAGAGCATATCCGCGACTCTTTTGATCAGGAGGTGCGTGCTCGGTTACGCTCTGAGTGCCCTCGTCCGGAGTTGGCGGACAAATTAGCGGATACTCCGGAGGTCGATCCCACAATTTTGACCTACCTTAAAAAATTTAATAAGGATCCCAAGAAGGGTATCGACCGCTCTTGGCGACTGTGCCAGGACAAGTTACTGGATGTCCTTGGTCCTTTGACAAAAATCCTGGATCTGGCATACCAAGCCCAAGGGGAGGCGTCTGGCATTGATCCCGATGTCCTACTTGGCTGGGCCCAAAGGGCTGTCTGTCTCTTGGGGAACGCAAACTGTGCCCTTTCAACGGAACGTCGCCGTTCCATCTTAATCAAAATGGATCCGCGTTTGTCAGAGCTGGCAACTTCCGAATCCGGTGCTCTGGCTCAGGGTCTATTGTTTGGTCAGCCGTTTTTGAAAGAGCTGACTAAGTTTGTAGCGACTTTTAGTGGCCTGGACAAGGCGCAATCTTCTTTGCGTAGGGCGTTCCGCCCGGTTTTTGCCAAGGCCGGACGTTCAGGGGGACGTTCGTTCGGCCGAGGTTCTGGTCAGCAACGTGGCCAGCAGTCCCATCAGGGTGGAGGCGGACAGCGCCAGCAGCAGCAGCAGTCCTATTCCGGATCCAAGTCCACCTTCTACCCCTCCCGGAAAGGTCGAGGCCAGGGCAACAAGGGAGGCTACGGTGGTAACCAGGGAGGACGACAGGATTACTCCTCTGCAGGTGAGCCTGATTCCTTTCGACAGTGTTGTTTTGGGGGGCAGGATTCAATGTTTTCTAGAGAATTGGCGCTCGATCTCCAGCGATGCATGGATATTGCAAACAGTGCCGGGGCACCACATCGAGTTTTACCATCCCCCTCTTCAGGGTCCCGTCCCTTCTCCCCTTGTTTTTTCCCAACGAGATCGCGAGGTGATCTCCAAAGAAATCGATTCCCTTCTTCTCAAAGGGGCCATAGTGCGAACAAACCGCCATCCACAGGGGTTCGTCAGCAATGTGTTTCTGGTGGAGAAGAAGGGGGGCGGGTCTCGCCTTGTACTCAACCTCAAGGAATTCAACAACGGGGTGATTTATCGTCACTTCAAGATGGAGGGCATTCATTTTCTCAGGGATCTTCTACGCAAAGGCGTCTGGATGGTTCGCCTGGATTTGAAGGACGCCTACTTGTCCATTCCCATCTATCCGCCTCATCACCGTTTTCTGCAGTTCCAATGGCTGGGGAACTGGTTCGAATACACGGTACTCCCGTTCGGTCTCTCCTCCGCCCCATGGTGCTTCACGAAGCTCCTGCGGCCAGTCATGGAGTTCCTGCGTGCGCGGGGGGTGAGACTTATAGTGTATCTGGACGACATTCTTTTGATGGCTCAGTGTCCTCTACTACTGCGCTCCCATTTGTCTTGGACAGTCGATCTACTTCAGTCTCTCGGCTTTCTAGTGAATCCGCAGAAATCTCATTTACTTCCAACTCAATCGATAGAGTTTCTGGGTTTCCTTGTGGATTCGGTCTCTTGCCAACTTCTTTTACCTGCTCAGAAGGTCAGGTCTATCAAGAGGGAGTTGAAGTCACTGTTGTCTGCACCGAACGTATCGTTGCGGTCGATCGCTCGGATTGTCGGGCTGTTGGCTTCTTCCATCCAGGCGATATTTCCGGGTCCTCTGCATTATCGGGCCTTGCAGCGCCTCAAAATCAGACATCTGCAGAAGGGTCTTCGGTATTCCGACCTGGTTCCTCTGTCCCAGGATGCGAAGTCGGAAATGATGTGGTGGCTTCAGCACAGGGAGGCTTGGAACGGGAAAGCCCTTTTCGGCTCGACTCCGGATCTGGTTTTGGAATCGGATGCGAGTCTTTGGGGCTGGGGAGCCCGTTGCGGGGACTTGACGACGGGCGGCCGTTGGTCTCAGGACGAATTAGCCCTTCATATCAACTGCCTGGAGCTTCTGGCGGGGTCATTTGCGATCCGCAGTTTGGCTCCTCAAGCCACCAGTTGTTGCATTTTGCTTCGCATGGACAACATCTCGGCGGTGCGATATGTGAACAAATTGGGGGGGACTCGGTCGAAGTTGTTAGCGGAGATTGCGAAGGACTTCTGGCATTTCTGCCTACAGAGAAAGATCACTCTTATTGCAGAGTATCTTCCGGGTCGCCAAAATCAGGTGGCCGACTGGAACTCTCGCCATCTCATGGACTTCAGCGACTGGCGTCTTCACCCTCGGGTCTTTCGCTCCCTGTCTCGCCTGTGGGGTCGTCCCTGGATCGATCTCTTCGCCTCTCGCCTCAATGCTCAGCTACCCAGGTTTTGCAGCTGGCGTCCGGATCCGGAGGCCATGGCCACGGATGCCTTTCTCCAGACTTGGCCTCCACAGCTTTGCTATGCCTTTCCCCCGTTCGCAATGATCCCGCGAGTCTTGGCCAGGGCGAAACAGTTTCTGTCGGAGATTGTTCTGATCACTCCTCTTTGGAGAGCTCAAGCTTGGTTTCCGGACCTTCTGGAAATGAGTTGCTCGACACCATTTCTTCTTCCAGCGAGGTGGAACTTGCTGTTGGATCCTCTGCTCCACCCGCATCTCCTAGTCTTGTTGGGCCAGCTCCGTCTTGTAGCGTGGCGTCTCTCGGGGAACGCTGGAAAGTCCCTGGCTTATCTGGAGACGCTGAGAGATTCATCAGTGAAGCTTGGGCCCCCAACACGCGCAAACGTTATGCGTCAGCTTGGCGTAGGTGGTGTGATTGGTGTTCTGAACGGAATCTGGATCCCACTTCTGCAGATATCTCTCTAGTGGTTAATTTTCTTGCTTCTGTCGCTTCTGCTGGTTCTGCTTACAGGACCGTCAATTCTTTCCGTTCCGCTCTCTCTGCGGGCCATGCTTTGGTCGACGGTAAGCCTGTTGGGGAACATCCTCTCATCTCTGCATTGTTGCGTGGTGTGCGAATGGCTAAACCGCCATGTCCGAAATATGTGGCTCTTTGGGACATCTCTGTTGTGTTGCGTTTTCTGGAGGCTTGGCCTCCCAACGCTTCTCTGTCCCGTAAGCAATTGTCTGCAAAATTGACAATGCTTTTGTGCTTAGTGTCTTGTAAGCGTGTTTCAGATGTCCGGGCGTTGGACCTCGCTGGTCGTTCTTTTTCTCCGGAAGGGGTTACTTTTACAGTCTCCAGGCGTACCAAGACTAATCTGTCTACTGTCACTTATCCTGCATTTCCTCATCACCCACAATTGTGTGTGGTTCGCTGTTTAAAGGATTATGAGGTGAGTACTGCTCCTTTTCGTCAAGATATGTCTGGACAGTTATTGATTGCTTTGTTGAAACCTTTTAAGCCTGTGGCGTCAGCTACTCTTGCTCGTTGGGTACGCTGGCTTATGTCTGAGGCAGGCATTGATACCTCCATCTTTGGGGCTCACTCCGCGAGGGGTGCCATGGCCTCCAAGGCTTTTCGTGTTGGTGTAAGTTTACATGACATTGTGAAAACAGCTGATTGGTCTTCTGATACAGTGTTTAAAACCTTTTATTTCAAACCCATTGTCGATATTGCATCTGTTGTGGTGGAACAGCTTTGAACAAGCATAATCTGAAGCCTCCTGTCCTGCCATAGAATTAAAAATTTGCAAACATTCGTGACAAGAATTTTCAATTCTATTAAGGACACGGAGGCGAGGATTATCCCACCCATTGGTATACTACTGCATTGTTCATGTGCATCTTGGCTTTACTATGACATGCGTTGTTTTGCATTGATATTTTTTCCCCACCCTATGTGATGCGACCTTCAAAGGTTTTTGGGGATGTATATTACGGCTCTGTTTTTGCTTTCAGGTTCGGACCAGAAGTGATTTGTCCTCTTGGTCTTGCCGGCATCGTTTTCCACGCTTTGGATCCTGGAGTTGCTGTGTTTCCTGATGCACCTTCGGCGCTTTTGGAATGGTTGCCTGTTTTCCTGTTGGATTTCTTGCGCTTCAGCCTTCGGACTTTTCCTTTCTGGATGGTTGGCTGTACTTTTCTTCAAATGACTTTAGACTTTTATGGTTCCTGGACAAAGAAAGAGGAAGTGTTGTCCTCTATGGTTCCTTATATAGCATGCACTCTCTATGGTTGGTCTAAGGGCTCATGGGAGTTGTAGTTTTTTCGTTTCTTTACTGTGTTTCCATTGGCTGCTGTTAGTAGTAAAGAAATAGAGAAAGCATAATCCTCGCCTCCGTGTCCTTAATAGAATTGAAAATTCTTGTCACGACTGTTTGCAAATTTTTAATTGTAATCGTAGCTAGATAATGTACTGTGTTTTTATGCATATAATGAAATTAGTGTGCAGTTTGGATGTAGTTCCCAATATTACCCACGAGATGGCAATATGGGACCATAAATAATTGCTCACTAAGTCGCCATGCAAACTTGTGCTGTCGTTACAATGTTCTGTCCTTTTCCCTTTATTACCAAAAGCCAGTTTTACAACGTGCTTCAAACATCACCTGCTTTTAAAGGCCTGCGGCTGTTAGCTTTCCTCACATGCCGCAGGGTCAACAAGGGAGGGATTTAGAAATGCACTCCGAGTGGAGCCATCATTTGAAGCAGAGTAAATGTTTATACCAGACGAGGTTAATGTAAATGTGGCAGAAACTTCCGTCGGATGCATGCATTAGACACCATTAAGTAGGCAATGCATAGAGAAGATGTGAAGGCATGCATGCTGATAGGGGTAAGCATACAATTTAAGAAGAAATGTATGGAAGGTGGGAAGTGGTTTATGTGAGTCAGAAAAAGATGTGTGTATCAGGGACGAGGTTTATGGACAATGAGAAGTCCTTTCGGCTAGGAACACATTCATGCAAGATGTTTATGTAAACCTTGATCTACGTAGGAGGAATGAAATAAGAGATGATCTATGCACAAGGAAGGGACTGACATCGCAAGCCGGCGGAACTACAAAAATGGCCGCTGTGATGTCATTTTGTAGTCCCGCGGGCCGTTTTTTCACCGAGGATCAGTGTTGCCAGTAAAATACGAACAAACAGACTCTCGCTAGTAAGAGCGATAGTTTCCTTGCAGGCATCAGCCAATACCTTATAAAAACGGGGCAGATATAAAACGAAGAAAAAGTAGTCCCCTTTGCTGAAACAATACTAAAACGCCCAGGTTCTTTCCCGATGTCATCACGCAGACGTAGCGGCCGGCGCTACTTGCAAGGGACTACTTTATTTTTATTCCTAATTTTTAAACAACGTATATTTTTTATTTTTATATAGCCTATGTCCTTCTGCTTGCCCTGAGGTTTTCAAAGATGTCTTGGGTGTTTGGATTGGTGGTGTACTTTTCGAGTTTACCTGGCTCAAAGGACACAGTTCTCTCTTTATAATAGTAGTATAGATATGTATTTATTCTTAACACAACCCCTCTAGTCTCTGTATGAGGCTAGAGGTCTAAGCACAATAGAAGGAACTTAATTAGCATACGATAAGTTGCATAGTATACGTTTTGCCCTAGGGGCCTCACAAACCATATACTAAAATAGTGGAATAAGAACCACTTGAGGGATAGAAGTCAGGCCTAGGGCCTGTAGAACCGCTGGGGCAACCAGGAACCACCCAAGGTAGGGACGCAGGAGGCACACGGGGGACTCGTGCAGTGTCTAAACACAGCCGCGGATCACCATTGACTTTCTATGGAAAACGAACAAGGTACAATTTTAAAGATTAAGGACGCTTAGGGGTGAACTACGATGGAGCCCCTTTAGACGTAGACACTTCGAGAGTCAAGACCCACGTGAGCACCGGAGTACTCGTGTTACCTCACCCAGGGAAGCTGGGTGCATAGGTGTCTTTTCGTGTCGGGTTTCGTCGTCGATTC
Organism: Lissotriton vulgaris; assembly: GCF_964263255.1. NCBI lineage: Eukaryota > Metazoa > Chordata > Amphibia > Caudata > Salamandridae > Lissotriton > Lissotriton vulgaris. The sequence continues at coordinate 786,474 of NW_028253855.1, read as the reverse complement.
CTATGGAGAGCTGCGAAGAAGTGCTGCAGGCGACCAGAGGAAAAGTGTCCGGGTGGATCCAAGGGTGGATCGGAAATGTGAAGAACCTGAAAGCAGAGGGGACAGAGTCTGGGTCCCTTGCCAGTGCCCAGGATGGCGACAGGAAGATACCAGGCGGTGTTGGGTGCTTTAAGGTGAAAGAGGTGAAGGTTGACTCTTCAGCCACGAGGTCCAGGAGGTGTCGACGATGACCAGAAGCTGGATTCGAGCTGTCCCACAAAGGATGTCGAGTGCTGCAGTGTCGGTATCCGGATAGGACCCAAAAAGCCTTGGAAACAGCAACCCACGCAAGATGACAACATTGGCTTCGGTGCAGACCAGCAAGGTCTGAGGGACTCACCCTTTGGAGGGGTGTCAGAGCACGTCTGGAGCAACCAGGAATGCTCAAGAAACAAAAGGACTGTCCTTTGTGAGGACCCACTAGCCAACGGACTAGAGATCGCGAAGTAGCCTCGAGCGGAAATGCACAAAGCGGCCTCACGGAACACTCGTGGGGTGTAGACCTCTACTCTTCATTGCAAAAGGTGCTCGGGGTAGGAGCTTCAAATACTCCAATGCACAACTTCGGGAAACTTCAGGAAGTAGGTACAGTTGCAAAAATGCAGGATGTCCAGAAGTTACGGTCAAATGTCTCTCGTGTCAGCTGCAGGTCTCAGCTTTACTGGGAACTCGTGGCAGTTTCAGAGATATCTGGAAGTCTGTGTCCTGTGTCACCGATTCTTCGGGATCCGGCGGGGGCCTTGAAAATGCAGACCGGCAAAGATGCTTCTTTGGTGCCTGTTTGAACAGGGAGGTCACTCCTTGACCTCAAGGGAGATTCTTCAGTCTTTCAGTCAAAATGAAATGTCGAAGGTCCAAGATTTCTTCTTCAGAGCTTCGTCCAGGGTAATTTAAAGTCCTAGTGACTGGGTTCGTATACTTATACCAAGTTTAGGGTATGGACTAACTCTATGGCCCCACCTATGGGAGGGCCAGGAGAGGGGGTGGTTACACCCCTTCCCCTTTGTCCAGTTTCATGCCAGATCTGGGGCAGAGTGCCCCAGCAACCAGTTTGAACTGGGAAATGCATGGAGGACCTTGTGTGCCCCAGGCAGTGTCTGAAAAGCATTCACTGAATGCAACCCAGCCTGCCCCAATACACTAAAGCCTGTCTGGGGAGGTGCTGGCACCTCCCTGGACTGGAGACCTATTTTCCAGGCCTCCCCTGCCGGAGTTGCATCCAGCAGCAGGAGGTCAGACTCGTGTCTGTGGCAGCAGCAGCCATTTGTGTTGCTGAGGCTCTTTTAAACTTTAACCGGATACACCAGTGTATACATGTCTTCTCCCTCTAGAAGGGTGGAATGCTACGCCCCGCCAGAACTGGCGGGGGGAGGGGGGTAGTATTCCTTAGTGTTTGACACCTTACACGACATGTTTTGATAAAGCCAAACCAAAGTTAGCATTAACCGCAAGGATTATAATGCATTTAAGAGTAGATGGTATGGCTACATCATAGAACAGCTATAAGGAGATATTTCCAAAAGCTGCAGAGGGGCTCAGCTCATGATAGGGCACCCTCTCACAAAAAACCAAGCACTCAGCCTTCGGGATTGTCAAGGCCTGTCATAGGAGTGACCTATAGGTTAATATGTGTCTATATATATGTGTAGATATAGGTATACTATATCTCAGTAAGGGGTGCTTACACCACCTTACCCAGGTTGCAAGTGCAGACCTGTGGTGCCATTATGGAAGGCTGTCCAGGGGTGGCATAATACATGCGTATCAATTTAGAGAGAGAACAGCTTGGCTGTGGACCTGATTAGCAGGGCCACAGCCAGACTAAAGTCGAAAAACCAGTGAAACACAGCAGAAAGTGGGGGTAACCATAGGATGCAGATCCTACACAACCCCCTCCCCCCCAAACGTAGGGACATTAAACTAACCTTGACCAGTTGAGGCTTCATGTTCTAAGTGGAAATATCTGGAGAGTCCATCTGCATTGGCATGGTTACTCCCAGGCCTATGTTCCACTGTATAGTCTATCCCTTGAAGGGAAATAGACCACCTCAAAAGTTTGGGGTTTTCACCCTTCATCTGTTTTAGCCACAAGAGGGGCTTATGGTCTGTCTCCACTGTGAAGTGAGTGCCAAACAAGTATGGCCTCAGCTTCTTCAGAGCCCAAACCACAGCAAAGGCCTCCCTCTCAAACCGCTCCTAGGATGCTTGATTCTGGTCCAGGGAAGACATGGCTTGGCAGTTCGGGCTGGACTGTTCCCATGAGGCACAGGGTCAAGACTGATTTGCATATGGCCATGTCTGAACTGGGGTGGCTTGGTGAGCAAAACAACGATGGATTAAACCCAGATCTGTGACTGGGGATGAATGTTTTGCCATTGTGCAACATTCCGTCCATCATCTTGTGTGTTTTAGGGTTCAAGAGAAGTGCAGCTCAACTGCGCCTGACTCAGATCTGCCCTGGAAGGGCCCCCTGTCCCCAGAAACTCAACCTGATCAGGCTTAAGCTCTTGTGGGACAGTTCCTTCTTCAGGCTCACAATCAGTTTCCTCAGAAGACTGATCCTCACTCTGAGTCAGGGGGGAAGGCACTGCCTTAACCCTACTGCTCCTTTTCTCGGTAGGCAACTGGTCCATTATTTCAGAATCCAGTGCCTGTCCAGTGTAAGACTTTTTGACCTATGACCTTGTCACTGCAAGAACATGTGTTGAGATTCCTAACATTTCTGCATGTGTCCTAAGCTCCACTTCAGACCAGGCTGAAGTCTCTAGGTCAATGCCAAGCATGCATTCAACAGGGAGGTCTGTACTGATCACAACCTTCTTAAGGCCAGTTACCCCTCCCCAGGAGAAATTAACAACTGCCATACTATGGGTGGTAGTGACATTGCTAGCCTTGATCACTTGGTAAGTCTCACCAAGTATGACTTGTCCAGGGTCCACAAAGTCTGGTGTCATTATTGTGACACTTGGCCCTGTGTCCCTGTAGGCCAAAGCATTTTTCTCATTAATTAAAGGAGTTTGTCTGTACTTGCCCAGGTTACTGGGACTCACAGAGGAGGTCATATCATTGCCTCCATCACAGACCAAAACAGCGTGAGTTGGAGCTCTGACTAGGCCAGAGTCCATCTCAGATCCCAGGGTTAACCCTACTTCACCCTTCTGCTGGGAACCACCACTTGGAGCTGAACTAGGGGGAACAGTTGCCTTAGGGGCAATGGTGGCTGGAGCTGTCTCCTTTTTGTTGCAATCACTAGTCCAGTTACTATTAACTTTGCAAACTTTGCACCATGGTTTCTTTTGGCATTCTTTCTTTTTGGAAGATTGGGGACCCCACCATTAGAAGCTTTTTGGGGACCTTGTAAAGACTTCTGGTCTTTACCTTTCTCCACACCCTTTTGATCTTGCTTCTTCTGGTCACCACCTTGGTTCTGTACCTTCTGCTTCACCTGGTTCTGATCCATTTGTCTGCCTTCTTTCCCAATTCTTGGGGAGAGGTCAGATCAGAGTCAACCAAGTGCTGATGCAACAGCTGGTTCTGACAGTTATTAAGAATCTGTTCCCTCATGATCAAATTATACAATCCTGTATAGTCACACACTTTACTGCCCAGTGACCAGCCCTCCAGAGCCTTAGTAGCACAATCTACAAAGTCAACCCAGTCCTGAGTCTGTGCCTTCGGGGTATCTCTGAACTGTATCCTATACTGCTCAGTGGTTAGGCCGAACCCATGTATGAGGGCGCTCTTCAGGACCATGTAATCATCAGCATCCTCTTATTTTACAGTGAGGATCTTGTCTCTACATTTGTCTGCAAAGGAGAGCCACAAGATTGCTGCCCACTGCTCCTGGGGTACCTTCTGTACTTTGCAGGCTCTCTCCAGTGCAGTGATCCATTTGTGGATGTCATCCCCATTCTGATAGGGAGGGACAATCTTGTTCAGGTCTCTATGGTCATAAGACCTATCACTACCACTAGGGATATTGCTGCCACCATGGAGCTCTAGTCCTATCTTTTTCTATCTCTTTCAAAAGCTAGAGTCTCTTTTCTAAGGCTACTTCTTGTCTCCTTATTCAAAGCTGGGCTTCTTTCATCCTAGCATTATGCTCCCTCTGCTCAAGAGAGGCATGCCTTCTCTGAGTAGAGACAGAAGACTCTATAGATGCATTAGAATGGACAGATTCCTCTGAAGGAGATCTATTTCTTCTAGGTACACCACCAACCCTACCTGGGGGGACAAAGAGAGGCACAGTCTGGCCCTCTCCATCTGCAGGCATGGCTGGATTCTCCTGGTCTAAACCATTGTTTAGGTCCTGGTCATCCTCATCTTCAGAATCTTGGGATGTGACTCCCCAGTGTTCTCTTCCTCTGAGGTACTAACCACATTACTATCCTGTGGAGGATTTGATACCTTCATAAAGTCATCAAGCAACAGCACCTCTATGAGGCGGTTGGTATTGGGCTTCTGTCCTGGCTTTAATTTTCTCATGGCATACAAAGTCCTTAACTCTTAGAAAGGAAAGGTGTCATATTTATATGCCTGTGCTTTACTGACATCTGGCAGAGACCCACTAGGTCCAGCCTGTAAAGACATGACTAGTGTGGTGTGGTGTATGAACCTACCTACACTACTTGGTTTCCTACTAAACCTCCCCAGTAGTTGTGGTCAGGGTGTGCTAAGCTCTTGCCACCTACAACTTCTAAGTTCAGTAGAACTTATGTATTTTAAGCTTTGTATTATATGTACCTATGGTACCTTTAGTGATGTTTCAAATGATATTCTCAAGATTATCTGGTAAAACAATGCAAGCTGTAATCCCACACGCTGCACACTATTGTGAGAAGTTGGCCTGGCATATGATGTCCACTATTCTAGTGGTCACCTTGCACCAGTCCAAACGGCCCTTATTGATGGTAGGTTTAAACTCAACCTTATAGAAAGCTATCCTAGTTTTAGCTGTGGAGAGCAGCCTTCAGGCTAAGACTTAGAGGCGAGTTAAGCAAGTTGTTTTACCAGTCTATAATCTCTTGAATGACCAAATGAAAGTACACCTCACAAGGTATAAATATAAAATATATGTATTTATTCTAAACACAACCCCTCTAGTCTCTTTATGAGGTTAGAGGTCTAAGCACAATAGAAGGAACTTAATTAGCATACGATAAGTTTCACAGTATACGTTTTGCCCTAGGGGCCTCACAAACCATATACTAAAGTACAATTTTAAAGATTAAGGACACTTAGGGGTGAACTACGATGGAGCCCCTTTAGACTTAGACACTTCGAGAGTCATGACCCACGGGAAAACACGTGTTACCTCACCCAGGGAAGCCGGGTGCATAGGTGTCTTTTCTTGTTGGGTTTCGTCGTCGATTCCTAGGGAGAGCTGTGAAGAAGTGCTGCAAGCGACCAGAGGAAAAGTTTCCGGGTGGATCCAAGGTTGGATCGGAGATGTGAAGAACCTGAAAGCAGAGGGGACAGAGTCTGGATCACTTGCCAGTGACCAGGATGGCGACAGGAAGATACCAGGCGATGTTGGGTACTTTAAGGTGAAAGAGGTGAAGCTTGACTCTTTAGCCAGGAAGTCCAGGAGGTGTTGACGACAACCAGAAGCTGGATTTACAAAGGATGTCGAGTGCTGCAGCGTTGGTATCCGGATTGGACCCAACTAGCCTTAGCAACAGCAACCCACGCAAGATGACAAGATTGGCTTCGTTTCAGACCAGCAAGGTCTGAGGTACTCACCCTTTGGAGGGGAGTCAGAGCACGTCTGGAGCAACCAGGAAAGCCCAAGAAACAAAGGATTGTCCTTTGTGGGGACCAGCTAGCCAATGGACTAGAGATCGCGAAGGAGCCTTGAGCGGAAATGCACAAAGCGGGCCCACAGAACACTCGTAGAGTGTAGGCCTCTGCTCTTCGGTGCAAAAGGTGATCGGGCAGGGGCTTCAAATACCCCAATGCACAACTTCGGGAAACCTCGGGAAGTAGGTGCAGTTGCAAAAAAGAAGGATGTCCAGGAGTTCCGGTCCCATGTCTCTCGTGTCAGCTACAGGTCTCAGCTTTGCTGAAAACTCATATCAGTTTCAGAGATGTCTGGAAGTCTGTGTCCTTTGTCGCAGATTCTTCGGGATCCGGCGCGAGCCTTGAAAATGCAGACCAGCAAAGATGCTTCTTTGGTGCCTGTTTGAACAGGGAGGTCACTCCTTGACCTCAAGGGAGATTCTTCAGTCTTTCAGTCGAAATGAAATGTCAAAGGTCCAAGATTTCTTCTTCAGAGTTTCGTCCAGGGTAATCTAAAGTCCTAGTGACTGGGTTCCTATACTTATACAAAGTTTAGGGGATGAACTAACTCTATGGCCCCACCTATGGAAGGGACAAGGGAGGGGGTGGTTACACCCATTCCCTTTTGTCCAGTTTCGCACCAGAGCTGGGGTAGAGTGTCCCAGCAAGCGGTTTGAACTGGGAAATGCATGGAACACCTGTGTGCCCCAGGCAGTGTCAGAAAAGCATTCACTGAATGCAACCCACCATGCCCCAATACACTAAAGTCTGTCTGGGGAGGTGCTGGCACCTCACTTGACAGGAAACTTATTGTCCAGGCCTCCCCTGCCGGAGTTGCATCCAGCAGCAGGAGGTCAAACTCATGTCTGTGGCAGTAGCATCCATTTTGTGATGCTGAGGCTCTTTTAAACTTTAACTGGGTATACCAGTGATTACATGTCTTCTCCCTCTAGAAGGGTGGAATGCTACCCTCGCCGCCAGACCTGGCGGGAGGTAGTATTCCAAAGTGTTTGACACCTTACATGACATGTTTTGATAAAGCTAAACCAAGGTTAGCATTAACCGCAAGGATTATAATACACTTAGGAGTATATGGTATGGCTATATCATAGAACAGCTATAAGGAGATATTTCCGAAAGCTGCAGAGGGGCTCAGCTCATGCTAGGGCACCCTCTCACACAAAACCAAGCACTCTGCCTTCAGGATTGTCAAGGCCTGCCATAGGAGTGACTTATAGGTTAATGTGTGCCTATATATATATATATATGTAGATATAGGTATACTGTATCTCAGTAATGGGTGCTTACACCACCTTACCCAGGCTGCAAGTGCAGACCTGTGGTGCCATTATGGAAGGCTGTCCAGGGGTGGCATAATACATGCTTCAGCCCCTGGTAGGCCTCTGGGGTACCTATGCCCTTAGTACCTAAGGTACTATAAATAGGGACTCACAAGGGTAACCCAGTAACTAACTTAGTATGTACCTAAAGTACATGGTATGAATTTAGAGAGAGAACAGCTGGGCTGCGGACCTGATTAGCAGGGCCACAGCCAGACTAAAGTCGAAAAACCAGTGAAACACAGCAAAAAGTGGGGGTAACCATAGGATGCAGATCCTACTCTCCTACACATCATGTAGGGGCAAACCATCCAGCTGTGCTCGACTGTGTTGCGAGTGGAAGCCTTCCTCTTCTTGTGGTTTCTCCTCAAAGCAAGAGAGTCTCTCACGCTGAAGGAGATATTTCAACTCGAGCCTTCCACATATTTGCCCCTCTAGTCCGTGTCTGGATCATCCTGATCCTCCTTTTGGCTTTTAGCTGGGGTTCCGCCGCAGCAGCATCTTCTGTCTCCTTAATCAAATTCTAGAGATCTGCAAATCCTATTCTGCCTCCACTGGATGATCAATATGGGGCTGCTTCTCATCTCATCTTTGCCATCTCATGCCAATAACAATAAGACGCGCTAAAGCAGTGTCTTTTAAATCTGTCTTTTAAATCCTGGAAAGAAGAGGAAATAAGTACCTTTGAAGTGGGTGACAATAAACATCTGTTATTCAGCACCAAGACAGCCTCGGTGAACGTGCGCTTTACAAATACACATTATGGTATGTTATATACACCTGTGCCTCCCCGCGCCTGCCGGGTTAAACAATACATGCATTAGTGTCTCTCATGGAAAGTAGCCCTCCTAGTCGCCATTACCTCCCTAAGGCATACTGTAGTGTAGTTCCTATATTCCCAATAGGCTCTGCACATTGGAATAATATATACTACTAGCAGCCCGCCCCAGCGTTGCCCGGGGCAGAAGGGGGCTGGGGGCAGCATTTCAGGCTTGCGGCCCCTCCCGCCCCGGCCCCCTCCCGCCCAGAACACTTAAATTTTTCACTTTGACTGCACTATAAAGAAAGCTGAAAACGTGACACTTTTGTAATCCCAAACAATAAATCGATCTCCTATTCAGTCACCCTTTAAAAGAGCACCATACCGCCGTGGCGTGGTTCAGTGTTCCTCTCTCGGCTATACCACCGTTAGCCTAGTGAACTTATCAGTTATTTCCCACTGTTCAATGTCTTCCTCGGCTGTCGCTTTCTCACCAGTGCAGTACGTCTCTCAGTTGTGCCTCGTTCAGTCTTTTCATTCCTGACCCGACCCTCCCCTCTAGTGGCCCCATCCCAGTAGCACTTACTTCGGTCGGTAGATTCTTCACTATCAGGCGGGACATGATGCTCTTTACAGGAATCTTGCCTTCTTCCACTACTGTTACAATTCTCTCACGTTGGGTATGGGCGCTGCCATCTTTGTTTCCTTCCTCGCCGCTCGTCACCGCTCCTCCCCGCCTGTCGTCATCACGCACGTTGCTGTCATTGCTACGTCGCGGCAGGCGCTACGTCGCGGCCGGCGCTTCTTTCAGGGGACTACTTTGTTTTTAAAGTTACATTTTTAAATTTACGTTTTATTTTTATTTTATCTAGCCTATGTCCATCTACACACCCTGACAATTTCAAGGATGTATTGGGTGTGTGGATTGGCGCTGTGGTTCCCGAGTTTACCTGGCCAAAAGGTTTGTGTTCTCTCTTTATAATAGTAGTATAGATAGCGATATTTATCGCTAAGCATGGTTAGAGACAATGTTTTTATCGCTAAGCATCGCCTATTTTTATCGCTTAGGAACCTTGCAATTATCAAGGTTTATCTCCTAAGCGATAAAAATCGGCCGAAATGCATGAATATCGCTGAAAAGTCAGCAATATTCATGCATTATCGAGCTAATGCTCTTAGCCATGTTATCCACCTCCCATTGGATAACATGGCTAAGAACTGCTCCTGGGCAGGTGTTAGCTTTTGGAGATATTCGAGCTTAGCGCGAAAATCTCCAAAAGTTGATAATAGGACAAAGCGATGTTAGCGACTGTTTCTTCTTCTTGGCACGCCCACTTTGCATGTCATTAGTGATAAATATCACTGACATGCAAAGTGGGGCCCAAGATGGTCGCTATCTCCTATTAGCTGTCGCTAACTGGTGTTAGCGACAGCTTGGTAATAGGGAGATAATTTTATCTCCGCTTTCTTGGCTTTTAAAGCCAAAAAGCGGAGATAAACCCCCTTGTACATATGCCCCACAGTTCTCTCTTTATAATAGTAGTATAGATAGATATACGCACGCACGAATATGTATGCATGTATGTATGTAAGAACACATTTGCAAGGCTGCACATAAACCGGGACAGGCCAGGCCAGACCAGACATAGAAGTAAGACTAAAAAACTTTAGTTCTACTTTTATTTCTAGCCTGTCCCGGTTTTTGATTTTCAAAATCTGGTCACCCTAATTGTAATCGTAGCTAGATAATGTACTGTGTTTTTATGCATATAATGAAATTAGTGTGCAGTTTGGATGTAGTTCCCAATATTACCCACGAGATGGCAATATGGGACCATAAATAATTGCTCACTAAGTCGCCATGCAAACTTGTGCTGTCGTTACAATGTTCTGTCCTTTTCCCTTTATTACCAAAAGCCAGTTTTACAACGTGCTTCAAACATCACCTGCTTTTAAAGGCCTGCGGCTGTTAGCTTTCCTCACATGCCGCAGGGTCAACAAGGGAGGGATTTAGAAATGCACTCCGAGTGGAGCCATCATTCGAAGCAGAGTAAATGTTTATACCAGACGAGGTTAATGTAAATGTGGCAGAAACTTCCGTCGGATGCATGCATTAGACACCATTAAGTAGGCAATGCATAGAGAAGATGTGAAGGCATGCATGCTGATAGGGGTAAGCATACAATTTAAGAAGAAATGTATGGAAGGTGGGAAGTGGTTTATGTGAGTCAGAAAAAGATGTGTGTATCAGGGACGAGGTTTATGGACAACGAGAAGTCCTTTCGGCTAGGAACACATTCATGCAAGATGTTTATGTAAACCTTGATATTACGTAGGAGGAATGAAATAAGAGATGATCTATGCACAAGGAAGGGACTGACATCGCAAGCTGGCGGAACTACAAAAATGGCCGCTGTGATGTCATTTTGTAGTCCCGCAGGCCGTTTTTTCACCGATGGTCAGTGTTGCCAGTAAAATACGAACAAACAGACTCTCGCTAGTAAGAGCGATAGTTTCCTTGCAGACATCAGCCAATACCTTATAAAAACGGGGCAGATATAAAACGAAGAAAAAGTAGTCCCCTTTGCTGAAACAATACTAAAATGCCCAGGTTCTTTCCCGATGTCATCACGCAGACGTAGCGGCCGGCGCTACTTGCAAGGGACTACTTTATTTTTATTCCTAATTTTTTAAACAACGTATATTTTTTATTTTTATATAGCCTATGTCCTTCTGCTTGCCCTGAGGTTTTCAAAGATGTCTTGGGTGTTTGGATTGGTGGTGTACTTTTCGAGTTTACCTGGCTCAAAGGAGACAGTTCTCTCTTTATAATAGTAGTATAGATAGAATTGACATAGGACTTATGTCTACTAGGTCTCTATCGAATATATTAAACTTAATTGTGAGTGCCAGCTAGCTCAGAGGTCACTAGAAACTTTCTCTAATTCACAAGAAGGGATTCGTTTCTGACAATCACATAAACATGACAACTTTGTTTCCCAAGATAAAACGTATCTTCAGAGTCGTGGACACAATAGATAGATATTTCACTCAGTCAATTGTGCATGCTTCGTTTCACCAGAGGTGCAAAGAAATAGAGAGACGGGCGTTTTTAATAAAAGTATTTATTGAACAGTCTTCTTTCTCATGCAGAAGAAATGAACTGCTACAATCGTAATACAGGCTGTAAAGTATAATGCGTACAGCAAGAAGAGTATTATGAAATAATACTGTAAAAGCATGGTATGGATTCTAAGCCATAAAATACATACATAAATACCAAAGACTAAAAGTACTCAACAGGTGCATCTAAAATACGCCTACCCCGATGTACCTAAACTAAGTCTAGTACGAGGGAAAAAGTAAGTGAGGTGTAGCATAGGTTTAGTATTCTTTGCCAAGAATCTATCCAAGATTTCTCTTAGGGTCTAACGAGCTCCGTACCTTGGTTTTAGAATGAAAGAGGTCTGGTAGCTCTCTCTCTCTCTCTCAGGACTCGATTTCGCAACACCCCGCAAGGGGAGCTTGAAAACACTGGAGCTGGATTTCTGGGCAAGAGAAAAGACACCGTCTTTCTCAGTGCGTCTGCTGGAGGGTCGGCTTCCTTCGGCACTTGCTGCAGCGAGCTGCGTCGGGCAAGTAGATAGTCGAACTGCTCCAAACCACTGTGTGTTTGCTAGGGCAAGTGTGCGCATATTTATACCTTGAAAGTGCCGAGTTTGACGTAAGGTCAGACATAATAACGTCATCAAAGAGTCTCAGTTCTTTGAAATATTCAAGCAAGGGGAAGTCCCTGACTGCTGAAGGCGAGTTTTCCAAGAAATCGTTGTGGGTTTTCAGAACTAGTGGAAGTAGCATGCCGAATTTGGACTGCATGGGTTATGTCTAAATATGGTTATGATTTCTATGCCTATATAAGAGCAAGGTGATTTATACCTATATAAGGGCATGAATCGGGAAAATTACACTAGGGTCCTAAAATGCTATACAACAATACCATACAAAAGCATTTTAGTTGTATAAGATAGGGTCGTTTTTAGAACCAAGTCGCTTGTCACTGTTGATTTCTCCTTTCTACCTCAATCACATCATTGAACTTCCGTTCTTCTTCCCACAGCCTGATTCTGTGGCTGAAGGAGCTTCACCCGCTCTAGCTGTTAAAAGGGCCCTTATGGATTACTTTGATAGTGGCAAACCATTTGGTAAATCAGGCCACGTGTTCGTGTCATTCAAAAAACCTCACAAAGGTCAGGAAATATTCAAACCGGGCATTGCCAGATGGATTGCCAAATGCATCAAAACTAGTTACATAAAAGCCAAATGAGCACTTCTGCTCCTCCCCGGGCACACTGCACTCCTAAGAAAGGGGGCACATCCCCATAGCTGACATCTGTAAGGCAGCTACATGGTCAACACCACACACATTTACTAAACACTACTGTGCGGATATACTACCCCGGCAACAAGCCTTAGTTTATCAAGTGGTACTAAGACCACTATTTTGGACGTCCGCATCATCGACACGCTAGCCACTGCTATGGGGGAGCCTACTGCTCTGGACTCTAAGCTAAGCATCTATAGCACCACATGCTACAACCAGATTCCTACAGGGTAAGTAGCATTATATATAAATACTAGCAGCCCGCCCCAGCGTTGCCCGGGGCAGAAGGGGGCTGGGGGCAGCATTTCAGGCTTGCGGCCCCTCCCGCCCCGGCCCCCTCCCGCCCAGAACACTTAAATTTTTCACTTTGACTGCACTATAAAGAAAGCTGAAAACGTGACACTTTTGTAATCCCAAACAATAAATCGATCTCCTATTCAGTCACCCTTTAAAAGAGCACCATACCGCCGTGGCGTGGTTCAGTGTTCCTCTCTCGGCTATACCACCATTAGCCTAGTGAACTTATCAGTTATTTCCCACTGTTCAATGTCTTCCTCGGCTGTCGCTTTCTCACCAGTGCAGTACGTCTCTCAGTTGTGCCTCGTTCAGTCTTTTCATTCCTGACCCGACCCGACCCTCCCCTCTAGTGGCCCCATCCCAGTAGCACTTACTTCGGTCGGTAGATTCTTCACTATCAGGCGGGACATGATGCTCTTTACAGGAATCTTGCCTTCTTCCACTACTGTTACAATTCTCTCACGTTGGGTATGGGCGCTGCCATCTTTGTTTCCTTCCTCGCCGCTCGTCACCGCTCCTCCCCGCCTGTCGTCATCACGCACGTTGCTGTCATTGCTACGTCGCGGCAGGCGCTACGTCGCGGCCGGCGCTTCTTTCAGGGGACTACTTTGTTTTTAAAGTTACATTTTTAAATTTACGTTTTATTTTTATTTTATCTAGCCTATGTCCATCTACACACCCTGACAATTTCAAGGATGTATTGGGTGTGTGGATTGGCGCTGTGGTTCCCGAGTTTACCTGGCCAAAAGGTTTGTGTTCTCTCTTTATAATAGTAGTATAGATAGCGATATTTATCGCTAAGCATGGTTAGAGACAATTTTTTTATCGCTAAGCATCGCCTATTTTTATCGCTTAGGAACCTTGCAATTATCAAGGTTTATCTCCTAAGCGATAAAAATCGGCCGAAATGCATGAATATCGCTGAAAAGTCAGCAATATTCATGCATTATCGAGCTAATGCTCTTAGCCATGTTATCCACCTCCCATTGGATAACATGGCTAAGAACTGCTCCTGGGCAGGTGTTAGCTTTTGGAGATATTCGAGCTTAGCGCGAAAATCTCCAAAAGTTGATAATAGGACAAAGCGATGTTAGCGACTGTTTCTTCTTCTTGGCACGCCCACTTTGCATGTCATTAGTGATAAATATCACTGACATGCAAAGTGGGGCCCAAGATGGTCGCTATCTCCTATTAGCTGTCGCTAACTGGTGTTAGCGACAGCTTGGTAATAGGGAGATAATTTTATCTCCGCTTTCTTGGCTTTTAAAGCCAAAAAGCGGAGATAAACCCCCTTGTACATATGCCCCACAGTTCTCTCTTTATAATAGTAGTATAGATAGATATACGCACGCACGAATATGTATGCATGTATGTATGTAAGAACACATTTGCAAGGCTGCACATAAACCGGGACAGGCCAGGCCAGACCAGACATAGAAGTAAGACTAAAAAACTTTAGTTCTACTTTTATTTCTAGCCTGTCCCGGTTTTTGATTTTCAAAATCTGGTCACCCTAATTGTAATCGTAGCTAGATAATGTACTGTGTTTTTATGCATATAATGAAATTAGTGTGCAGTTTGGATGTAGTTCCCAATATTACCCACGAGATGGCAATATGGGACCATAAATAATTGCTCACTAAGTCGCCATGCAAACTTGTGCTGTCGTTACAATGTTCTGTCCTTTTCCCTTTATTACCAAAAGCCAGTTTTAAAACGTGCTTCAAACATCACCTGCTTTTAAAGGCCTGCGGCTGTTAGCTTTCCTCACATGCCGCAGGGTCAACAAGGGAGGGATTTAGAAATGCACTCCGAGTGGAGCCATCATTCGAAGCAGAGTAAATGTTTATACCAGACGAGGTTAATGTAAATGTGGCAGAAACTTCCGTCGGATGCATGCATTAGACACCATTAAGTAGGCAATGCATAGAGAAGATGTGAAGGCATGCATGCTGATAGGGGTAAGCATACAATTTAAGAAGAAATGTATGGAAGGTGGGAAGTGGTTTATGTGAGTCAGAAAAAGATGTGTGTATCAGGGACGAGGTTTATGGACAACGAGAAGTCCTTTCGGCTAGGAACACATTCATGCAAGATGTTTATGTAAACCTTGATATTACGTAGGAGGAATGAAATAAGAGATGATCTATGCACAAGGAAGGGACTGACATCGCAAGCCGGCGGAACTACAAAAATGGCCGCTGTGATGTCATTTTGTAGTCCCGCAGGCCGTTTTTTCACCGATGGTCAGTGTTGCCAGTAAAATACGAACAAACAGACTCTCGCTAGTAAGAGCGATAGTTTCCTTGCAGACATCAGCCAATACCTTATAAAAACGGGGCAGATATAAAACGAAGAAAAAGTAGTCCCCTTTGCTGAAACAATACTAAAATGCCCAGGTTCTTTCCCGATGTCATCACGCAGACGTAGCGGCCGGCGCTACTTGCAAGGGACTACTTTATTTTTATTCCTAATTTTTTAAACAACGTATATTTTTTATTTTTATATAGCCTATGTCCTTCTGCTTGCCCTGAGGTTTTCAAAGATGTCTTGGGTGTTTGGATTGGTGGTGTACTTTTCGAGTTTACCTGGCTCAAAGGAGACAGTTCTCTCTTTATAATAGTAGTATAGATGTATTTGTGGCACCTGTGTCTGTAGATACACATGCTCTGCATACTCCTGCCATCTAGTTTAGGGCCTGGATGTTTGCAAGATTTTTTTTCCTTCGAAGACGTTAGTCATAAAATCTGTTGTATCTCCTGCCTTGTCCCAGGATGCATCAGCATAATGGCTCCACCTTAGATTGTTTTTTTCAGCCATCGGGCACCAACACTCGGAATGCTGCTCTGAAGTCAAAGCATCAACAAAATGCTGACAGACCTTAAGAGGGTTCTGTTTTGGAACCAGCAGCTCTGGAGAAGAACTACAATCGCTTGCACCCAACATATTTGGTCTTTATGTCTGTTGTTCTCAAAGGTGCTCCACAGGGGACCCGTCTTCTTGAGGTTTTCGTCAAGAGGTCTTGAGGCGACACTCGAAAAGGCACCAAAGACTCCGGTATGGAGCAATTCACTGGGCAATGCTAAATATGCTTGTCCAACCGCCACAGTCTATGTAACTTGGGCCTTCCACTCACCCAAAAGGAGTCTGACTGTGATGGCTGCCTCATGTTTGGCTGAAGAAACCCACAAACACCAAAGGGAGAGGCTCTTAGAGCATTACAATATCCGATACACTTACAGTCTTCGGCATTAAAGATGTTCCAGGCATCGAAGGTCTCCAGAGGGCACAAGAGGAGGAAGAGGCCAGAACATCAACCAGACAATTTGAGCAAAAGCCAGAGACTTTCTCCAGCAAACCTTCTAACGCCAAAGAGCTAGAAGCGTCAGTGCACTATAGAGGGCTGAAGACCCCATAGTCGACATCTCACACGTTGATGGCGCACGCAGGTCAGTCTCGAGTCCTGAAAATACCAGCTGTCGAGGTAGAGCACAGCCCCTAAACCCAAACAAGCATTTGCAATGCAAAGGTCTCGCATTTACTAGAGTTTACGCTATTGCAATTGTAAATGACAATGCCTTTTTTTCATCTGTTTTGATAATTAACACATAAATGAAAGGCATTGTCATTTACAATGCCAGTAGCTCAAACTCTTGGAAAACGAGAGACCTATTTCATTTCAAGGAAGCGGCCGCCATTGTCCCTGGCTACTTGGAGAGTGTAAGCACGCATGGCACGCAGAATGCTGCAGGAAAGCATGCCATGCCTGCAGTGGGAGAAACTCATTAAAGAAAAGAGTGCTTACAGACTAAATAAGACGTACTGTGTAACAAACAGAAGTAAAAGGGCCAGTCCTCATGGGCTGTTACAAATGAAGGCAAGGCGATACTAAGGAGGACTAACAACTCTATTAACGAATCAGAAGCCAGCATTTACAAAGGACAGTGACACAAGCAAATGAAAAATATGGGCGGAGCTTCAAGTCCATACTCGAATACAGTATGCCTCGCAGAGCAGCGCATGCCCTGCCCAGGCTCGACCTAAAAAGGGAACCCTACTCGGCATAAGCTAAGCAGGCAAAAATCCAGAAGTCCTAGTGAGCATATGCAGAATGGGCCACGTCACTTCTCGGGTGAATTTTTCACTCATTGAATTCCAATGAGTTTGACCAGCAAAAATGTACCTGGGGTGCAAATTTTATTGCATCTGCTAATTACCAGGCAAAATCAGTGCAAAGTTAATTAACATACAGAATAGGTTCTCTATGGGTAGCAACTACGCAGACTACACTTGAACAATAAATATGGTGGTACAAAATGGAGAATCAGGAAACTCCACATACACCTAAATCAAGTACAACAGAGGACGCAACAGTATAAGCTACACAACACACAGTCACTCTCACACAATATCATACACCTTACCGTAAGAGCTGTTTGCTTTATTTCATTATTTTAAAGGCTACTGGAATTATGCAGCAGTAAATGACTGAGTTATGAGGCACCGTTGACCAAAGTGTGGCAAAAAGGTGAATTATGCAGCAATTGTGGGTCAACTCGTTCCATTAAACAGAAGTCTACAGGGCTGTACCGTACATTTCATGTGTATAATGCCCATATGTCTCTAGTAGGTACTTTAGTGTTCAAGATATAATTCATTCAAAAGAGAAGCAAGATATTTGTGATTTGTCTGTGTATCCTTTAATATAACAAATGCAGCTATCAGAGCAACATCTGTGCTATAAATATACATTTGTGTCCACAGGGAAATAAAAATCAGAGCAATGCAGGAATCGTTCTGTCCATCTTGTCTGACTCACATTTAAGGATTTAAGGCTTTTGTTTGGTGCTGCAGCAACTGCACTCCCCACGCCTCTTACCCTGCCATTAAAGCGGGATCTTAACACTATCAGGGCAACACTTATCAATTTAAATGGCTAATTACACCAATCAAAAGGAGCCATTTTTTTAGGTCGAGCAGACCTACGCTCAATGCGTGAGCATTGAGGGTGTCTGCTTCAGACCTATTGTGGCCCGTATTTAGGAATGTGGACAGCTACCAGACGCGCGCTTTGACGAGGTCAGATTTCACCTCGGGAGCGAGCGTCTGGTAGCTGCGCATGCGCGAATGAAATCCCTTGCTCACACATACACACAGGCAGCCCCCACCCCTCTGCATGCACGCACGCACACACACGCAGGCGCGCGCATGCACACGCAGGCATACGACACACATACAGGCACACATACAGGCACACTATCCCCTACCTCGCATTCTCTCTCAATCACACAGTCACGCATGCGCACACACATTCCCTAGCCAACACACGCGCGCACACACTCCCCCCCATCCCCCACCCTCCCCCACCCCTCCCAGGCATACACACAGGCACGCACGCACTTCACTTTAGCCCTGGGCCCCACTCACCGACTGCGCTCTTCCGGCGGGCTCCTCTCGCGCTCCGCTCCTCACGGCGCGGCGCTCCTCTTCTCAATCGGGGCTCCCTCAGGTCCGAGGAGCCCCGCAACAGGCGCCACACTCCTCCTTCTCCACGGCCCCCTCCTGGGGACCCGGGCCGGCAGGGCGCTCCATGCGCCGGCAGCTCGCGGACCTCGGGAGGCGGGACTTCCGGTCGGCCACGACCGGATTGGCCGGCCGGCTAAGAGCTTCCGGGTCGCCGCGGGCAGCGCTGCGGCACCCTACAACATGAACTTGTTTTTAGTGTTCTTGGCTTAGATAGAACTGTCAGCTAATGACAGAGTTTCCGCGAATACAGCTCGTTTTTTTCAGGCGATAGGAATGCTGGTTTCACAATGAACGTTGAGCGCAGGTGTGTGTTTTTTTTATTTACACTGGAGACATGTTGCGATGTGTTTGGGCGTTTCCATCTTGAGTGCACACGCATGGAATGTAATATCTCACAGAGGCGGTTTTTATTAATCATCATGCAGTCACTACTCCCCTTTACTTATGCTGTGAGACCGTTAGGCCTGAATTTTACTGATAAATCCACCCGTTGATAACTGTCACAAATTAATTGTATGTAATATAACTCTATGGTTGGCTGCATGTTGTTTCTCTCACATTAGTTACCCATACAACCAGTGCGGATAGCTACAGTCGAGAATTGTGGCGCGCGGCTCTCACTTTCTGCTTGAAGGTCTGCTTCAAATGTTTTTTTGTCGTCCTGCCTCCACCGGTGTCCAGAGTGACATAAACTGTACTGGTCATGGGCAACAGTACTGTCACTGCTGCAGCGCACTGCAGCTCGGGCACCAGCAGACCCCGACTTGCACCACCACAGGCTCACACAAACCCAGCAAAAGCACATCCCCCATCCCACCAGCCCGCTGGGCCTCAGTAATGACCTGAACATTGC